>NC_085843.1:61244825-61555450 GCF_035594765.1 Anolis carolinensis | reverse complement strand
TGGCAGAAGGAGAGCAGGGAGGGGGCAATTCTGGCTTCTCTGGGCAGGGAGTTCCAGAGTTGAGGTCAGCCACCAAGGCTCACTCTCTCATTCTCACCAACCAAGCTTGAGATGGAGGTGGGACTGAAAGAAGGGTTCTCCTGTGGATCTCAGGGCCTGGGCAGGTTCATACAAAGGGATGCAGTAAGCCAAATAGCCTGGACCTGAACCTTGTAAGGTAGTAGTTCTCAACCTTTCTAATGCCGCAACCCATTGGTCCGGGCTGTGGTGCAGGCTGTCGAGCAACCAGCTGCAGCCAGCTGCAACAAATCACTCTGACCAAGAGGTCATGAGTTTGAGGCCAGCTCGGAGCCCCGCGTTTGTCTTGTCTTTGTTCTATGTTAAGGCATTGAATGTTTGCCTTATATGTGTAATGTGCTCCGCCCTGAGTCCCCTTCGGGGTGAGAAGGGCAGAATATACATACTGTAAATAAATAAATACTGTAAATAATAAATTGATACAGCTTCTCAAGTTGTGGTGACCCCCAACCATAAAATTATTTTTGTTGCTACTTCATAACTGTAATGTTGTTACTGTTATGAATCGTAATGTCAATATCTCATATATGCTGGATGTATTTTCATTCACTGGACCAAATTTGGAACAAACACCCAAATTTGAATACTAGTGGGTTGGGTGGGGATTGATTTTGCCATTTGGGAGTTCTAGTTTCTGGGATTTATAGTTCACCTATAACCAAAGAGCATTCTAAACCCCACCAACAATGGAATTGAACCAATCTTGGCACACGGAACTTGCATGACCAACAGAAAATACTGGAAGGTTTTGGTGGGCATTGATCTTGAGTTTTGGAGTTGTAATTCACCTACATCCAGGGACCACAGTGGGCTCAAAGAATGATGGATCTGGACCAAACTTGGCACAAATACTCAATATGCACAAATTTGACAACTGGTGGAGTTTGGTGAAAATAGACCTTGAAGAGAAGGACAGGAGGAGAGAACTTCAGCCTTCTCTGCCAAAGGGGTTCCTAAGACCATCAGAAATATGTTTTTTCTGACAACCCCCTCATGGCCCCCCAGGGGTCCTGATCCCCAGGTTGAGAAACACTGTTGTAGGGCATTAAAAGGTCATAACCAGCACTTTGAATTGTGCCTGGAAACAGACTGGCAGCCAGTGGAGCTGCTTCAACATCGAGGTTGTCCATTCCCTGTAGCCAGCCCCAGTGAACAAACTAGCTGCAGCTCTTTGTTTTTGATGTGTGTATGTGTATATATATATATATATATATATATATATATATATATATATATATAAAATTTGGTTAGATGTAAGTAATTAGTAACATTGTCACAATTTCATACATACAATGATATATTATTTCTACCCCATATGGCACATTCTATTGATTACATCCCTTTATTATTATTATTATTATTATTATTATTATTATTATTAATTAATATTAGCGACATTTATATCCCGCCCTTCTCACCCCAAAGGGAACTCAGGGCGATTTACAAGTATATATACATACAATATATTATATTATACAACTATATTGCAATATTATTAATATTGCATGTATATAAATATACAATTATAATAGTGAATTATAATTATTATTAACATTGTATTCCATCATAATATTATTATTAATATTACATGTATATACAATATATTATAATATTAGCATAATATAATATTATTATATACTATTATATCATTAAATTGATACAGGAGACATGGTGGAAAGATGTCTTCCTGGCCCCGCCTTCTTCATTCTGCTCCAGAATGAAGCAGAATTTTACAATTCTATACATCTACTAGCTATGCCTGGCCACGTGTTGCTGTGGCTAGGACTTAATTTTTCTTTTCTTTTTGTTGTATGAACATAGAGGCGTGGATGAGAGGTTGTGCTGTCAATTTTTGAGGTTGTGGGACGTTTAGTTTAGTTGTTTTGTCCGGTGCCATGATTCCATTACCCTTTTATATATATAGATTACTTTTACAATTACATCTTTACAATTCTATATGTCTATTACTTATTCATATCCATTTTCCCCCTTCCTCTTCCCCCCTCCCTCTAGGAACAGTAATGATGCTACTCAGTGGTTTATATCATTTGTTTGATCATGAAGATTTCTTTTGGTTCAGTTCCTTATATTTTTCTTTCTTTCTCACTCTGGCTATAAGCTCTTTCCACTTCAATTCCCAGTTTTCCTTTGGATGCCCATTCATATATTCTGTTCTCCTTTCAGTTATGTAGTCTTGCAGCACATACTCTTATAAATATTCAAACCATTTTTTAAAATCCCATTTCCTGTGAAAAGTTACAACATTTCTATAAAAAGATTAAGGATGAGATGAAATAATTACTAGGGAGAAGACCCGAACTAAACAAAAAACAATTATTTACTCAACAAATTGGAGGAAATTGTAGGAATAAAGACCAGATTGAAATTGCAAAATATATGATAGCACCTACCCAAGGAAAAAGGCTTAGGATGAAAAGACTGCAGCTCTTTGGACCAGTTGAAGTTTCTGAGCACTCTTCATAGGCAGCCCTACATAGAGCGCATTACAGTAATCTACCTTAAATTATTCTCCTTCTATGGATGGGAGTAAAGCCTTATATTACATTCCTGGTCTTCTGGAGAGGCTGTCTGTTGTTATACAACCAAAAGAGCAACAGCTATGCAAGAGATATTGACAGGATTTTCAGAAGTACAAATGAGAGCTGAAAATGTTTAGCAGGGGCATATTGTGTGTGTATCTATGTGATATTGAATGCTGAGAATCAGTTTGCAAAGGAATGTTGTAGCATTTTAGAGACTGACTGAGGTCCCTTCCACAAAGCTGAATAAAAGCCCACATTTTCTGTTTTGAACTGGAATATATGGCAGTGTGGACTCAGATAACCCAGTTCAAAGCAGTTATTGTGGGATTTTCTGCCTTCATATTCTGGATTATATGGCTGTGTGGAAGGGCCCCGAATGAAAGAAGTTGGTAGCATAAGCTTTCATAGGGCCCATTTACACTGGCCCATCATTCAGAACCAATCTTGCATGCTGGTCACCAAGTCAGGCTCAACAGAAATCAATTTCCCTGACCAATCCAAGCTGAGGGAACTCGGGATGGCAGTGAGGACTGTTGTTGCCTGTTCTCTTTGGGAACAAGCCCAACTGTAATTGCTGTTTTAGGCCCCTTCTACACTGCCATATAATCCAGACTATCAAAGCAGATAATCCACATTGAACCACATTGTGGAGCTTAGATCCACTTTCAATCCACTTTAAATCCATTTTAGGGAGGGGGCTTTAAACAGCTCAGCCAGACCGGTCCCTGACCCCATCAAACTACAAACCCCAGAATTCTGCAGAAGTCAGAAACCAGATTTGGAGTGAATTCATGCTCTAGTGTGATGAGGCAGTATATGAGTCTACACTGCCATATAATTCAGTTCAAAGAAGATAATCTGGATTTTGTATGGCAGTATAGAAGGGGCTTTAGAAATTTCAAGCAGGAAAACTTAATAGGCTTGCCAACGCTTGTGCTCCCCAACAACAAACATTTTACATCAGGATAGCTTAACATCCCAGCATTCTGTTGCCATTTGGCTCAATATCTCAACATATGTTGTTTAGATATACTGCATACATATATACTGTGTGATTCCTTTATTTTATCATTTTTAAACTTATTTATTATGCAATGCTTTTGACATGAAATAAATAAATAACTATATACTGTGTATTGTTCCAATATATAGAGAAGATCCTATGTTAACAACCCTAATAAATAATTCCAGAAAAGCATACTTGCTTTATTGTGCCACAGGCTGATCCTATAAAAGATATTGCTAGAAGTTTTGCATAGCTTTAGGAAGCAGGGTAATCTCCAAAATCTGGTAATAGGATTCTTGCTTGTAAGGAATAGATTGATTCATTGATTCCTTATAGAAATGAAATCACTATCATCAGAGCCACAAAATTCTGGAGTGAAGCTTTTCTTGTTAGCTTTTCTCTAACCACCAGGTTTTGCTTCTGCACATTCTATATGTATTTGGTTACCACCAGGTGGAAATAAGATGCTAAGTGAGAGTATAGTTTTGGTCTTGTTCTTGTATCTTACAAATATTCATAAAGATGTCCTTCCATAGATAGTATGATGTCCTGTTTATGGTTGTTAGAAGGTGACTTAGCTTTTTAAATTATGAATAAATAATTGAATCAAATTATATAGACAGAGAGAGATATGCTTGCTGGCTTTAACACATCAGTTTGCTGCTGACAATTTCCCCACACAGTAAACAGCATATGCATAATCGGAACAACAACAACAACTGAGAAAAGAGTGACAATTGTGTCTGCCTCATAAAAAACTACATTGTAACCTTTCTATTTTGTGTGTAGGTGAACAAATGCTGATCATTTCCAAATAGAAAAAGGAACCCTGTGGTTTGTCTGAAATAAAAAAAATTAGAGAAAATGGAATAGAATTTTTAGGACATGCTTTTGCTCTACTTTTATACAGATATTTGCAGGGGTATTCTTTCCTTAAGTTGTTCTTGGATATACATTGATTTATCTTAATATTCATGAATAACAGAATCACAGAAGTAATGAAAGTAGATGGTATTGACAAGTATATTTAACTATCAAGGAAAAATGCTATATTGGAAAAACTCTCAAATTTTACTATGTATACTTCACTTACTAGCAACATACATATGTTTAGTCTTGTCTTGACTCTCACATTTTTATCTCAGGCTTTCGAAAACATTACAACTAGCTTTGTAATAAAATTGATGTGTCTGTTCTAGCAGTCCCCAAAATGTAGTCTCAGTTTTTTTAAAAATGCATCACTTAAAAATGGCTCACTTGGCTTGGAAATAGGAGCTGGAGAAACCTCTATACAAGAAACCTCTCTACAAGAAAGCAACGTTGACACTGCAAGGAAATCTACTGAGCAAAACACTTTTAACAGATTCTGGACTATTCAGAATTTATGGAGTACAAACTCCCAAATTTTCCCAAGGGAACGCTAACCATTATCCCATCTATTTGCCAGTCTCTGGCTCCGGCGGATCCCTTGTTTTGCACTTCTTTCTCTATTTACAAAATCTCTACGATTAAAAACCCCATTCCCAGACGTCTCAGGAACATCTGGCTCTATCTGCGAGGGAGGAATCTTCTCCAATTAGAAAGTCTCCAGAGCCAATATCTTCGGGCACCTGCAGCTGTAAAGGCCCTTCCGTGGAGGGTGTGAAATGTCAGTATAATCCTCAGCATTATCTGTGTCAAAGTGCAAGTCCTGAAACACTGCAGGCCTTAATGCCCTGGCTCGCTGGGATCTAACAAGTTCAATACATGGTAATGTTATGTAGGGATTATTATATTTGTGAATTTAGCACCAAACATTGAACTGGGATATAGTGCAGTATGGACTCAGATAACCAGTTCAAAGCAGATATTGTGGGTTATTCTGCTTTGATATTCTGGGTTATATGGCTGTGTGGAAGAGCACTGAGGGTCCTTCCACACAGCCATATAACCCAGAATATCAAGGCAGATAATCCACAATTAAAAGGACACTGAAAGGGAATCTGGCTCCCGGTATTAAAAAAAACTCTAAAATTAGGACAGTTATTAAAGTACACCACTCAGAAAACAGAGGAATTCCAGACAGGAAACAATCAGGGCCAGCTAACACCTCCCAACAATGGATTCCTCCCAGGCAGGAAGCAGACAGGCTTTGAAGTTGCAAAGCCATTCAATGCTAATCAAGGTGGCCACTTACAATACTCACACTTTCCTCAAGGACATTCCACATATATATAAACCCCACTTACGTAGCTTCCAAGAGACCTCTCTCCAGCCACTTCACTTGGCGGGAGGCAGCCTTGCCGGAAGCGGTGGCACGTGCACTCGCCAGCCACTTCACCTGGTAGGAGGCTGCCTCCTGCCGGGTGAAGCAGCTGAGAGTGTGCACGCCACTGCTTCCGGCGAGGCTGCCGCCGGGTGAAGCAGCTGGAGAGCACACTCGCCAGCCACTTCACCCAGAGGGAGGCAGCCTCATGAGTGACGGTGGGAGGGGTAGGCCTGCTTGCGCACTCGCGGCCGGAGTTTTACTTGCAGTGAGAGGGAAAACTCTGGCTGCGAGTGCATGAGCAGGCCTCCCCTCCCACCTTCTTTCCCAGCCGTGGGAGGGGGAAGGTGAGGTGCGCCCGGAGGGCATGCCCCTTCCCAGCGGGGAGGGGAAAAAAACAAAACAAAAAAAAAAGCTGCTCATTAGCCTTAGAGCACTTGGAGGCGCCTCAGCTGCGCCTTCCGTAACCACGTAGTTCACCTACTGGTTGAACCGCCCCTGCTTGCTATCATGATTCTATAGAGAGAAATAGAATGTGGAGACACTGACATTTGCTTAATTACTTTACATGCACATACATAAGTTGTACAGCACATACAGAGTAAACCTTACACCATAGCAGAATAATCTAGAGATGATACTGGAAACAGAATGGCTTATACAGCAATATTGAGCATTGCAATTTCACATTGTGCATTATATTTGTGTATACAATGGCACCCAGCCATTAACATACACTGTTGCATATTGCTGCTATTCTGCACTGGGGCTGTGTAGGGCTGGCAGATAAAAATCTAACCTATGTATGATTGCAACCACACTGTGATTTTGTATACAGCACAATGCAATATCCATATTGTTGAATATAGATAATAGACTTGAGTGATCCATGAAAAAATTGATTCTAAACTCGCTTCAAAAGTAGGGGGCGCTAGCGTTTCATTTCTGATGTCATTTTCGAATTTTGTCTTCAAAATTTTCAAAATTTAACAAAAATTCATTAATTTCAAAAGTAATTCGTTAATGGCGGACGTGCATGCGCAGTGGCCAAAAAAACAGCATGGGGGGAGACTTTACAGGACTCTCTCGCCCTCATTCTTTGAGCTATCTTCTTCAAACTTGGTACAGTGGTAGAACACATTTAACACTGACAGCTCACCAAAATCCAGAATGTTTTCCTTATCCTTTGATTTTTGACGAATTTTCATAGCTTTTATAATAAACATTTTTTTAATAATTGCAGAAATCTGTTCCTGGTTTGGAAGTCTTATTTCCTGTTTCATTGGGTTGTCTTTACTTTGAAAGTCATTGTTTGACTTCAGAAACTTTGTTTTTGTGGCTGAAACTTTGTTAAATTGGTGGACTCAGGAAACCATAATGTGCTCCATGTCCCTTGCACAAAGACAAAGTTCAGGCAGTGTCATAGATTTTGCCATGTTTCTATGACAGAACCAATTAGGAAATGACATTTATCACCCAGGAACAGAATTCATAGTACACCATCAAATCATTCCTGACAGATGGCCATCAGCCTCTGAATAAGGAAATCTGTTCCTGGTTTGAAAGTGTTTGGGTTTTCTGGGGCTGAGAGTGTGTGACTTGCCCAAGATCACTCAGTGGGTTTTCATGGCTGACTGGGGAATGAAGCCACAATGATTGGACAACTATCAAACCACTACACCAGGAGTCCCCAAACTAAGGGCCGTTGGCCAGATGCGGCCCTCCAATGCCATTGACCTGGCCCCTTTCCTAAACTTTACATTTAGGGTTGACTTAAGTCTGAAATGACTTGAAGGCACACAACAACAATCCTAATTTTGGACTATTTCACCACAGTCTGGCCCCTCAACAGTCTGAGGGACTGTGAACCCCTGCACTACATTACACCATGGTGTCTCTCTTTTTTTAATGAATGCTCCCATGAGAAAATGTATGGGTGAACTACAATTCCCAAAAGTCTTGGGTCAACCATCCAAAAAAACCCCTAGGATTCACAGCTGGTGTGTGCCAAGCTTGGTCCAGATCCATCACTTTTCTTCTTATCCCAGATTATCTGCAGAGTGGACTCATATAATCCAGTTTAAATCAGATAATCTGAAACTAGATCCTGGGATATAGGTTTAAAGCACCCCATAGCAAGCAGCCAAGCACTCCAGGACGCCCAAACCTCCCTCCGCTTGTTCTGCAAACCAGATTAAGAGCCCCATAGCAAGCAGCCAAGCACTCCAGGATGCCCAGACCTCCCTCCGCTTTATTTGCAAACCAGATTAAGAGCCCCATAGCAAGCAGCCAAGCACTTCAGGACGCCCAGACCTTCCTCCGCTTGTTCTGCAAACCAGTTTAAAGCACCCCATAAGCAGTCAAGTAGTCCAGGAGCCCTTTGCAAATGCTTGCCCCCTCCGAAACATTCAACACCATTCGAAAAATTGGCAATCAAGGGTTCGATATCGTGGGATACATAAGACAGGATAACCTTCTTCAAAACACGGTTCAAAACTGACAAAACATACGAATTGGATACAACATAAGAAGGATTTGAATTTTTTGCCCAAGCCTAATAGATAATGCTTGAATTACTGCCCAATCATCAGGCTAAAATACAGTTCCATACAGGCTAGTTTAGGCTTTGGCAGGTCTCTTTGGGGGCTAGATATGAATTTAGCCTTTCCTTTGGTCTACCTTGTACTCACTCTCCAGGCTACCATGGGACAAATGGGTTTGGAGGAACTTCAAATAAAATTGCTTATTGACTTAATTAAACTTATTGGTAAGTTCTTCATAATTGTTTAGTTGGCATGTAATCGGACAAAATTAACATTTTCAGTCACTTTGCAGATTTGTGTGGAAGAAGTAGATCTTTGAATGGTTGCCCTTTTTGTAACGGGAGTTCTTCAGACTTTTTTTGTTGTTCTGGAACTTCTTAGTAGGAAAGGAAACAATGTTTGAGACAGGTTTTCACCTTATTGTTTCAGACTTGAGATAAAGGTATAGATTTCCTGGGAATAGGATGGTGAAAACTAGAGATGTGCGCCAATTTTTGTTGTTGTTTCCGTTGTGTTATTGTTTTGTTTTGACCGTTTGTCTACACAAAAGAAATGACATTTTTGTAGGAAAAGAGAGGCAACACGAAAATGAAAGCCGCATTGTGCTTGCTTTCATTTTCCTTTTATTTTGGCCCTGTAACAATAAGCAGGCACTGACAGAGGGCTGCTTTCCCATTACAGCTGATGTGTACCAATGGGTGTTAATATTAATATTAATAATGATAGTTACTCTGGTACCCTAAGCTGAGTCTGAGAGAGGAATGCCTCCCCATTACATCTGATGTGTACCAATGGGTCTTAACAACAACAACAACAACAATAATGACAATAGTACTTTGTGGAAAACACAAGAGTTTTAACCCATCTAGCCCAAAAGCTAAGGGGGGGGTTGAGCCTTGGAAACCCTCCCATTGCAGCCAATGGTCTGAAAATTTTTGGTTTTTTTTTCATATACCAGACAAAAATTCTGTTCATATAGGCACTTAATTTTTATTAGCAGGGACAAATACGAAAATGAGATGAAACAAATGAAACTACACAAAACAAACAGCAATTCCATACATAAGCACAACACTAGTGGAAACAAAGTAAATGTATTTATAGGGCCTTGGGTTGCACCCCTGCCTCAGAATACACTATATTGTAGAGCGGGTTTATGTAAAGATTCTTTGTTTACATACACATTTGTGTCCCTATCTCTTTCTTCCAAGTAAATGGGCAGGCAATAAGTACTTTAAAATATCAATAACACTTCTTAAACTTATATGTAATGAGAGTGGGCCATAAATCACTACAACTGAAAAGACACAATGACAATGTATGAAATTCTCTATTTATGGCATCTGTTTATTTTCTTAGTGTCTTCAGGTGAACATAAACAGTTTGCTCACATTCTCTTCACAACTCATGCTGAGCAGAACATAGACATGATACGTTACTAGACTACTGTGACAACTTGTGTAGACTTAGTATATTAAGTAAAAACGGTACAGATAATTTTATAATAGGGAGACACACACACATGTTCTTTTTATTGTGTCAATAAAGATAGATTGATCCATTAAACTGATATTGGTCAATTTTAAAAACTAAATAGATCAGATGATCATATGGGCACTATATAATACTACTTATTCATTATTAAAAGGAGAGGAAATTGTACTAATTATTTATATACACAAGTCTTCACCTTGTAATCATTTTAATGTAATGAATATGCAAACAAAATAGTCCTAGCTTTTCTGCAAGAGGAAAAATAATGTATAAGATTCTTTAGGATCACAAGTGATACGTAAATATCCACATGCATTTGTCTGCCAGTTTTCTTCTTCCTGTCTTTTATGCAACCTCATTTGGTGTTGTCTTAGGGCTCTTCCACACAGCACCTAAAATGTAGGTGGCTACATGAATCAGCATGGTAAATCTGCACTGATTTAATGCTACAGACCAAAAATACGTGTTAAAAAGGTCCACCTTATCCCGATTCCGGCCAGAACGTGCATCACATCACGATATAATTATCCCTGCAATCAAGGAAAACATGTGATTTCCTTCCCTCCTCCCTATGGAGACTTCTTCAACATACATCCACTTTTAAAAAGTCCAAAAGAGCTGATTGCTGATTGGGCTGTAAAATGGACACACAGCTGCTTTAAAGAAAGCACAAATAGAGAGCAGAGCTTGAATAAACAATTGGGAGAAGAGAGAAATCTGGCTGAAGGTTTTTTTTAAAAAAATCACTCCATTATGTGTTGAACCGCATATCCACACATGCAAATCTGCTTATATTTATATTAAGATATTTGCATGTGCACATATACAATCCAGTGCATAATGGAGAGATTTTTTAAAAAACAAAACAAAAAAACCCTTCTGGCAGACGTCCCCCGTCCACCCTTCATCTTGTTCCAATACAAAGGAAGCCTGTGAGGATTTGGTGCCATTTCCTGACCAAGATGAAGAAGATTTGGATTTTCTCCCAAGTCAGCAAGTTTTGCAACCCTTCCAGATGCCTCATGTTGACATTTCCGAGCCAGAGCCAATTAAGGATGCCCTTGAAACAATGTCGGCTCTCCCAGATTCTCTGGAAAACTTGGCGTTTGATCGCAGGGCATTTGTGTATTCTGACAGGTCAAACAGACAGAGCCTCCAGAGAAGCGCCAGATTAGCAGAGCGTGGTGACTATGGTTAAGCCCAGTTCTCTTGGGAAGAATTGGGGAGTTAGACACCTGGTGTAAACTGAAACAAGCTCAGTTTTCTTGGGAAGTTTTAGGGAGTTTATGCACCTGGTTTGGGGGAGCTTATGAACTTCAATAAAAGTGTTGTGTTAAGAATTTGCCTTTGCGGTGACAACTTTACATCTCACTATGAATCATCATTGTTTCCAGCTCCTGGATTCCAAGCTGCAGTTTGGACTGTGTTTCAGCTCCAGAACTCCTAGTTCTTGTCTTGACTCGAAATCCTGTCTTTTGACATTTATTCAAGAGAACTCTTCTTGCTACTTGCTCTTTTCCCCACTCAAACTCAGGCGGAGTTTGAGTGTGTTTCGATTTCTGGATTTTGAACTCTAATACTGGACATAAGACTTATACTTATTGGACAAAAACTGATCTTTCCTGAAAGGTCATTTGCTTCTTCAACTTTGCTGCTTAATTCCTTTTGGAACCTTATTTGCTTTAATAAAGATATTATATTGTTATTGGTCTTTGTGTTGGTTTTCGGTGCTCCAGCTGCCTTGGGCGTAACAATTCCCCTAATCCCTGGCCATGTGGTTGTATGGAGAATCATTTCACAAGATAATATTGGAAAATTTCTCCCTGTAAAGACCTTAAAAGTATACTGTATTGCCATAATTGAGAGGTTATGGCAGTGAATATCACCAACACGATGCTCACTAATATATTCCCAGTATTTTGCAGCTTAGGTGTGCTTCTGGATCCACCACACCAAATGACAGCCCAGATAGGTCCAATTGCTATGAGTCATTGCAATAAAGTTGATCGTAGAGCTGCACCGATATGCAATGCACACACTACAAGGTGGACTACTTCAACATATATTAGACTGCTTCTGTCCCAAGTATGGAAACTTCATTTAGCACAAAGCATGGCCACCAGGCTGGTTACTAGTGAATCAAAGAGTGATCATATTATGTCCATATTAAATTTACTTACTTACTTACTTACTTATCATATTTGTACCCTGCCCTTCTCAACCCCATGGGGGACTCATAGCAGCTTCACATATCAGCAACAATTCAATGCCATTAAAACATACAATTGGTAAAAACATCTACATTAAAAACAGAATAAAAAAACAGTTACATTATTTATTAAAATCACATAATCCAATGGCGTAGTCTAGGGCCATTACAAATGTCAATTGCATAGATTCTTTGTCCATTTATTGCACTACAGTGATTCTCCAAAAGTTTGGTAACATAGCAATGTTTAACGTTCTTCCTGAAGGCTAAAAAGGAAGCAGCTGATCAAATATCACTGGGGAGGGAGTTCCATAGCTGAGGTGCCACCACTGAGAATGCTCTGTTCTCATCCTCACCAACTGTGCCTGTGAAATTGGTGGGACCGAGAGTAGGGCTTCCCCAGAATATCTTAATCTTAATTTCACTGTCTGCCAGTTAGATTCCTGACAAGCTATAAAGTATTGGCTGCTTTACCTTTAAAGCCCTACCTGGTTTGTGCCTAGGTTACTATGGAATCACCTTCATATATTCTACACTAGAAGTTTTTAAATAGTCCTCCACAGAGCCCTTGGGGCTCTGCAGAGCACAATGAGGGTCTCTGTGGTTTCCTCCTCCTCTCTCCTCCTCCCCCTTCAAGCTTTCCCTCCTTTTTCCTGTTCTTTCCACACCTCACTCGCCAGCAAAAGCCTTTTTCCCACACCGCCTTACCTCCAAAGCCCCTTTTTACCCGCTTTCCTTTTCCCAAAAGCCCCTTCAACTCGCTTTCCTTGTCTCCAAAAGCCCTTTTCCCTTGCCCTCAAAAAGCTTTTTTCCTCACCTCCCTCATCGCCCAAATCCTTTTTCCCTGATCTTGCTTGCTTCCAAAACCCTATTTCCCTCCCACTGCTCAGGGGTGCTTTGATTTTGCTTTTCCTGCATGGCAGAATGGAGTTGAACTGGGTGGCTCCTAGGGTTGCTGCTATTATTATCATCATCATTACAAAGACTGGGTAGCCATCTGTTGGGAATGCTTTGATTGTGCTTTTCTTGCATGCCAGAAGAGGGTTGGACTGGATGGCCCCTGGGGTTGCTGCTATTATTATTGTTATTGTTGCTGTTGTTGTTGTTACAAAGGTTGGGTGGACATCTGTTGGGGGTGCTTTGATTGTGCTTTTCCTGCATGGCAGAATGGGGTTGGACTGGATGGCTCCTGGGGTCTTCCACTGAAATTGTTGTGAATGCGCCTTCGGAGACTGTGAATGATAGTGGTGGGATCAGGAGAGGAAGGAAAAACCCTCGCGAGGAGGGCTCATTGGAGGATTTGTTTAGGAAAAGGGTCAGGGAGACTGATGGAGAGTCTTCTGAGGAGGATTCATGTGGGGATCCTGAGGTGGAAATGGATGCTGGGGAACAGGTGTTAACGGAGGAATTGGGCACGGACTGGGCACAGGCACCAGAGATGCTTGGGGACGAATCGGGGCCCATGGATACTGCTGATGCTGTGGAAGCTTGGGTGTCTTCAGAAGCAGATCCCATTTGGTCTGCTTGGATGAGTGAGAGGGGGTCCACAGGTGTGGATAGAGTTGGGCATGGGCAGGATGATTGGGACTCTGATGAGGAATTTGGAACATCTGACCCAAGGGCATTGGCTGTGTGGAGTTCTGATTCAGAGTAAGAAGTTGAGACACCTGCTCTTTGGGCGTGGATAGTTTGGAAGCCCAGGGAGACCTGGATATATTGGGGTTGTTTGGCCATTATACCTTGCGTGTGGCAAGGTGTTGCTGGGCGCCATTGGGTTTCCTGTGTGTGTTACTGAAGACTGGACTGGGACTTTGCAACGGATCTGCTGTTCGCCCTTGTTGCTTTGGCTCTCTGTGCCATTTCGTGTTGTGACCTTCTTGGATGACTTCAACCTCTAGGACCTTGGACCTTGGACTGGAACTTGACTCGGCTTTGCTCTTCGCTCTCAATCCGTGGCTTGGCGCCGTTCTCTATTCCGTGGCTGTCTGCTGTTGCTGACTACTACCTTCACTCCTGATAGCGACACTGTCTGCTTATCCTGACTTTGGACCGGCTTGACGACGTTCTCCCGCTCTGCTCCTTTAACTCCTGGCTTGGCGTTTGCTTCTGCAGCAGCTTGGTGCTACTGGTTTATCCCGACTTTGGACCGGTTTGACGACGCTTTCCCGCTCTGCTCCTTTAACTCTTGGTTTGGTGTATGTTCAGCAGCGGTTGCTGTGAACTCACCAGTGTCTCGCTGTTTCGCTGGCTTTGCTACTCTCAACTGGGAGTTCCCTAGCTTAGTTTGGGCGTTTGTTTGTTTTGAACTCCTATTTGTACTTTTGAGTTTTGGGAAAGGTTTGTGGGCTTCAATACTACTTGCTTTAGTTCATGCCTCCGTTTTTCAGCCCATTGTGAACTTTTGGGTCAAGTTCTAGAACTTTAAGTTTAACCCGGATTATATCTCTGGCTAATCCGGATTATTTGCCAGTTTTTGTTTTTTAGGGTTTTACCCGCTTGTTCTACTTAATAACACTGAAAGTTAAGTGTTTTAAGTCTTTTTAGTTTGTTGAGCAATTTTTTGGTCTGTTGCTTTAATAAACTCTATTTTGCTCTCTAATTGGCGTCTGACTTTTGACAGAAATACTGTTAGTTTATGTTGATCAAAACATTTGCCCATGCCTGATATATATACATTATATAAAATATAATATAAAAACATTTCTTGTGGCTCCACAAGAAACCTTTGCTTGAAAAAAAGGCTCCGCAGCTGAAAAAGTTTGAGAATTCCTGATCTACACTGTAGACAAAAGCTCTTGTAGCATGCCTATTTTAAAGTATGGATTGATTGTTTTAATACCTTTAAAAAAAACTGATGATAAGTTCTTTTATTTGATAATTGATCACAACATTCATTTACATTATATTACTACTAGAATATCTCTTTGGACTGCTATAACCTGTATTTATTTTTCCCTATACTGTATTTTGAAACCAAATTTTAGTAAATTGTTTATAACAATTTCCACTTCACCAAAAATGAAATATATTTTATGTAATGGCTTAGATCTAGATTCACATGTTGTCTAAATCCACTGGAATCAAAAGTTACTTTTAATTACTAACTCAAGTTTCAGAGTTTTCTATGGTTCATTTTAAGATATGACTAAATGTGGCTATAAAAAGGTAAAGGTAAAGGTTTCCCCTGACATTAAGTCCAGTCATGACCGACTCTGGGGGTTGGTGCTCATCTCCATTTCTAAGCCTAAGAGCCAGTGTTGTCCATAGACATATCCAGGTCATGTGGCTGGCATGACTGCATGGAGCATCATTACCTTCCCGCTGGAGCGGTACCTATTGATCTACTCACATTTGCATGTTTTCGAATTGCTAGGTTGGCAGGAGCTGGGGCTAACAGCGGGCGCTCTTTCCACTCCCGGGATTTGAACCTGAGACCTTTTGGTCCGCAAGTTCAGCAGCTCAGCGCTTTAACACACTGTGCCACCAGGGGCCCCAAATGTGGCTATAACACAGCACCTAATTTCATAATCTATATGTTTGTACTTAATGTAGAACAGCTGCAGCACAAACATATTCAGCAGCATGCTAAACAATTGGTAAGAGATGAAAGGAAAACAACTTATTTGCATAATGTAATGCCATCCTAGAAAGCTGAGACCTTCTGAAAGTATTCACCATACACTCCAAATGAGACAACAACTTACTGTCCTTATAAAGGGATTCAGAATTTAGAAACAATCCTTCATGAGCATGAAGTGAAGGTTCAAAAATCAAATGTATTATCATCCCACAAAGAAAAGGAAATGTAACTTCAGGCTTTAGTACCATAACATTGCTATTTGGAAAAAAAAAATACCAACCACAACTAAATTTCAAAATGAGAGAGAGTAGAATTGAATGTGTTTGAGTAAAGCTCTGCTATAGTGTTTGACTTGTGAGTTGCATACACATAATCTGAAGTCATGTCATTGTGGACTGAATCTATATAGTTATATTAAACATATTGTGCGCAATTTATGCACAGTTGTGCTTTTATTTATTCAAATGGAAATCCAAAATACAATATGTGTCTGTTTCAAGTGGGGATCACATACACACATTTGCCAGATGATGTAGAAGTCAATAACATCCTACATTGATAGTGAAATACATAATTCATTTAAATTGTGATATATCAGGTTTGTATGTATTAAAAACATGCTTAAATTGTTAATTTAATCAGGGAGACACAAACTGAAAACTGCAGTGTTAAAAGTACCACAACCATGGGAGGTCAAAGCAATAAAGAAGAGTAACCTTTTTATACACCTCAGTTAATAGCTTTCCCTTCCTATCTGTTTCAGTAAGAGACATCATTCCTCTAAGCTGGCTAGACTTTCCCCCCCCCACCAAGTTCTACAGCTCCCTATGTCATGCAGTAAAGTCCTAGAGATAAAATTTGAGGATTCATTCATTAAGCCCTTTCCTCTAAGGGATATAAGCAATTTTTATAATCTCCCAGGGGAATTCAGTGATGATATTTTGTCAAACTGTGATAAGGATGGGTTAAACTGCTTTCTTCTTCAGACTGTATTCATTTATAGCACACAGCAATAGCTAAAGGGTTATTACTCAAACTTGGAAGAAATGGGGCCAAAGGGATATCCATCATTCCAAGACCCAAGGGCAAGAAAGCATAGAGAAAATAAATCCTTACTTTTTAAAAAAGTAATGTACAAGGGAAGGCCACAAACAAATCGTGTTAAAGAGCTTATTCTTAATTGAAAAACCAATAAGGATGAAGGTAAAAGACCAAGGCGCACGCGCGCACACACACACACACACACACACATATTGAAAAGAAATGATTCTTTTGTTTATTTAACATTGAAAGAAATATAAATTCTAGTATAGTATTACCTAGAAAGAAGCAATGCTTCATCATCTAAACAAAAAAAACCCTGGAAAGTGTTAATCAAAAGCAGCATTTGCCATTTTTACACTCTAGTATGGGAGAAATTTCCATGCCATAATGTTATATTTCAATAAAGCATCGAATGTTCGAAATTTTGCTCACCAATGCAACACTTTGAAATCACGTATTTGCCTTTATTAAAATGCGACACATGAAGATTGATTTGAAAAGAATAATTACTCATTCAGTGACTACATCTTTAATGTAATGTAACACCTTATCCCAAAAAGTTTGATTGACAAAAATTGATGGGGTTGAGACTGCCAACTAAAACTTTATAAAGCCAAAATCAATCAAATTGCATCTATTTAAACACTGTCTATATAAAGATCCATACATATTTCCACCTATAGCTGCTGGTACAGAAGAAAAAGGAAGATAATTTCTGAAAAATTATCAGTGGCTGATCAACTGCTGCACGATATAGCAAATGCATAATATTGCTTCACAATACAGCTACTATAACATTTATTCAGGACTTCATAGGGATGTGGATCTGTGTGATTCACTTCATCTCATAGATTTTTGCACTGCTGAATCCAAATTATGGTGTACTTAAAATATAGAAGAATGCCTTATGGAGGCAATGTTCAATATGAGTATAATCAGTAGATAAGACTTTCTTTTTGAATATATTATATTATAGTCTTACTCATCCTTCTTGATGGTCATGACTTCAAGGTCATCACACTGTCATAAAATGTATGGCATAATAAAATAAAATAGATAAAAACAGGTAAAACAAAACAAAATTACTATGAATAACAGTGTGATATCTACTTTTTGAAACAATCAGTATTATTAACACTGCCGCCACAGATAAATGTGTAAGGCAATCAGACCTTTTGAATCCTTTGGACTATAATATTCTAATTCCAGCCATGATGCTCAAGAATTTCAGCAGTTTTTTGTTGTTAGAGAAAATGGAAGACATCTACATAGAGTTTTATGAATAGATGTGCAATTGTAGATTTTGTTCATATGCTGGAGAGCATAAAATACATTGTTCCTTCTCCTAGTCAACAATTTATCAAATTTGAAGTTAAGGAAGAGAGGAATGTCAGGACTACATTAAGTTCTGTACTGTTTTGCTCTCCATGCACTAGTCAGACATCTAGATGAATTTTTCCAGGATTTTGCACAGTATTATCTTCTGTTTTGCAACATAATGAAAAAAATGAGATTTTCTCATAGTTTTGCAATATTTACAGATTTTGCATGCCTAATTCTGTGACTGGCTTGACCTTGAAGGAGCTGGGGGTGGCGATGGCTGACAGGGAGCTCTGGCGTGGGATGGTCCATGAGGTCACAAAGAGTTGGAAGCAACTGAATGAATAAACAACAACAAATCTGCACAGCAACACCTACATGTTTTAACTTGTGCAACCTGAGTACATGGACAGGATCCTTGGTGAGATGAGAGCTACCACATGTATTCTGGATTCTTGCTTTTCCTGACAAATCAAATAGGCCAGAGGGGGACTGGCAGAGTGGATGAAAGTGGTGGTCAAGGCCTCCTTGGAACAAGCCAACTTGCCTAAAGGATGCAGTGGTGAGACCTATATTTATAAAGCCATCCCTGAACCCCTCCCTAATAGGCAATTATTGCCCAGTGTCTAACCTGCCTTTTCTGAACAAGGACTTGGAGCGTGTAGTGGCCTCCCAACTACAGGGATTTCTGAATGGAACAGATTGATCCATTTTAATCTGGTTTCAGGCCTGGTTATGGAACAGAGACAACTTTGGTCACCTGTCCAACTAAAGCCAAGGAAACTGTCCTGATCCTAAACCGGTGTCTGTCATGTAATGGGCTGGATGAGAGCAAATAAATTGAAGCGTAATCCAAATAAGTTAGAGGTACTTCTGGTCAGTTGGACAGTAGATCAGGATATAGGGATTAAACCAGTGCTGGATGGAGTTATTCCCCCCCTTCCCCAAAGACACAGATCTGCAGTTTGGGGGTCCTCCTGGACTCAACCCTGAACCCTGAGGTCCAGATATCTGCAGTGATGAGGAAGGCCTTTGCACAATTAAAACTTTTCTGCCAACTGCGCCTGTTCTTTGAGAAGCCAGATCTGGCGACAATGCCTTAGTTATGTCCCGTATGGATAACAATGCCTTAGTTATGTCCCGTATGGATTATTGTAACAGGCTCTAATTGGGACTGCCTTTGAAGAGTGCTCAGAAACTTCCGCTGGTCCAAAGAGCTGCAGCCAGGTTGCTCACTGGGGCTGGCTACAGGGAGCAGGCAATCCCCCTGTTGCAGCAGGTCTACTGGCTGTCAGTCTGTTTCTGGGCACAATTCAAAGTGCTGGTTATGACCTTTAAAGCCCTAGACAGTTCAGGTCCAGGCTATTTGACTGATCACATCCCCTTGTATGAACCTGCCCAGGTCCTGAGATCCTCAGGAGAGACTCTTCTCTCGGTCCCACCTCCATCTCAAGCTCAGTTGGTGGGAACAAGAGAGAGGGCCTTCTCAGTGGCCGTCCCTCAACTCTGGAACTCCCTCCTTCCTGTTGTCCTTCTGGCAACAGGCTAAAAACCTTTTATTCAGACAGGCTTTTATAATGAAGGTTTTTAACATCAATTCAGGGTGTACTGTGGTTTTTAACTTTGAACATGCTGTGATAGATTTTAATCATGATTTTTTGTTCTGTTTGTGTTTAATTCTGTTTTAATATTTGTATATTTGTATATTTTAAATTGTATACTGTTTTTATGTCAAGCTGCCTTGACTCCCCTTTGGGTGAGGTCAAATGGGGTAACAACAACAACAACAACCAACAATAATAATAATCGGTGTGTTTCGTGGCAGAATATTTCCTTTTAGATACCATGTCTGGAAGATGTTAATACTGTACTCACTATTCCTGTGGACTGCTACTCTGTCCAAAAGCATGCCCATAAAATTTGTCAAACTATACTGGGAAATAACTTTAATTTATCTGGCAAGCAATCTGGTGTTGGAGGAGAGGAAAAGGGTGTAGAATCCTTCAACAACTGCTTAATATCCCTTCTCAAGATGTCAACAGCTTGTTTCACACATTTTCAAATGTGACATGCCAATTTGTTCTAATACAAACTGGCTCATTACCACCTGTGGCTTAGTTTGCTCAAGAGTTACAAACAAAAGTTTATCGCCATATGTTTGAACCAGATGATATTTGAGCTTAAATCTGTGTCTCTTGCCTTCCAAGTCTAAACCATATGTTCTGTTCAATACACACAATGAGAGTACTCGTCCTTGAGAGATGCTCTTTTGTCTACTAAGCAGACACATTTTGACAGGTAACATTACCAATTTGTTTCATCACTACTTTTTAATTCTATGCTGCCTTTTACATTTATTCATATAAGTGTTATCATGCATATCATGGATTTTTGGAACACTTTTGCTTTAAATGCATTGTCTGTACCTAAGTTAACATTTTGGTATAATTTTTCATACTTTTATAACTACTTAAATATCATTATATATTTTAAACTGGTATCAACTGTATCCCATTGGTTGTTGAAAGGTGAGTTAAAATCGACATCAATCATATTCTTTCTGTAGGACTATTGTAGCTAAGACACACAAAAATATTAAGACCACTAAACACAATTGCAATAAGAAAAAGGAAAGACATCAAGGTTTGCATCAAAGTTTGAAAACATCAGCTGGCATGCTTGGGTAGTGCCAATATGCCAGCAGGGCATAAGGTCCCGACTCCATAAATGAAGCATATTTTTGAAGCCATGATATTTGTTTGTCTTAATAACCATAAAGTTATATAACTATAGAATTTTGAGGGATTTTGAAAAACTAAAATTTCTTATCTCTCTGTATGAGCTGACCTGAACGCTGAGATCAGGTGGAAAAAGTCTTATGTCAGTCCCAGCACCATCACAAGCATATTTGTTGGAGGCATGAGAGAGGACTTTCTGAAGCTGGATGAACACTGCCATATAATTCTGTTTCTGAATCCAGATTATCTGCTTTGAACTGGATTATATGAGTCTACACTGCCATATAATTCAGTTCAAAGCAGATAATCTGGATTCAGAAACTGGATTATATGGCAATATAGATGGGGCTGCCCCTTGGCTCTGAAATTGCCACCTCTTTGTTGTCCTTCTGATGGCAGGGTAAAACCTTTTTATTCAGACTGGCTTTAAAAGCATAAATGGGCTAGGAGTTGCCCAGTTATTTTTAACAGCTTTCGTATTTGTATTATACCAGTATTTGAATGGAATTGGTTTAATAATTGAATTACTTTAATTCATTTTAAATGTTTACCTCTTGTATGTATATTTTAACTTTATTGTTTTTTAAGTTGTTAGCTGCTTTGTGCTCCAATCCTGGGGGGAAAACAGAATAATATTAACAACAATAAGATAACAACTATAGAAGACTCATCGTATGACACTCTAGATTGGGCATTTGGGAGTGAGCAATTTGTCATCCTCTATATTTAGTAGAGTTTCTGTCATGTTTTATCCATTGACTACACTGGTTAGCATTGATACAACCTAAAATGTAAGAACATGCACAGGACCGAAGTTTCCCACACTGCAGTCTATATCATTCCTCTATGCAGCCATTTGTCTTTCTCTGCACTATCAGAAACAGACATATACAGTCAGTTCTCCATATCCAGATAGTCTGCATCCATGGATTCAACCAACAAAATCTCAAAATATTTGAAGAATATTTGAAGAAAAATAATCCCAAAAGCAAATCTTTATTTTGCTGTTTTATACAAGAGATGACATTTTAGTACATCATTATATATAATGGGATTTGAGCATTCGTTGATTTTAGTATTCAAAGAACTGTATTTAGAAGCCTTTGTCAAATGCTTGTAGTTATAATACTTGTAGATGTCAGCATAATTAATTATTTTAGATGATGGAACTGTAGATCACTGCCTAAAATGTTCACTACCTTCCAAAAGAAAAAAGTTTTTTTACTTAGAGCAACTTCTTTGCATCTCTCCTCATTGTGTGGTTATTGGTTTCCAGAACTTCCAAGACAGGACACTTCTGGATGAGCGTGCAGATCTGGTGTGCATAACGGAGACCTGGTTGGATGAAGCTGGGGGGGGGGGGGGACGTTAATCTCTCCCAGCTTTGTCCTCCAGGCTACTCCATGCAGCACCAGCCCAGATCTGGAGGGTGGGGAGGCGGGGTCGCAGTGGTCTTTAGGGATTCTATCTCCCTGACCAGGTGCCCCATCCTGAAGTCAACCACTTTTGAATGTGTCCACATGAGGGTAGGTGACCAGGACAGAATAGGGATTCTGCTAGTGTACCATCTACCCTGCTGCACTACAATCTCCCTGCCTGAGCTAGTAAGGATGATCACAGGCCTGGCGTTGGAGTCCCAACAGCTCATAGTGCTGGGGGACTTCAACATCCACATGGAGACCACCCTATCAGGAGCAACTCAGGACTTTATGGCCACAATGGCAATCATGGGGCTATATCAACAAGTATCAGGCCCTTTTCACAGAGCTGGACACACAGCTGGACTTGGTTTTCTGCCAGGGATCAAAGGAAGGTGGTGGTGTGGAGGAGCTGACCATCACCCCTTGCCATGGACTGACTATCACCTGATCAGGTTTAGAATGACTGCACTCCCTAACCTCTTTAGGGGTGGAGGACCAGTTATAATGGTCCACCTCAGGATGCCTATGGATTCAGATGGATTCCTGACAGCTCTTGGGGAATTTCCCGCCACCTTGGTAGGTGATCCTGTTGATGCTCTGATCTCTCTCTGGAATAAGAAGATGACTAGGGCAATTGACACGATTGCTCCAAAATATCCCCTCTTGAATAGCTGAACAAAACCAGCCCCTTGGTTCAATGAGGAGCTGGCAGCAATGAAGCGAAAGAAGAGGGAACTAGAGTATGTGTTGTGTTTAGAGTGTAGCGAGTCAGACTGAACACAGCTGTGTGCCTACCTAAGGGCATACTCCATGGCAATAGATGCCACAAAGAAATCTTTCTTTGCAGCTACTATTGTGTCTGCAAGGAACTGTCCGGCCGAGCTGTTTAAAGTAGCCAGAAGTTCTTAATAATAATAATAATAATAATAATAATAATAATAATAATAATAATAATACCTGTCATAAGATATACTGCTGGCATCATAAATTGGACACAGGCGGACCTGGACAATTTGGACAGAAAAACAAGAAAACTCATGACCATTCATCATTCACTGCACCCTCGCAGTGATGTTGATCGGCTATATCTGCCTAGAAGATCAAGCAGTCAAAGAAGAAGAACATGCCCTGGCAGAATATGTAAAGCAAAGTGAAGAACCTGGTTTGATTGAAGTCAAAAATCAGAAACTCCTCAAAGCACAGCAGACAAAAAATCAGTACAAGAAAACCACACTATAAACTAGAGCTGACAGCTGGCACAACAAAACATTGCATGTAAAGTTCCTTGACAAAATTGAAGGAAAAGCTGATAAGGAGAAGACCTGGCTCTGGCTCACAAATGGGACACTGAAGAAGGAGACAGAAGGCCTGATCCTTGCAGCCCAGGAGCAAGCCATCAGAACAAATGCAATTAAGACCAAGATCGAAAAATCAACTGATGACCCAAAATGCAGACTGTGCAAGGAAACTGACAAAACCATTGATCATATCCTCAGCTGCTGTAAGAAAATCGCACAGACAGACTACAAACAGAGGCACAGCCATGTGGCCCAAATGATCCATTGGAACTTATGCCTCAAGTACCACTTCCCAGCAGTAAAGAACTGGTGGGATCACAAACCTGCAAAAGTATTGGAAAATGAGCACGCAAAGATACTGTGGGACTTCCGAATCCAGACTGACAAAGTTCTAGAACACAACACACCAGACATCACAGTTGTGGAAAAGAAAAAGGTTTGGATCATTGATGTTGCCATCCCAGGTGACAGTCACATAGATGAAAAACAACAGGAAAAACTCAGCCGCTATCAGGACCTCAAGATTGAACTTCAAAGACTCTGGCAGAAACCAGTGCAGGTGGTCCCGGTGGTGATGGGCACACTGGGTGCCGTGCCAAAAGATCTCAGCTGGCATTTGGAAACAATAGACATTGACAAAATCATGATCTGCCAACTGCAAAAGGCCACCCTACTGGGATCTGCACGCATCATCCGAAAATACATCACACAGTCCTAGAAACTTGGGAAGTGTTTGACTTGTGATTTTGTGATACGAAGTCTAGCATGTCTATCTTGTTTGCTGTGTCATAATAATAATAATAATAATAATAATAATAATAATAATAATAATAATAATTTATTTTTCTATCCTGCCACCATCTCCCCGAAGGGACTCGGGCTGGCTAACATGGGGCCGAGCTCAAAACAGAAACGAAGTGTAGCAATTTAAAACACATATCAATAACTAAAAGCAATGAAACAACAATCAAATAAAATAATTGGTTAAAACATAATATACAAGAAAACATATAATGACAAGCAAAATGAGGTAATGATACAAACATCAACCATAAAAAGGGATAAAAAGGGATTGGGCATAAGAAAATACACAATTTCAAGGGCTTTTAATAATGTGCATGGACAAGTGTTAGAGAATTGGCTGGGATAATGCAGGGTAGGATAAATAAGAGGAAGATAAAATGCTAGGAAGTCATGTGTCAGTGATAGGGGTCTATCATGTTGGCTGAGTTTTTCCTGTTGTTTTTCATCAAACGCACACTGAAAGAGCCATGACTTCAGCTGTTTGATGAAGACAGTCAGGGTTGGAGCCAGTCTAATCTCCCTAGGGAGGGAATTCCAGAGCCGGGGGGTCACTACAGAGAAGGCCCTTTCCCTCGTTCCAGCAAACCGAGCCTGCGATAGTGAAGGGAACGAGAGGAGGGCCTCCACTGAAGATCTAAGAGATCGTGCAGGTTCATGGGGGAAAGGTGGTCACGAAGGTAGATGGGTCCTGAACCATACAGGGCTATGTAGGTGATTACCTGCACCTTGAATTGGGACAGGAAAGTGACCAGCACCAATGGAGCTCCTTAAACAGGGGGGTTGATCAGTCCCTGTAAGTTGCTCCGGTTAGCAGTCTGGCTGCCAATCGTTGGACTAGTTGTAGTTTCTGGGCTGTCTTCAAGGGCAGCCCCACGTAGAGTGCATTGCAATAATCCATCTTGGAGGTAACTAAGGCATGGACCACCATGGCCAAGTCAGACTTCATGTGGTACGGTCACAGTTGGCGCACAAGTTTTAGTTGTGCAAAGGCCCTACCGCCACTGCCAGCACCTGAGCATCAAGCATCAGTCATGAATCCAGGAGGACCCCCAAACTGTGGACCTGCGTCCTCAGGGGGAGTGTGACCCCGTCGAGCACAGGTTGCCACCCTATGCCCTGATCGGCTGAGCGACTGACCTGGAGGACCTTTGTCTTGTCAGGATTAAGCTTCAGCTTGTTCATTCTCATCCAGCCCAGCACAGCAGCCAGGCACTGATCCAGAACCCGAGGGGCTTCCTTGGAATTCGGTGGAAAGGAGTAGTAGAGTGTCATCTGCATAGAGATGGCACTGAACTCCAAAACTCTGGATGATCTCTCCCAGCAGTTTCATGTAAATATTAAAGAGCGTAGGGGACAGAATAGAACTTTGCAGGACCCCACAAGTCAATGGCCAGGGGTCTGAGCAGGTGTCCCCCAGCTTCAGCAACTGGGAACAGCCCTCGAGGAAGGAATGGAGCCACTGCAAAGCAGTGCCCCAAGACCATCCCTGAGAGCTGTCCCAGAAGGATACCATGGTTGATGGTATCGAAAGCCACTGAGCTGTCCAAGAGAACCAGCAGGCTCACACTCCCCCTGTCCAGTTCTCTGCAAAGGTCATCCACCAAGGCGACCAAAGCTGTCTCGGTACTGTGCCCAGGCCTGAAACCAGACTATGACTGGTAAAGGAAGTCGGTGTACTCTAGGAACCCCTGGAGCTGCGAGGCTACCACCCACTCTAGCACCTTGCCCAAAAACGGAGGCTAGAAATTGATCTGTAGTTACCCAAAACCGAAGGGTCAAGGGAGGTCTTTTTCAATATCGGTCTCACTATAGCCTGTTTAAGGCCTATTGGGAATTTCCCTTGGACAAAAGAGGTGTTTATGATAGCCACAAACCAATCAACCAACTTGCCGCTGGCCAGTTTAACTAGCCAGGAGGGGCAAGGGTCCAGAGCACAAGTGGTCACCCTCACAGCCCCAAGAATCCCATCCATGTCTTCAGGACGAACAAGATGGAACAAATCTCACAAAACCTGACAGACAGATGCCTCGGTTACCTCCTCTGACATTGCATTTAAACTGGTATCCAAGTCGGAACGTATCTGAGTGACTTTGTTTGCAAAATGGTGCACAAACTCACTGCACCGAGTTCTCAGAGAACTCCCCCACCTCAGGGGGGTGAAGGAGCTCCCCAACAACCTGGAACAACTCTGATGATCCATTAGTTGCAGATGCTATGCAGGTAGTCGTGAAAGCCTTCCTGGCTACCCGCAAAGCCGTGGAGTAGGCCTTAATTGCAGCTCTAACCCGTGCTCGGTCAGAGACGCTACGAGGTTTCCTCCAGTGGCACTCTAGTCCTGTTCTCGTGTGTTTCATCACAGCCAGCTCTTCAGAGAACCAAGGAGCTGAAGTAACTCTACGCAATGAAAGAGGATGCTTCGGGCCGATCATGTCTAACGCCTTCGCATCTCGCCATTATAGTGATCCACCAGGGCGTTGACAGGAACATCAGCCTCTGTGTCAGGAAGATTCCCAAGAGACCTCAGGAAACCATCCGGATCCATTAGTCTCCTGGGACAGACCATCTTAATCGGTCCACCACCCCTGCAAAGGTTAGAGGTTGCGGTTAACTTTAAACAGATGGTCGGACCATGAAAATGGAGGCATGTTTTGGACTTCCACTCCAACCACTCCACCGTCTGCCCCAAAGACTAGATCGAGTGTGTGCCCTGCCTGATGAGTGGGCCCTGATATTATTTGGGACAGCCTCATGGTCATCATGGCAACCATGAAATCTTGAGCTGCACCTATTTGGGTGGCATCTGCGTGAATGTTGAAATCTCCCAGTACTAGAAAGTTCTGGGAGCCCAATACCATGCTCGAGACCACCTCTGCTAGCTCTGGCAGGGAGACTGCTGTGTCGCGGGGTGGACGGTACACTAGCAGAATCCCCAAGCTGTCCCGGGTACCCAACTTCAAGTGAACGCACTCAAATCCAGCAGATTGTGGAACAGTGCATCTGACCAGGGAGATGGACTGCCGAAAGACCACCACAACCCCTCCTCCCCGCCCCCCTCCTGGCCTGGCCTGCTGGAGCACCCCGAAACCTGGAGGACACAGCTGGGAGAGGTTTACCCCCCCCCCCCAGCTCATCCAACCAGGTCTCGGTGATGCAGGCCAGATCCGCCTTTTCATCCCTGATTAGATCATGGATGATGGATGTTTTACCATTGACAGATCTGGCATTAAACAGCAGGACCTTCAGCCCGGGGGGGCCTGTCATGAAGGTTACCACATCTATCCTTCTCCAGGGTCTCAATAACTTTGTTGCACTTCTCCCTGGGATAAGTGGAACCACCCTTCCTCCTCCTCCACAGGACCTCAATGGGCTTCCCCTGGCTCCAATCCACTCCAGCCAGGGAGATCAGCTGGGTAGAATTCACATTTAAGGGCACTAGTCAGCTCTCTAACGAGAGACAGCCCTCCAAAGTCCTGTTCTGTATAAAATGTACAGATGACACCTGTGAGAAAAGCAGGAGGGAGACCCCTGGGGTGGAAGGTGGGCTATATTGGGGTAAGGTTTGAAGACGAGGGCAAGAATGGGGGCTGGGTTGGGTAAGGGTCGATGGAATTTGGGGTGTGCTTAAACAAATTCCTGGCAACGGGGAGGAAAGTCTGATTATGGGGTTAAGTGACCTATTTTTATTTGCAAATGTAGAGCTATGAGAACGTAGACTCAAGTCCGGCTATAGGGGGGTGGAGCAGGGGGTCCGTACAAACCTTTGTGACACGTATGCCCCGCAGATTGAGCCAGGGCCTGAGTGCTAATAGTTCTATAATTAATAAGAAGACGTGTGGAACGGTTCCTAGATTGGAAGTCTCTGTGAAGCCAATTTATGTTGTCAATTTTGACTTCCATTTGAGTTCTAAGTAATATTTGGGACAGAGACTTCCAGACCACCCTCCCTGAACCCCATCTGCCTCTATTCAACAGTAAGTCAATAATTTCGAGTGCCAGTTTGTTTGGATGTAACTGGTGTCGACGTGTAACGGCCCATGTCTGAGTATTTGACTTGGGTGATGTATTTTCCGGTTCTATTTGTGCATTTAGAGCCCTGTCCGTGAACACCCCCTCCCTTGTTCTTCTCCGGCCCACAGAAGTCCACTTTCTCTTCCACAGTCTCCAATTTCCACCCTGGCTTCCACCAAAAGTTCTTGATTTTTTCTTCCCTCCTCTCCCATATCCAGTGTGTGACTTTCTTCGATGTAATTTATACATTTATTACAATTTGTACATTTATTATACATTTATGATCCCAAGACAGGATCCCTGACAACTCGGCAGCTTGCTGTGAAGCATTTGCTCAGTTCTTTGCAGACAAAGTCGCTCTGATCCGTTCCGACTTTGACACCATGTTAATGACAGTCTCTGTGAATGTAACACAAACACCTGCTTCTCCAGTTTTGATGGATTCATTTCAATTGGTACAGCTCGAGGATGTGGACAAGATGAAAGGCAAGGCCCACCACAAGCATCCTAGCCCTTACCTATCCTGGCTGGTAAAGGAGGCCAGAGGGGGTTTGGCAGAGTGGCTAAAGGTGGTGGTTAATACAGCCTTACAAGAGGGCAAGATTCCAGTGAGCTTAAAAGAAGCTGTTATAAAACTGCTGTTGAAGAAATCATCACTGGACCCCACTCAATTTGTCAACTATTGGCCAGTTTCCAACCTTCCCTATTTGGGCAAAGTCATGGAATGTGTGGTGGCCTCTCAACTCCAGGAGTTCTTGGTAGACACTGATTATCTAGATCTGGTGCAGTCTGGCTTTAGACCAGGGCATGGAATTGAAACATGGAATTGATTTATGCCAGTAACTGGATAGGGGGATTCTGTCCCTGTTGGTTCTGCTGGACAATTCAGTGACATTCAATACCATTGAACACGGTATCCTTCTGGGATGTCTCACAGGTAAGGGGTTTGGAGGTACTGCTTTGCAGTGGCTCCATTCCTTCCTAGAGGGCTGTTCCCAGAAGGTGTTGTTGGGGGACACCTGCATGGCCCCACAACCATTATCTTGTGGGGTCCCGCAGGGTTCAGTACTGTCCCCCATGTTGTTTAACATCTACATGAAGCTGTTGGGAGAGATCATCTGGAGTTTCAGTTTGATGTCACCTGTACACAGACGATATCCAACCGCCAAAAGGCTAAGTGGAGGGCGCACAAACACAGCAAGGACCAGTTACCGAGAGCACAATAATCCCAAATAAACAGCTCTGGGGAAGGTCACGGGGGCTTACATGTCTTTACACTAATGCACAGATCATGGGGAATAAGCAAGATGAACTCCAACTTTTAGCACAACACCACACTTACGATGTCATAGGCATCGCTGAAACCTGGTGGGATGACTCCCATCACTGAAATGTAGCCATTGAAGGCTATAACCCCTTCTTTCACAGAAATAGAACAAAGGGGAGAGGAGGGGGAGTAGCTTTATATGTCAAAAGCAGTTACATTGCAGAAGAAATGCAAGATTGCAATCCGGGAAAACAGCTTGAAAGCATCTAGATAAGAATCAAGGGAAACGGGGCTCAAAAAGATCTCATCGTGGGTGTCAACTACAGACCTCTGACTAGGATGAAGGACTTGATGAAGCCTTCTGTCAACAGTTGACCAAACAGACACAAAGAAGAGCTATAGTAGTCATGGGCGATTTCAACTATCCCAATATCTGATGGAAAACAAACTCGGCAAAGAGTACAAAGTCCAACAAATTCCTGGCTTTCCTCGCAGACAATTTTATGGTCCTGAAGGTAGAAGAGGCAACAAGGGGATCGGCTACTCTTGATCTCATCTTAACAAATGTGGAAGACTGCTCCTGCAGTTCACCATACAAAGGAAGGCTGAAACTAAGACAAGTCAAATACGCATTCTGGACTTTAAGAGAGCTGACTTCCAAAAAATGAAGGAAATACTGAGCGGCATTCCATGGACACCAATACTAAAAGAAAAGGGAGTTAAGGATGGATGGGGGGTTTTCAAAAGTGAAATACTCAAGGCGTAAATGCAAACAAGACAAGTGCGAAGAAGCCAGAATGGATATCCAAAGAACAAATGAGGCTAAGACTCAAAAGAGACATGCACAAGAAGTGGAAAAGGGGAGAAATCCCCAAAGAATTCAAACGAATAGCCAACTCCTGTAGGGAAAAGGTTCACAAGGCTAAAGCACAAAATAAGCTCAGGCTTGCCAGGGACATTAAAAACAACAACAACAACAAAAGGCTTTTTTGCTTACGTCGGTAGAAAAAGTAAGAACAAGGAGGCGATAAGGCCTCTGCGAGGAAAAGATGGGGTGATGAGGCAGAACTACTAATGCCTCGGTCTTCTCACAAAAAGAAAGCAATTTTCAACCTCAGTAACATGGAATGGACGAAGGATTAGGAGAAATTCAACCCCAAATAGGGAAACAAGTTGTCCAGGAACACCTGGCCGCTCTAAATGAATTCAAGTCCCCAGGGCCAGATCAACTACATCCAAGAGTATTGAAGGAACTAGCAGAAGTTATTTCAGAACCACTAGCAGTCATCTTTCAGAACTCTTGGAGAACGGGAGAAGCCCCAGCAGATTGGAGGAGGGCGAATGTGGTCCCTATCTTCAAGAAGGGAAAAAGGAACAACCCAAACAATTACCCCACATCAATTCCAGGTAAGATTCTGGAAAAGATCATTAAGGAAGTGGTCTTAGGAACAAATGCCGCCCTGAGTCCCCTCGGGTGAGAAGGGCGGGTTATAAATGTTGTAAACAAATGAATAAATGCGGTCATCGCTAATAGTCAACACGAATTTACCAAAAACAAGTCATGCCAGATTAATCTGATCTCTTTTTTCGATAGAGTTGCAAGCTGGGTCATCAGGTTTGCAGATGACACCAAACTGGGAGGGATAGCTAACACTCCAGAAAACCGGAGCAGAATGCACAACAATCTTAACAGACTAGAGAGAGGGGCCGAAACTAACAAAATGAAGTTCAACAGGGACAAATGCAAGATACTTCACTTTGGCAGAAAAAAATGGAATGCAAAAATACAGAATGGGGGACGCCTGGCTTGACAGCAGTATGTGCGAAAAAGATCTTGGAGTCCTCGTGGACAACAAGTTAAACATGAGCCAACAATGTGATGTGGCAGCTAAAAAAGCCAATGGGATTTTGGCCTGCATCAATAGGAGTATAGCGTCTAGATGCAGGGAAGTCACGCTCCCTCTCTACTCTGCCTTGGTCAGACCACACCTGGAATACTGTGTCCAATTCTGGGCACCGCAGTTGAAGGGAGATGTTGACAAGCTGGAATGTGTCCAGAGGAGGGCGACTATAATGATCAAGGGTCTGGGGAACAAGCCCTATGAGGAGCGGCTGAAAGAGCTGGGCATGTTTAGCCTGCCGAAGAGAAGGCTGAGAGGAGACATGATAGCCATGTATAAATATGTGAGGGGAAGTCATAGGGAGGAGGGAGCAAGCAAGCTCTGGAGACTAGGACACAGAACAATGGCTTTAAACTACAGGAAAGGAGATTCCACCTGAACATCAGGAAGAACTTCCTAACTGTGAGAGCTGTTCGGCAGTGGAATTCTCTGCCCCGGAGTGTGGTGGAGGCTCCTTCTTTGGAGGCTTTTAAGCAGAGGCTGGATGGCCATCTGTCGGGGTGCTTTGAATACGATTTCCTGCTTCTTGGCAGGGGGTTGGACTGGATGGCCCATGAGGTCTCTTCCAACTCTTTTATTCTATGATTCTATGATCGCTGAGCCTGGAACCCCCGGTCTCAGTGGTGGCCAGGGGAACTTTCACACAACTAAAACTTGTGTGCTAGTTGCACCTGTACCTTGGGAAGTCTGACTTGGCCACAGTGGTCCACGCTCTTGCTACATCACGTATAGATTACTGCAACGCACTCTACGTGGGGTTGTTTTTGAAGACTGTTTGAAAGCTTCAATTGACCGAACAGGTGGTGGCCAGGTTGATCACCAGAACGGCATACAGGGTGCACACAACTCCTCTATTGTGCCAGCTCCACTGGTTGCCAGTCTGCTACCGAGCACAATTCAAAATGCTGGCTTTAGCCTATAAAGCCCTAAACAATTCCGGCCCAGCTTACCTGCCTGAAGATATCTTCCTTTATGAACCATCTCGAAGATCAAGATCATCTGGGGAGGACCTGTTCTCGGTCCCACCCGTTTTGCAAACGTGACTGGTGGGGATGAGAGACAGAACCTTCTCAGTGGTAGCCCCTTGGCTGTAGAACTCCCTTCCTAGTGACATTAGATCAGCCCCTTCGCTCCTAACCTTCAAAAGGAAAGTAAAATCCTGGCTCTGGGATCAGGCCTTCAGAGAATAGAATAGTGCAATAATTGATTTGGAATATTTATAATGACTACAGAATGACATTAGACTATAATTTCTGGATGACCTAATTTTAATATTGAATTTAAAAAATATTGAAATAATATTGAATGTAATATGTATTAATTTTTAATTCAATTTATTTTAGCTTATGTTTTGTATGTGTTTTAAGGCATTGAATGATTGCCATATGTAAGCCACCTTGAGTCCCCTTCAGGGTAGAGAAAGGTGGGGTATAAATAGAGTAAATAAATAAATAAATAAATAAATAAATAAAATAACTATTGCTTTGATTATACATACCATTAAACACATACCGTATTCGCTAAGCTTGTGCGATTTGTTCGTATGCTTGTTAAATTTGGATATAATTAGGATCTAAACACTTTTGAAGCAAGTTCCGACCCACCTGCTCACTGCCTTGCCATATTAAACATTTGAATCAAAAGGAGCCTTAGTTCTTTATGTCTCGGATGTCTTCGGATGTAGCTGTGACCAAGCCCCGCTGAGAAGTGAAGTCAAACATGCTGGCATGCCTCTCAGCCAATCAGGGCTGACAGAGGGGTAGGTGGAGGCATCGTTCTTGGAGGGCAGAGAGGATCTTTTTAGTTGTTTTAAAAAGATTTAATAATTCCCTAAAATTCCATGGATAAGTGAAACATTATGAAACTTGATGGGCAAACATGATGGGTGAACTGTAGCAAGTTTCGCCCCAATAACTTTAAAAATAAGAGAGATAGCAGCCCCTGAAGTTTCCCCTATAGTAACGAAGGAACATGCCTGCATTAAAACTACATTTCCTAGATGTCCCAGTTTCTCTCTCCTCTAACATTCCCCGCCCACTTTTGTCCTCACTCTTTCCTTATTAATAACATTGACCATCTTGATCAAACTTGGATGTTTTCATCTGTAAATTCTTGGAAGCTATGAGAAGTTTAGAGAGAGAAAGAGAGAGAGAGAGAGAGAGAGAGAGAGAGAGAGAGAGAGAGAGAGAGAGAGAGGAGGGAGGTAGGTTTGAGAATTGGACTACTATTGTGGCTTGATTCCCCCACTCAGCCATGGAAACCCACTGGCCGATCTTGGGCAAGTCACACACTCTAAGCCCCAGGAAACCCAATGAAACAGGAAATAACGCTTTCAAACCAGGAACAGATTTCCTTATTCAGTTGCTGATGGCCATCTGCCGGGAGTGATTGGATGGTGTACTATGATTTCTCTTCCTGGGTGATAAATGACATTTCCTAATTGGTTCTGTCATAAAATCATGGCAAAACTTTGTCTTTGCGCAAGGGATATCATCCTATAAAAATAGCACATTATGGTTTGTTGAGTTTTCACCAATTTAACAAAGTTTCAGCCACAAAAACAAAGTTTCTCAAGTAGAACAAGGAATTTCAAAGTAAAGACAACCCAATGAAACAGAAAATAACACTTTCAAACCAGGAACAGATTTCTGTTATTATTAAAAAAAATGTTTTTTATAAAAACTTCTATTCACTAAAAATCTCAGGATAAGTCAAACGTTCTGAAATTTTGTGAGCTAACAGTGGTAAATGTGATCTACCCATGTAGCAAGTTCCATCAGGATAGCTCAAAAAATGACAGAGAAGCCCCTCAAGTTTCCCCATTGACAGTAATGTTTTTCTTCATGCACATGCACATCCACTATTAATGAGTTACATACGAATATTCAGAAGTTTCAGAAAGTTTTGAACTTTTTGCCTTCAAAATTTGGAAATGACTTTAGAAATGAAGCCCCATCCCCCCCTACTTTCGAACAGAGTTTAGAACCATTTTTTTCTGGATCGCGCATACCTAGTATTCACTTTGCCATTGTGTAACACAGTTCACTTGACAGTATTCAAATCAAGTTTGTATCTGATCCAAAAGAATGCAAAATAAAAAATAAGATTTCACTAGTGTTCTGTCACTGAAATTAAAAAATACAACATCACATGGAATATAAAAATTCACAGCATATAAAGGTTTTATGGTGCCCTAGCATCTCACTCGCCCCTTGTCAAATGTTTGGTTTTTCTGATGTCTAAATGACATTAAAAGTTATATGTAGCACCATAAATATCAAAACGTAGTATAGATCACACATTGGTCATTTAGTCATATATCCAAGCTGACCCTTGTTCATACTGGCTTGTGTACATTTTTCATCCCACTGGATTTCTGATTCTGAGTGATGATGAGTGACAGAACTATCACACCTACTGACAGAGGTGAATAAGTATTTGTTCAACCTACATGGCAAATTTCCAGGGGGTCTTGTGAATGGCAGAAGGAACTGTTTTAAGACTTGCCTTTCCTATCTACCTGTCTTCACCAGAACAAATAATACGATGCATAGTGTAAGAAGTGGGCACTAAATCTTTTTGAGCATCAGTCATTGATTTTTAAAGCCCTAGGGATCTTTCATGTATATGGTCATTGATTAGAAGACGCTTGAACAGTCCTTCCAGGTCTTAGATTCAAGTATTCACTTGGGATTTTATATTACTCGTACATAAAACCTCAAGAAATTACTTGGATTTTACTTCTTTTTCTTTCTAGCTATATACTTTAAAGTTTGGGAAACATTAATTTAGAAGTTTTAAAATGAAAATGAAATAGGAAATGTATGTGTTCTGAAATTCACACAGACACACACATGCACACACGCACAAAAATGCATGCACTGTTTGCACATAATATGTCCTGAATTGCAAAGTTTCTTATCAGGGTACCAAAGAAACCTATTTCTGGATACTGTTACAAATATTTTCAAGCATTCCTTCCTTCTTCACAGAAGGCTGGCTTATGGGTTGCAGACTTAGCCGCAAAAATTGATATAGATTAATTCCCCCAGACTTTGCTACTGAGGTAAGTGCCATAAGTCCAATGGCTCGCATAAGGAAAAATATGAATAAAGACATTTTATTCTCCTACATAGATGAGTAGATTCTATAACAGCCTAGTTCATGTCTTTCATAGCTGATGGATATACTATCAACATATTCATGTTATCAAAATTTGGTTTCTAATTATTCACCACTATTTTGCTTCTTTTTTAAAGGTATACAATCAACTACAATTAAACTGTACTGCAACATATAACTAGTTAAACTGAATTGTAAATGTGATTTCTTTAACATGTAGGGGAAATTGATTGGGAATTTTAATTATTCCAGTGTTATTTCTTGCTTATATTCAGCTTCACAATAAATTCTTCAGAAAGCGCCTCTGGGGGGAGACAAAGCCCAAAAAGTGGCTAGTTTTTAATACATATTTCCTTTTCCCAAATACTTCAGGAGATTATTTTAACACAAATGCTTGATATATGTACACAATAGTCTAGTTTTAACTTGCTGGGTGACAATTCTTGTAACCTTTCATTTACTCTCCTTGTCAGTGATTACAAGCCTTCATGACTGTAAATTTAAGGATTTTTTTTACATCCATATACTTTTGAACAGTTACTGCATTTGGTACTTCACCTCCACAGACAAACAATGATTCATAAGGAACATGGTTTCCCTCATAAATACTGTGAACTATTTTTTTTTCAGACACTGCAGCAGAATTTTGAAAGATTCACGTGAGTATCAAATCACTCGTGGTTAACCAAAATTACTGAATGTATTTAAATGATATTATTTAAGCCTTATGTTTCCATTATTCTGGCCATTTCATCATAGATTGTTCAATAACAAAGAGCTTTTTTTAAAAAATTAAAAGGGACAAGATGGAATTTGATTTTTTTTTTTTTTGCAAAACAACAACATCTCGTTTCAACCTATTCTAAATCACAATAAGCTTTACCAAGGCTAAATCCTTTATTACAAATTCTTGAAGATCATCTCACAGTGCATTGTTTCATTGTAAATGTGATGGGGATGTGTGAGGAATCCAAATTAAGTCAAGTTTTAAAAAGCTTATCTTAGGCTATACTTTCCAAACAAACAAACAAACAAAAACAAAAAGGCAGATGCAATTTGTGTTCTGGAATCCTCATCTTAAAGAATAGCTGCCTTTGAAAAACATGTTCAAAATATGTTTATTGGAAATGTGCACGCTATAGCACACCTTTCAGATGCATCCGAAGCACAGCTTTAGTTAATTGAGATAGGGTGGGAATGTTTTCAAGCAATACATACAATGTCAGTCATGTGCATACATTCGGCAAAGGGAAACAAAGAAATGGACTTCCGACATAATTCGTATTCTTCATACACTCAATGAAATAATACAGCAAGAAACAATTCTCTAGAATTGTCACTTCCTGACTTCCTGAGATCTATATAACTGTCTTGGATCACTTAGCAGCATGTATATTAAGTATAGATCCAATGTGTAAGGCATACAACTTGTCTCCAGATTATTAGAACAACCAAATCTCTCCATAGAAACCTGCCAGAACATTAAGATATTTAGGGTAAGGCTTGCTATTGGTACTTCCACATCACAGGCTTGCTTGGTCAGAACACGAAAGAAAACCTTCTGCAGGAGACTTGCTTTCTTTTTGCTGCAGACGAAGACATTTTTGTTCAAGAAGGCTTTTAATATGTAATAATTTGGGATCTTCTAAACATATTTTTATACTGATTTAAATAAAATGTTTTTTTATTTAAAACATTGTTGATTTTTAACCAATTGGTCTGTGGGCTGCCTTGGGTCCCATTCTGGGAGAGAAGTGGAAAATAAATTATTAAATAAAATGCCAGCAGAATGCAATATGTTAACTGTGAAATCTACCAAAGCCATTTCATTTTTCAGACACATTGTATTCTAGCACTATTACAAGTAACTTCTTATATGCTTATTTGATTATTTAAATCCAAAGTTCTTACTCTTGAATGACTTCAACATGGAGAAAGGAAGATTTCAGGAAGGAAAATAATAGAAATGCAGATAAATAGTAGTCAGCTCTACAGTTGTTTTTAACAAGAATATTCCCTTTAAAATGTTTAATATACATTTGTGCAGAACATTGCATTTTTCTTCTCAGTTAATTCTTTTACCTCTTATATTCAATTAAAAATATTAACTGCTGGGAGAAGTCATCCAGAGTTTTGGAGTGTGGTGCCATCTATGCGCAGATGACACCCAACTCTACCATTCCTTTCCACCTAATTCCAAGAAAACGGTTCCTGTGCTAATCCAGTGCCTGACAGATGTAAAGGACTGGATGAGGACAAACAATCTGAAGTTTAATCCAGATAAGACAGAGGTACTCCTGGACAGTCGTAAGATAGATCTGGGAATAGGGAGACAGCTTGGAGAAGTTAGATCTGGCCATGGTGATGCAGATCCAAACAGCAGCACCCAGACTGCTAACTGGGGCTGGCTACAGGGAGTGTACATCTTCTCTGTTGCAACAGCTCCACTGGTTGTCAACATGTTTCCAGGCACAATTCAAATTGCTGATTTAGCCTTCAAGGCCCTATATGGCTCCAGTTCAGGTTATCCGAAGGGCCATATCTCTTTCTATGAACTTCGTAGACATCTACAATCAACTGGGGAGGGCCTTCTGTCTATCCCAACACCCGCTCAAGTACAGGTGGTGGGAACATGGGAGAGGCCCTTTTCGCTGGCTGCCCCCAGACTGTGGAATTCCCTCCAAAGAGAGACCAAGATGGCCCCATCCCTGCTGGTCTTCCACAAGAAGGTTAAGATATTTTTCTGCCAGCAGGCCTTTGGGGAAGGATAAGGGGCAGGCTTTGAAGAGGTTTTGGATGGGATGCGGGGGGCTGTGAGTTTTAAAGACTATTTTAAGTGTACTTATTATATTTCAATATGTTTTTACCACACTGTACTTTTTTTTTTAAAGAATTTTTATTGTGCTTTTTAAACTTGACTAAAGTGTGGGATTGTTAGCCGTCTTGAGTCCCCATGGGGAGAAAGGCAGGGTATAAATAAAGTTGTTAATAATAATAATAATAATAATAAAAAAATTAGAAAGATGGAACCTTGTTATGGAAGATTCACAACCAGCCCCTCTTTTTCTCTTTTTTTTTCTTTTTTCTTTTTTTATTCTATAGTCAGTCCACCGATCTTGGAACTCCTAAAAGTTTAAGCAAAATGAAGCAAACCCTAAATAGGACTTTATAATAGTGACCTATTCCTAACTCAGAAGATGTGTTCTTCATAGCATTTGGCCTTGTCATAATTTTGTAACTTACCGTATCTTATTGTGCCTCAAACTATTTTGTAAACTTCAATTTACTTTGCCTAAAGGAACAATTTTTTTTATAGAGTGTACTTGGAGGCCAGTTTTATTCAATTTTGTGTTATATTTTTGTAGACGGGGGGTGGGGGGTGGATATGGCTACATATGGAAATATTCATTATCTAACACTACATGTTGATTATTCCTTATCTAGAATTGCCAAATCCCAAATAATTCAAAATCTAAAATTGTTCATTTAACTGCCTGAGATACTAACACTTTTACATTCTATTCGTTCAATATGCACAAACTTGTTTCATGTCCACAATTATTGAAATAATGTATAGCATTACCTGTATCTATATTTATAGATCCTAAAAGAATTTTAGAATAATAGAATCATAGAGTTGGAAGAGACCTCATGGGCCATCCAGTCCAACTCCCTGCATATGTGTAGACATATGTTTCATCCCAAGCTTTTTCATTATGTATATGTACATTTTCCAAAATCTGAAACAAATATGAAATACAAAATATTTCTGAGTATTTTGTATAAGGGATGTTCAACCTATACTTACATATAGTAAATTGATATTATATTTGGTGATACAACAAAATATCGAGAATGCTCAGCACATTACCTTGTTATATTGAGCTGGCCAGACAGCCTTGACCTAAAGAAGACATTGGACAACCATAGGACACATCTAAAATCTGAATCATGCAAGAATAATTCATGTGATAATTACATGATACATGGAGTCATTTCACAGATGCACCCCATGGCGCAGCTGCTTAATGTACTTTTGTCCCTCATTAGGCAAGATAGAGGGAGCTATCAGACATAACTTTAATGTGCGCTGAAGCAGGTTTTGAAAACCCGCTTTGGCATGGGTTTAAGTTCTCTCTCACACACACACACACACATACAAAGCCCAGGTTTTCTGGGGCGGGGACTACTGGAATGGCACCCAGACACCCTGAAGCCTCCCCAAAAGAACTGTTGTATTCCAGCCTCCATCTGAGCTGTCAGGTGAGTCTGAGGTTGGGCCTGTTCAGCCTGTGATTGTCCTTGTACCTGCCTGAGAAGTACCGAGGAGCTTCTCCAAAGCTCTAGAGCAGCCCTGTACTTTTGGGTAATGTGAACAGACGGGCTGGTTCTGAATCAGAGTCAGCCTTGTTATTTACATGGGCTAGTGTCATCACCCCACTTTACCCACATTCCTCTTCCCCCCCCCCCCTTCTCCAAGTTGCATGAGAGCATTAGCCTAAATTGGCAAAAGAGCCAGGGAGGACCAGGTATTTTTTAAAGCACTGTAGCTGGCCAAAAAGGTTATCTAAATTCAATCCCACCACTACAATGGGATGGAGGTAAGTAGTGTAGCTGCCCCAGGGGCCAGGCTAGAGTACTGCCACTCTGACCAGCCCTGAAGTAACTTGTGCATGTAGATCAACCCATGAACAGAAGTTTATTCTACCAACTTCTTTATCTTATTTATTTATTTATTTATTTCCAATATTTCTATCCCACCCTTCTCACCCGAAGGGACTCAGGGCGGTGTACAATTGGCAACAATTCAATGCCAACACATCATTAAAACAAACATTATTACAAAATCCGTTCATCCAATATCCTCGTGCTTTATCCATACATCAGTCTGGGTTGTCTTTGTCATTTATTCGTTAAAAGCCTGAGCACAAAGCCATGATAATCGGTATCTAGCAAAAATGCCTGGAGTTGTGCGGCCACCACATGTTCCACGACCTTGCCCAAAAAGGGGAGATTGGAAATAGACCGATAGCTGTCCAATTGAGTGGGGTCCAGTGATGGCTTTTTCAACAGCGGTTTGTTACAGCCAATTTAAAGCTCGCTGGAACAATGTCTTCCCGAAGGGAGGCATTCACCACCACCTTCACCCACTCGGTCAGTCCCCCTCTGGCTTCTCTCACCAGCCAGGATGGGCAGGGGTCTAGGATGCATGTGGTAGCCCTCACCTCTCCAAGCACCTTGTCCATGTCCTCACACTGAACCAATTGAAACGAATCCATCAAAATGGGACAAGCGGGTGCTCTTGCTACATCCTCAGAGACTGCCGTTAATATGGTGTCAAAGCCAGAGCGGATCAAAGCGACTTTGTCAGCAAAGAATCGAGCAAATGTTTCACAGCGGGCTGTCGAGTTGTCAGGGATCCTGTCTTGAGGGACGGGATATAACAAACCTCTGACAACTCGGAACAGCTCCGCCGGACGGTTCTTTGTGGACGCAATATTAGCTGCAAAGAAAACATATGCCCTGAGGTAGAGACATAGCCATGTTCGGTTTGGCTCACTTGGCTTCGAACACCACATGCCCTCTGGTCCCCTCTTCTTTTGCTTCATCGCTGCCAGCTACTCAGTGAACCAAGGAGATGGCTTAGCTCAGGTACTCAAGAGGGGACGTTCTGGAGCGATCATGTCTATTGCCCTAGTCACCTCCTTATTCCAGAGAGTGACCAAAGCATCAACAGGATCACCAGCTGAGGAGGCGGGAAACTCCCCAAGAGCCATCAGGAATCCTCTGGATCCATAAGTCTCCTGGGGTGGACCATTTTAGTGGGTCCTCCACCCCTGCGGAGGTTGGGGGCACAGTAAGCCTAAACCTGATCAGGTGATGGTCGGTCCATGGCAAAGGAGCGATGGTGAGCTCCTCCACACCAACACCTTCCTCCCATCTCTGACAGAAAACCAAGTCAAGTGTGTGCCCCGCTCTGTGGGTAGGGCCAGATACTAGTTGGGACAGCCCCATGGTTGCCATGGCGGCTATGAAGTCCTGAGCCGCACCGGAAGGAGCGGACTCAGCATGGACATTGAAGTCCCCCAGCACAATGAGCTGTTGGGACTCCAACACCAGGTCCGAGACCACTCCTGCTAGCTCAGGCAGGGAGACTGTAGTACAGCGGGGTGGTCAGTACACTAACAGAATCCCTATTCTGTCCCGGTCACTTATCCTCAGATGAGCACACTAAAAAAAGGTAGACTGCGGGATGGGGCACCTGGTCAGGGGGATGGACTCCTTATAGACCACTGCAACCCCTCCTCCCCTGCCTCCAGATCTTGGTTGGTGCTGCATGGAATATCCTGGTGGACAAAGCTGGGTGAGGTTAGCTCCCCCAGCCTCATCCAGCCAAGTCTCTGTTATGCCCACCAGGTCTGCCCACTAATCCAGGATAAGGTCCTGGATGATTGCAGCTTTACCATTGACAGACCTGGCGTTCAGCAGTACCACCTTCAGATCGGAGGGTCAGCCAACCTGGGCACCCAAATTTACTGTGTCAGGAGGCTGTTTTAAATCTACAAGCACTCTGTTTCTCACCCTAGGCTGAATTAAATTATGCCTCTCTTTCCTGTATCTCCCCCTCCTCTGGATAACTTCGATGGGGGCCCCCCAGCGGCTAGACACACACCCTCTCCCTACATGGTCTACCATAATGGTAGACTCACTTTCACATGTGAGGGTCTTAATACCGCTGTCTCCTACTCCTATCTCCTTTGAGGACATATTGGTGTTCTAACTGGGAGCAGTAGTATACTTAACGTAAAGTGCTAAGATGTTGACTACTTTACCCCAACCCCTATAAAAGTGCTCCAGTGCTTTTAACCATGATTTTATCCATGTTAATTGCACTGACCCGATTGACTCTAACCACTGCCCTCCCTTCCCACCCTCCTCTTAGCCCTCCCTGCCCCTTAATTAACCTCCTAGCTCCTAATACACTTTGATCACAACAGATGTTAACAATAGTCGTAACTACCCCAATGCCAAAGTGCAATAGTGCTTAATTCAAGCCAAAAAGGGGGATCCAGCTATAAATATTTGATGTAATCATAATATATACTTGATGTAATATAAGAGGTAGGCGGTTCAATTCAAATTAGTTCATAAAGTGCAGTAGTTCAATTCCATTGGAAAGTGCTTCTATACTCTGAAAGTGATTTAATAGTGAGACACTTAGAGTGCTTGATATGCATCCAGTTTTTTAAAGTTTTTAAAGTGCTCAGCAGGCAGCAGCTCAATGGCAGGAACTTCACAACAATAGCAGTTTGACGTAGGTGTTAGTAGGTGGTAAGTCTCTTTGTAAAGTGCTTGGTGCATAGCAAGTTTGGTAGCTGATACTTTGCCTTGCCTTCCTCCACCGTGATAGAATTACACCATAGGAGCTGGTCCAGTCACAAAGATGTCAATAGAGCACGGGGAGGTCCAGTGCCCCCCCCACTTCCAGTCACCAGGCCAGCCCGGCACCCGCGGAGAGTGGTCGGCCAGCAGGAAGAGTCCCAACAGCAGGGCCACACCACACCCACAAAATAGCGGTCATCTCCCGCGCCACCAACAGCATGAAATAAGGGCGAATTGCCCCACTAGGATCTCACCAAACGCAAGATCCTTGCTTCACCAGCACACACAGCCTAGTCACAGAGCAACCATCTGCCTCCTCCGGCAGCTGCTCAGCCACCAGCAAGCACAGCGAGTAAGAACAGTAGAAGGAGGGCAGTATAAGGGGGCAGAGCCAAGCGGCTCCAGCACTACAGCAGCGACCCCACAGCTCCAGCTCCAGTACGATGGTCCTGACGACCCCCAAGGTGGCACAGCGACAATATGGACAACGGACAACAAAATTCTTAAAAACCCAGCAGCCAGTGGGGATTCGAGAGTCTTACTTCGCTCAGACGGGTCCTACAGTTTATCGCTTTGGAAGCTGTATTTTAATGGCGGGCGTTCTCCCCCACTTTCTTCCCACTTCCCACGCCAGAAAACCACTCCAGGCAACTCCGTCACCTTATGGCTTAATCTTGGCTTTTGGAGGGGAGAATTGTAAATAGCAGCAGTGGGGAGGCTCAGGTTCTTCAACAGCCACACGGAGCCCGCAAACGCCCATCCTCCCCAGCGCCATCTTCAGTTAATACCTTATCCCACGGACAGAAGGGAAAGGGGAGGAGTGGGGGGAAGTGGAGGAAAGAGGGGGAAAGTGTCCTTAATAGCGGTGATGTGACATACCTCAGCAGGATCTGTCTTCAGGGATGGCCATCCATCCCACTACATTTCTCCACTTTCCTCTGCTTTTCCCCACTATCTTCAGTCAGGAGTCAGGGGAACACACGACTCCTGAAAATGGACTTTTTTTCTCCATCTTTTCATGATAGCATGATGGATTTTTACGCACAGCCACTGGAAGTGATTGTGCTTCATGGGAACACCTTCCAGGTGACTCCATTATGCCAGCATGAGAAGACGGTGAGAAATGGAAAATTTAGTGTGGGATAAGGTCCCAAGTCTTAAAGGTACTACAACATCCCTTTGTGTTTTTATCTGACTTAGAATGGGGTTTTAAGTTTATCTGGGATGGGGAAAGAGGAGATGAATTCATTATAGTTGAGTGGCAATTCCCTCCCTCCATCCATAGACTTTATATTTTGAAAGTGTTATGATTTACAAGTTTAAGATTTAACTCACAGCAAAGATTATTTTTTTTGCTCATATCTGGTTGATTCAGCATTATGTGTACTTATTTGGTTTTCCACAGAAGCATAAAGTTGGTTGGAATTCAGAACTGGAGCCATTTGCTTCTTACTAGCTGCTCTTGAGCAGCATGAGATCAAAATGAGATCGAGGAAAAAATTATTACCACTGATTTGTCACACAGAAGGAATATTTGCCTGGTTATATTAGTAGCACTTAAACTTGACAGGAGATCAAATCGTTGCATTGGTTATACCTGGGTAAGCCTATTAGCTTCAAATTAATGAACTCCTCACTTATGCCCTTTGAAAAATTAATACATACAGATTTATTTTTTTTTTAAAAAACTTTATAAACCATTACTCTTAATACAGATAGATAAAATAGATTCCCCTATCCTACATTAAGATACATTTGATACAGGCATAAAACTCAAGAAGAAAATAACATACATGATATCTCTATGGCACGTTCTTCTCACCATCTCTCTTTCACTCACTATGTATCAAAGATCATGTTTTTTTTTTAAGTTGATGCATAAGAGCACAGGCAACATGGCTTTCCAGGGGTACATGATTCAATGAAAATTACACAAAAATATTAAGTGGTGGCAATATCCACATTTTCAAACATCAGAAAAGATGCTTATTATTTAAAGTGAGATTTTATGGAAGTGGTCACACTTCAAAGAATAGAAATTACTTTCATTTCATGTCTTGAATCCTATAAGGTTTTCAATTGTTTACAAACTTATTGGCCTACCGGTGTCCTATCCTCTGTCCAACCTACCAAACAAGGATATTGTGAGAATATAGTCAAGAGGGGAAAGAACCACTGTTGCTGCCTTGAGCCTCAAAAGAAAGATGGGTGAAATGTACACTACATTCAGTGTTCAAGTAAATCAGTATCATTGTCTGATTTGATATACCAAAATCACTCATTGACTAAAACTCAGCACATCAAGATTTTTACATGACAGCCAATAATGTTTTGCCATTTGTTAAACTCCAATCGGTGGAATGCAGATGTAGGTAAATATTCTCCTCCCTGTAATTCCTAAACATGGTACAGTAGATCAAGGAGGACTTTAGGAGCAAAGAGGGTAAAAAAATTACCATTGTGCATGCAGATTTTTCATTCTCTTTCTGTCCTTAATATCTTTTAAGATGTAATCCCATTATTGACTACAATAGACTTTGGAACAGTGGAATTGAAATGAAACTGATATTTTCAGTTTCTAACCATCCCCATAATAATATGTTTAATGTATTCTGCCTTCTCAGGCAAATGACAACAGTAGATACGTGAGTTTGGGGGGAAAAGGTTCCAACCTTATTAACCTTAGGAATCTGCAACATTGTAGGCAATGAGAAAAGTATGGAAAAGCTGAATGTTGGAATCTCATTAAGTCAGGACTTCCAACCAAAGAGAATTTTGAGCTCAAAAACCAGAGTATAGATCCTGTGGTTTGTCCAAGCCTGATCCTACAAAGAGATTTCCCAGGGTGGTTAAGCATTTCCTTTAGGAAATGATCTTGGGACAAGGATGCACCCCAAGTCTCTGCTTATGCTAGTTGGCAATGCCACCTGAAGCATTCAAAGAGAACCACTTGAAATAAAGGACTCCATCCCACAGTACTTCTCCAAGTGCTTCTACTTAAAACACAGGGCCCAATGGAGCTCCATGGAACCCATCAGATGACATAAGGTCATCTCGTCGGTTCACTGTTCAAGCCCATTTCTTAAGTGTGTAGAAATGCAATTATTTTAAAGTCACTTGGGAATCGACTCTAGGTGGTTCCCTGTGCACATAGTTGTTTTAATATTTTAAATTTAGGTAGGTTGGGAATTGCTTTCTTTTCCCGTGTGTTGTATCCCAGAGCAGGAACCCCTTACTACACCAATTGAGTATAAACAGCAAGCAGTTTATTGAAGAATATATGACTGCAAAGCAATAAAAATGATGCAAACATTATAGTCCAAAAAGTATCTTCAATATGCAAGAATTAGTCCATGAATTTCCAGGAACAAAAATAAGACACAAGGAAAAAGGTTGCAAACTCCACACGAACAAGGCACTTAAGATCACAAAATGCAGAACAGGAACTTAACAAAACAGGAACCATGAAACTAGAAATTCACTTGGAAGTAAGACTGTCATGAAAACCCAGAGTTGATCACACTGAGATAAAAAGCCCTCCCTTGTCTCTTATAAAGCCTGTCTCATGCAATGAGAAGAATACATTCCATTTCACATTCCAACTAGATACAGATTTATTTTCCCTTTCTCCCAGAGACGGGCTGACCTTCGATGGACCTGTGAACTCTGCCTTTGTTTATAAAAGTCTTGTCTGCTATCTTCAAGCTCATTAAATTCTGCACCTGACAATCATCCTCAGAAGACTGATTCTCAGAGAATGACTGCTGAGGGGCTCTCTCAAGAATTTGGCCTTGAGCCTCCATACTCTGTTCCAGAGAAACCTCAAGCCTCTCAGAGCCAGATCTGCCAGGCCTATCAGGAAAACCATCATTCCCATTGTTATCAGGCACAGGCTCAGAAACCCCACCCCCACGGACACCAAACTATTACAGGCTGAACTGTAACACCATGCTCTTTCTGTGTTATCCTGTGGGAAGTCCTTAAAAATGCCCCAAAGATTCAGTTATAACTAGTTATCACAACAGCATTGGCATTGAATGTTTGCCTTTATGTGTGCAATATGATCCGCCCTGAGTCCCCTTCGGGGTGAGAAGGGCGGAATATAAATGCTGTAAATAAATAAATAAACAGCAGACCAAACAGTAAATACTTTTTTAAAAATGCTGTTTGCAATCCCATTTCTGGGTTGTCGTGACATATAGTACTTCCACTATTGATAAGTTTTACTTTTTTAAAAAAGTGACAAGACTTAAAACGGGAATAACTTCTACTCTCCCATGTGATGGCAAAGCAAATGGATAGTTCCTGTAGAAACAGGGCAGAAAACACATGTGCTAGGAGTAAGAAAGCTCTCTGGATTTTTTTGAAGAAGCAATATAAAATGCAACACTAAGAAGATTATTTCCTCTGATTCCCCCCTCCCCATGGAATGAAGTCCTAAGTGCTCACAATTTATAGCTGTGACATATAATCAGCATTCAACCAATTAGTCAAATAATACACTGAAGCCAACATAATGCAACATGGAGAAAGCAAAACAACTGGATTAACAGCCAAACATGGCATAGCAAAAGATTACTATTCAGCCCCCATAATTCCCATGCTACATAAAGAGAAGCAGCAACAGTAAAGAAATAACTCTAAATAGCCTGGCATAGTCAATCCGATACCTAAAAGGACAATGGGTTCCCCTAAACTATGAAGACCAAAATCCACTGCTTGTGGTGATATGAAAATAAACAAACAAACTCAATGTATATACAAAAAACAGGACTGTCCCAATCGTATATAAGTAGCAATCAGCAGTTCTTCTCTTGAAGTATAGGACAAGTTTTTCATGTGAGTAAATGTCCTGTTCTTTATTATATGAGTAGACTCCAGTTTCCATATAACTTGACTCATGATGTGTATTATTTGTAGCCCCAACCGCCTGATGAAGACTCCTGTGAGTCGAAACCGGTTGCAGGTTTGAGTCAAGTTATATGGAAACTGGAGTCTACTCACATAATAAAGAACAGGACATTTACTCACATGAAAAACTTGTCCTATACTTCAAGAGGAGAACTGCTGATTGCTACTTATACACGATTGGGACAGTCCTGTCTTTTGTATATAAATTGAGTTTGCTTGTTTATTTTCATATCACCACAAGCAGTGGATTTTGGTCTTCACAGTCAATCCGATGCCAGCATCATGATACAATCTGGCATGCCAATGGCTTGGAAAGGATAAAAGCTACTCTAATCATATGATCAGTGTTTGAGGGGGGAGTATTAGATGGTGAACAACCAGCACAGTCATAGAACATGTGACAAGTATGGGAGTGAATGAAACTTTCTGAATGTCATTATATTATTTCTCTGGTAATAGGTACTACTAATATAAAGCAAAGTACAGCACAGCTAGTACAATATAATCTCATACTAATTACAAGCATAATTCCTTGGGATACTCCCCTAAAAAAGAAAGACAATATGTTGTTTCAGGAAATCCATTTTGGAATAGGAAAGGTGGTAGAGAGAAAAGGGTTGACCTATAGTTAAGTACAGGAGTATCTGAAAGTTGGTTGTCAGGCATGGCGCTAGCAACAATTTATGGGGTTAGAACTCCACAGCTGGACATCAACTGGAAAGAAGAAAGCAAAAGCCTTACGAATGACAACGAAAAAAAGCAGAGAGGTGAACTGAAAGCATTATCTGGCTTACCTTCCCTGAGAATCACTTTATCTCTGACACCAACATACACACGCTTTTTATGATGTAGACTTTAAAATGCATGTTCAGTAGAATTATCTTTTTCAGGTTCATAACTTGGCTTCCATTTTCCTGACTGATAGATGCTACCTTTTTGCTCTCATCTACTAATTTACCAGGACATAATATATGAAGCACCCTTCAGTAACAATTTGATTTTTCATGCATGTCTCAAGCATATACATGACTCCATTTTCATGTTTATAATCAATACCTCTCCCCCTGTCCTTCTTCACTTTCATCCCACTGCCCATTTGATATCAGAACATACTTTCATTAAATCTCACCACATGAAATAAGATTCACCGGTGTGGAAGGGAAGCAGCTGCTTTTCCAAGGCTACATCATCACTACTGATGCAACAGTTTCACACCATTTCACATGCCAAGCTGAGACTCTGCCTGATGTCCTAAAGAGAAAAGACAGTAGACAAAAAAAGCAAAAAAGCCATCCCTCTCCTGACAATCTGTGTTATGCAGTGGTAAGAACTAATTGAAATCACCAGGAACATGTAACACTGCTACTGTTTCTCAAGATGTTCACTTTGTGGGAAACCAAACATATAATATAAAATATATAGTGACATGGCTGTAACCCCTTTCTTTCCAGAAACTGCCTGGAAATATTTTTGAGACTGTAGATCTCTCTTTTTTTTAAAAAAAAAAAAGTTTTACCACAATGTTCATGTTTTTGATGAGGTCTTTGAATCATCTTTATTTCCCTTGACTTTATTGAAAACCCAAATCAAGGAACATATGATTGAATAGATTTCCCCAGGGATGGATGGAAAATAATTTAACAATCTCAGTAAAATTCATTGTGAGATGAAGTACGCATCTTTGCTTGGGCATGATGACTGAGGGTGATGGAGATTAAATCCTTTAAAAAATCTGAAGTATGAGTAAAAATAAGTAAATAAATAAATAAATAAATAAATAAAGAGAAGTATCAAATATTTTTCCACAGCTGATTGCAACAGTGAGAGAATCATCACCATGTATTGTTTCAAAAAACTGGCATTTCATTGTAAAACACTATTCTTCAACAATATTCAACCTATTGATTATCCTCATTGCATACACAGCAACATTTGTCCCATGGATGGAACACTTTTGATCATTCTTACATGGCACTTTGCCATTATGAAGTAGGTACAAATGGCTGTCAGACTTTGGGAAGACACTAATTTCAGTCATGATAAATTGAGGTTCTCTGCATGTGGAATTTACCTATTACTGAATGTCAAAGAATGTTGTGACTCAGCCACAGCAGCCACAGTATAGCCAGAGTGAGGATGAAGAAGGGGATTCTGGGTTTCAGATACAAGAGCCAGTTGAGCCAGAAGATGGGCTGCAGGAAGATGGCATGGGAATACAGGCTGATTCAGAGGCTCGAGAATTGCAGTTTGAGCAGAATGAACTGTTGACCCCAGAAGCCATAGATAACAGCCAGGATGACATTCCCATGGGAAATAATGAGCAAGAGAGGTCTCAAGTCCCGGTTCAGGTGCAAGACAATGAAGACCTTGAATTATCTAGGGTTGACCAGTTGTTATAGAGAGGATTTCAGGTCCGTAGGAGTGAGAGGCTGGCGGGAAAGAAAGAGGCCACTTCTGGGAAAAGAAATGCCTTCCTGGGGTGCTTTTAAAAGTGTGTGTTTGCAGATAGCTCGTCATCAAAGCAAATTGTCGCTTCATCTGTGTGGATGCTCTTGTTTCATGCCTAAAAGAAGTTTCCTGGATCTTTGTACTGTTGGGCCTTTGTTTTTGAAATCTACAGTCTACTGCCTTGACTTATGGATTAATATATTGCTATGGTTTATGGACTAATTGGATTCCTATTGACTCTTTTACTGCAACTTTGAAAAACCTTTCAACTGCCCGCTTTGATTTATATATTTGCTTTTGCTCAATAAAACTTCAAAAGACTTCTGTGTCTGACTGGGTGTCTATAGCAAGGTGAACTATTCTGAGGTGTGACAAAGAAGAATAAAAACTTTGAATATATTGTGGTTAATTTATATCTGGAGAGACAACATATTGTGTAATTTGAGATATCTGAAGATAAGGGTTTGAATCCTTGTTTGGCCATTGCGAGAAAAGTATGAAAATTTCACACATTTTAGACTGGATTTTATTAAAGGTTGCAAAATTTGTAGAAGGAAGAGAAAATCTATTGAATCCCCATTGTAAAATAAAGAGACGAGACACAAGGTATATGGAGAAATAAAGGGCCATTTATTGACCTATTAAAAACTGGAAAATGCAACTAAGGAACTAGTTGGGCGGGGAGCACTGTGACATGGGCAATGGCCTGAGGCCAGGTATATCTGACTACCTGTCAAGCCAACCTCTGGGAGAAGCATATGACCCCAGGAGCACTCCACAGTGATGGTTTGCTATCCTGGCTGGTCATTATTAGAAGGCCCTCCCTAGGGCTCTCCCTCCCAGGTCCCAGAACCCAATAGGAGAGAGGTAAGCCCCCCAGGTAAGCCCCAAAGAAGATATTTTGGGGGACCCCTTAAGCCATAGAACCTATAGAAGTCATCTCAAAAATCCCCATTCACCTCAAAAGAGAGAGATGCTAATATGCACACTGATCCATTTTCTCCCCCCCCCCACTTCCTGCCACAAAAAGACTCAGGCATCTGCCTGGTGTCTTCTATCCATCAAAATCTCTGAAGCAACCTCTAAACCCGTTTAAAAATCTGCGAAGAATATATTATTCCCATCTACAGATAAATGCACCCTATCTAGCCTATAAAGCTCTGACTTTTACAAAACAATATCTGAATGGGGGAGGTACTGACCCGATAATTTCTCCATGCCCTTTCTCATTTCCCTATTTACTTTACATCTAGTTCTCTCTAGTGCCCTGGGATCACCTTTGCCCCTTCACACCAAGTGTGGCAACATAGCTGATCAGATGATATAAATTCCTGGCCCTAACCCTAACCCTAACCCTAACCCTAACCCTGGCCACCTCTTCTCAATATAAGCAAAATCGTACTGTGCTTGAAGACTCAGAGCTTTTTCCATCAATAAACCCAGATCATTGACACCCAAGTGAACAAGGAGGATAACAGGGGGTGGGCCCTTGCATTCTTCAAAAATTACTGGCAACAAAGCATTCCAACGTAGACCGTGTTTGCCCAAACATTCAACCATGCAGAATTCGGCCAAGCTCAATTGTGAGCCAACAGGGCTTCGACGGGATTGCCACTTCACCCAGTAGATCATACTGTGGTCACAGATCAGGACCCTTTGATGTAAAAAACTGGGTTTAAAAACTAAATCTGTTTCTGGGATTATTTTGTGTATCATTATCTCATTGAAAAGGATTAATAAATTTGGGATAATTCCCATTTGAAAAGTTTTATAGAAGCTTTTGGTAAGACCATTTGGTCTGGAAATGAATTTGGTTTAAGATTCTTGATTACCTTGTTGATTTCCTCAGTAGTTATCTTCACTTTAAGTAGTAATTGCTATTGAAGTTCCAGACATTTTGTTATAATTCCCACTTATCTTTCCATTTCCTTTTTGGTATATAACTTTTTGTGGTATCTTGCCATAATTTCCTTTAACTCATCATCCTTGAATATTAGTTGATCATTTTCATCTTTTAGTTTTACTATTCTATTACACTCTTTCTTTTTTAGATATCTTCCCAGTGTCTTAGAATTGTTGGTAGAATTCATATAGAGATTGTTCTTAACAAACATGTATTTTTGTTACTTTAATGTTATCTAAATCTTCTATTTGCTTTTTCATCTCCCTCCATCTTTCTTTTTCTGCTCAGTTCTTCTGAAATTACTGAAACAGGACAATCCAGTGCAAACCCACACAATGCCAGCCCCCATTGCCACTAAAAAACCCAGGTTAACACTTACGTCCCAAAGCAGTCTTCCAAACACGTCTTCTGAAACAGAGATCCCAAAAGCACCCAACAAACACCTTGCCGATTGCAAGGTTATATTAGCAACAAACTTACTTTTATTTACAAGTCCTCCTCTGAGCTTGAGCCAGCTAAAAGATTCATCATCAGTGGGTTCCATAAGTATTTCCCGGATTCTCTTCCTTTGTTGCTCCTCATCGGAGTCTTGCTCACGAGCAGTCTTCCTGCCTCTTCTAACAGAACTAGTAGTATCTCTACTCGAAGGCTCCATCACAACACCCTGTCAATTAGCATATTATTATAAAAAGTGGAGCAGCCAGTGCTGGCATGGATGTCAAGAGAAAGGGCATTTAATCACATGATGTGGGATTGCAAACAGGTACAATACTTCTGGCAGACTATACAAAATGTGTCAAACCAAATATTAGGAACTGATCGGGTTATAACAAAAGAAATGGCAGCCCCTGGTAGCACAGTGTGTTAAAACACTGAGCTGATGAACTTGGGGACCAAAAGGTCCCAGGTTCAAATCCTGGGAGTGGAATGAGTGCCCGCTGTTAGCCCCAGCTCCTGCCAACCTAGCAGTTTGAAAACATGCCAATGTGAGTAGATCAATGGGTACCGCTCCGGTGGGAAGGTAACAGCACTCCATGCAGTCATGCCAGCCACATGACCTTGGAGGTGTCTACGGATAACACCGGCTCTTCGGCTTAGAAATAGAGATGAGCATCAACCCCCAGAGTCGGTCACGACTGGACTTAACATCAGGGGAAAACCTTTACCTTTACCTACACCCTATCAATTAGCATATTATTATAAAAAGTGGAGCAGCCAGTGCTGGCATGGATGTCAAGAGAAAGGGTGTTTTATGCACATGATGTGGGATTGCAAACAGGTACAATACTTTTGGCAGACTATACAAAATGTGTCAAACCAAATATTAGGAACTGATTGGGTTATAACAAAAGAAATGGCAGTCTTAGTACAAAGAGAGGGAATGGGAAACTACAGGGAAATAAAGGAAGCAATAATTGAGTGCACACAAGCGGTGATAGTATTGGGATGGAAAGATAAATCAAAGTGGACAGTAAACAAATTGTATCAGTATATGGTGGACCAAATGGAATTTGAAATTATGGATGTAAAATTAAATGATTCAAAAGGTAATGAAAATAGAATGCAAGAAGTTGAAGGAAAATGGAACCGGGTCAAGGATTATATTATGAATAAGTCTAGAGATCAGGCCATAAGAAATAGGATACAAATGTTATATAGTATGTAAATCTAGAATGATTGTCTCAAACAGGATTAATATGTAAAAGAAAATAATCATTGTGGTGGTGGTGGGAATTGTAAATACAACATTTACACAACGTATGTGTATATCTTAAAATAATAAAAGAGAGAGAGAGAAAAAAGAAATCTACATTCATCAAGATAGTTTTGGTTGGGGGGGGGACAGCCTCCCACCATGTAAAATTTATCAAGTTATATAATAGTTATCTAGTGATAGTGTTTAGAATAGTGTTTAAGTTAAAGGCATGGGAGCAGGTCAACTGATGTTGTATTTATTTTGTTAGTTCTTCCCATAATAACTCACAAGAGATTCCCTTTTTGTCTACTTGATTTGGATCGCAATATGATTGGCTGTCTCAGCCTGGCTATGGTACTGTATTCTAGGAAGAACCAAACCTTGGCTTATGCCTGGATTGAAAATGTTGAGATTTCCCTAGGTGTGAGTGACACACTATGGGAAATTAGATGTGCTGATCGGGCCTAGGGATTTGCATAACTATGTTTCATGAGCAAGCATGGGAAGACAAAGAGGACCACTGTGGTAAGAGGAAAGCAAAGCTGAACTGAAATCACAAAACAGAAATAGAGTGACTAATAAGTTTTAAACAAACACAATATGTGATTTGTGCTTGTTGTGTAGACATGAATTTTGTTTAGGGACGTATCTTTCAATTGAAACTGAGATCTATTGAGCCTTGATTTTCAATTCCATGGCTTTGTGGGCCATGGGTCAACATGAGACAGCCTTAATTCATGTCTTAAAACAGCAGGCCATTAAAAAACTGAATACAAAGAGAAAATGAGAGCAGTAAAGACCAGTGTCCTGAATAATTCGTACTCATAGGACAAGTGCTAAATGTGCTGTCCTATTTAATAGTGGCTGAGGAGTCACACTTGGCTTGGCACAGCATGATACAAGAATATTTTGCAAATGTAAGGGAGGAAAATTATTCTGGGGGCAAATTGTAGGATACTGCTATAAATCTATACCATATAAGTGATTGATTATAAAGCAGCCAGAAGTACAGAAAAGAAAATTGTTTTCTCAGAGTTTTCATTAATACCCCAGAAGCTTGTTTTAAAAAACAGATGAAATGTAGAAATCCCGGATAATAACTGTAATGGGAAATTGGCTTACATCAATAAGTGCTTTAGCAACTCTTGCAAGAAATATGTCATAGACTAAATGATTACAGGCATTTCATACATTATACTTATTCCTCTATGACAATAATGTCCAAAATACCAAGTTTAACATCAACACAAATTATGATCTACATTACAACCTATAACCAAATCAACGAAATTAGAAAATCTTGATGTATTATATGTATTATCTTGATGAAATGTCCAGAAAACAGCATTGGACTAATAATATTTTATATATATATATATATATATATATATATATATATATATATATATATCAGAATGCTTCAATAATATTTTTATATAAGCTTCTTAACGGAGAACAAGAAACATTCTCCAAAAACATGCTTTAGAAAAACCATTTTAAATAAATATTTTCTACAAGTACCAGGAGGCAAAGATTTTCTCAAGAGCATTCCAAAGTTCTTAGATAGTATTAAGTTCACTGTATCTGTATACAGAACACACACTTCTTGTTTTAAGTTTTATTACAAAAATCTGAGGCTGAACTAATAGCTGGATATTCCTAAAACAGTTCGTTTTATAGTTCAAATATACACAATATGTATATTTAAGTGTGTGTTGGAGTGTTCTGTATTTCAGATTTTTTTTAATTTGGGGGGATTTTTGCATTTAAATAATGAGCTGTCTTGGAGATTGAATCCAAATCCAAACAGAAAGACACCTGTTTTTCATATGCATCTTACACACATAGACCTGAAGATATTTTTGATAATTTTATGCATGAAACAAAGTTTGTGTCCATTGAACCATCAGAAAGCAAAGATGTTACTCTCTCAGCTATCCATGTGGACAATTATGGAGTATTTCAGATTATGGAATTCTGGAAAAAAGATAGACAACCTACATTTGTAAATATTTATACATTTGTAATTAATTGCCCAACTGCTCTTCTCCAGATCCATTCTTTAAAAAAACAAAAAAACACCAGTGCAGTGCTCTAAAAACCCATTGTTGCTCTTCATGCCCTTAATTGCTTATATTATATTACAGGTTTGGTTCATTTGTTTGTTAGATGAAAACAGACTTCACGTGAAGAGAGAAATCAGCAAGGCCTCTTCCTCCTCACTACACCTTGGTATTAATTTAACATGCTGCTTCTCCCATCTGCGAGCCTATCTGGTTCCTGTGATTCACCTTCTAAAATTGTAAAAGAAACCATGCTAAGCAAATGAAAAGAAATATTGCACATTAGTTCAAGTGTATAGTGAAGAATAGAGGACTCCATGCCATTCCTCTACAGTGGGCTTTTACAGAACATCAGTATACAATACTTGTTAGAACAGACTTAAGCCCCTTCCACACAGCTAAACAAAATCCCACATTTTCTGCTTTGAACTGGAATCTATGGCAGTATAAACCAGTTCAAAGCAGATATTGTGGGATTTTCTGCCTTGATATTCTGGATTATATGGCTGTGAGAAAGGACCTTCTTTCTTACAACTGTAATATATTGTGTATGTTATGTAATTAGAAAGGAACAATTCAATAAATGGTGTGACCTTCATGTAGTGACTAAATATTTCTCAAATTAATTATTAGACTGTGTGCTTCAACAAGAAAGCATAAAGCCTAAATTTCTAAGAAACAGCACTTTTTTCTTCCAGCTCTGGGTGTCTTTTGTTTTTTTCTATGTTTTTGTGTTTACAGTTCATATTTAATTAATAGCACCATCACCTTTATCCAGATAAAGACAAAAACAGGAGTTTTATTCATAATTAGACATAATAAATATTTGCTGATGCAGAAATTTTTATATTTTCTCATCTTAAATGAGAATCAGCTCAGGAATACTACAATACTGTTAGATGAAATAAGGGGCTGGACTCCTGTCCACTCGGTCCTTGCATAGAAGAGTGGATTTTAGCTGTATTGATGTGTGACAAGCAACACTTGCCAAAATCTCCCATGAATCCATTAAAGCAGTGGCTCCCCACCTTTGTTCTCCAGGTGCTTTGGACTTCAGCTCTCACAATTCGTAACACATGGTAAGCTGGCAGGGAAGTTCAAAACAACTGGAGGACCAAACAAAGGTTGGGAACCCATTAAAGGTACAGGAACCTTGTTTCTTAATCATCTGATAGCCTAACATAATATTTTGGGATAACTTTTAATTTGAAAATAGTGTTTTACTTAATGTTGTTACAATTCTGTTAACTTCGATGATACATGCAGACAACTTATTTTATCACACTGTGGCAAACTGGCACAGTAGTAGCACTGTCACATTTGATTGTGGTTCTTATTGAATGGCACCATGGCCAGTTCTCTGCAATGAAGTCCATCAATAGCCTTGACCAGATCATGATACCAGGACTGCAATGTGACTTAAAATTAAAAATAAAAAGGAGGTAAGTATCACAGTGGAAGTGCAGATTTATGCTACCCTGTGTACAGCCGAGGTGTCCCAATTGTATGCCACCAGTGGCTATGTGATGCCACTCATCATCTTGACAGTAAGTTACTGCCATAGGAGTTACGGCTCTTATGCTATCATGTCTGTCATCAAGTTTCTTTTGGGTGTAATAAAGCTATAATTAATTTTTAAAGTTAAAAACATTAATTCACAATAAATTTCTTAATAAAATGTGGCCCGAGTTTTACCCATCACTCATATCGTCATTCTAAGAAGGATATGAGTGATGGGTACACACTGATTCTTCCTCATTATTTGTCTTTTATCAAATGTATTTGTAATCCTATCTAATAAATCACATTGTTCGGGCATCATGGACCCAACTTTTTAATATAAAAAGTGTAAATAACAATAACAACTATAAATTTTTTTGTCATTATAATGAATCCAGGAAACGACCAATGCAGCAGAATTATAATGAAGAATTTATGAGCAATAAAGTTTGCAAATATGGTAATGTTATTAGTGCAGCAAAAAGCAGAATGCTCATTCTATAGAGGACTAAATTAAAGAGAATTATATTCAGTAGGAAATTAAATAAATGCATTTTTCTTTAGATTAGATTTATCAAGACTTAGTGATATAAATAATGAATATATGGCCACTAAAGTCTTACAGCCTAATTCTGAGCATGTTTTTTTAAAGTGATTTCCACTAAGCTCAACAGGATTTATTTTGAAGAAAATGTCCATTGGATTGTAGCTAATTTTATTTTTTAATGTCATTATTTGAAAAACATATTTTACTAGGACAGTGTTAAGCTAAATTTATTTTGCAAATATAGATCTCTACTATTCCAAGGTTATTATATTTTAAATAATAATTATGGCCATAATCAAAATAGGTATTTAAGCCGGATCATTATGCTTCAAAGATTATTGATGTTTCCCTCTGTACTTGAAAACTTTTTTCTGGGGAGCATGGTTTTAATGTGCAGAGGAGACCAGAAAGTCATAGGATTCTGCCAATTCTGACAGAAGCAATGTAATCCAATACCATCATATATCCAAATATATCCTGGTAAGAGCTTCTGCTAGCCTTCTGGATTATAAGAACTTCTGACTGAAGCCAGCTTTACCAGCACATTGAGCATGGCTCTTTACATGTTAAGTATTGTTGCATTAATGTTTCATAATTTGTCTTTTGTGTTTTTATGTCTTTTTGCCCTTTTTATTTGTTTTTACTTCAGTGACTACAATCTGGGGCGGCAATACAAGTCATACAGGGCAGAGGGAGATATGGCGATGTCATAGAATAATAGAATCATAGAATAATAGTGTTGGAAGAGATGTCATGGTCCATCCAGTCCAACCCCCTGCCAAGAAGTAGGAAATCGCATTCAAAGTACCTTCAACAGATGGCCATCCAGCCTCTACTTAAAAGCCTCCAAAGAAGGAGCCTCCACCACAGTCTGGGGCAGAGAGTTCCACTGCCGAACTGCTCTCGTAGTGAGGAAGTTCTTCCTGATATTCAGGTGGAATCTCCTTTCCTGTAGTTTAAAGCCATTGTTCCGCGTCCTAGTCTCCAGGGCAGCAGAAAACAAGCTTGCTCCCTCCTCCCTATGACTTCCCCTCACATATATATACATTGCTATCATGTCTCCTCTCAGCCTTATCTTCAGCAGGCTAAAGATGCCCAGCTCTTTCAGCTGCTCCTCATAGGACTTGTTCTCCATACCCTTGATCATTTTAGTCACCCTCCTCTGGACACTTTTCATCTTGTCAACATCACTTTTCAGCTTGTCAACATCACTTTTCAACTGCGGTGGCCAGAATTGGACACAGTATTCCAGGTGTGGTCTGACCAAGGCAGAATAGAGGGGGAGCATGACTTCCCTGGATCTAGACGCTATACTCCCATTGATGCAGGCCAAAATCCCATTGGCTTTTAAAGCTGCGGCTTCACATTTTTGGCTCATGTTTAACTTGTTGTCCACAAGGACTCCAAGGTCTTTTTCACACATACTGCTGTCAAGCCAGGCATCCCCCATTTTGTATCTTTGCATTCCATTTTTTCTGCCTAAGTGAAGTATCTTGCATTTGTCCTTGTTGAACTTCATTTTGTTAGTTTTGACCCATCTCTCTAATCTGTCAAGATCATTTTGAATTCTGCTCCTGCCTTCTGGAGTGTTAGCTATCCCTCCCGGTTTGGTGTCATCTGCAAATGTGATGATCGTGCCTTCTAACCCTTTGTCTAAGTTGTTAATAAAGATGTTGAACAGAACTGGGCCCAGGACAGAACCCTAAGGCACGTCAGGTCACAGATCCCTATAGAGGAAGGAGAGAAACATGATTAATATGTATCTCACTTTCCAGTCACCCTGCCAGCCTGAGGAACTTAAGAGAGTGAGCCAGACCACCTAATAAATCTCACCATGCTCTTAAGTAATGTCAGGTCCGTGAAAAATAAGACTCGTATCATCTATGTTATTATCAAAGATGAGGGATTTGACCTGCATGCTTCACTGAAATTTGGCTGGGAAATGGTAGTGCCCCAAGCAGGACCCAGAATGTCCCAACTGGATACTGTGTCAGTGAGCAGGTGAGAGAAAGTGGGGAGGGGGAGTAGCTGTGGTGAATAAAGACCATCTTAACCTGACCAGTCTACCTATTAGGGAGATGAATCACATTGAATGTTTATACCTGACTCTGAAAACCAGGGATAGACTGAGGATTCTGTTAGTGTACCATCTACCTCATTGCCTAAGAGACTAGCTGGAGCTGTTGCCTGGAGGAGGTAATGGGTTGGATGAGGGAAAACAAATTGAAACTGAGTCCAGACAAAACAGAGGTGCTTGACATCAAGGCTCCTAATATGGGGATGGAGGTGTGTCAACCAGTTCTGGATGGGGTTACACTCCCCCTGAAAGACTGTGTTCACATCTTGGGGAGTACTCCTGGATCCATCTCTTCTAATGTCAGCCCAGGTAGATGCAACCTTAAGATGGTAGTGCACATGCTGTAACCTCAAGGTTGGACTTCTGCAATGCACTTTACATTGTACCAAGTTTGGAAACTCCAGTTGGTTCAAAATATGACAGCCAGATTGGTTACAAGAACATCTAGTGAGTATATTACACCTATCCTAAAGTCACTCCACTGGCTGCCAATTAGTTTCTGGGCAAAGTACTAGGTGTTTGTTTTGACCTTTAAAGCCCTACATGGTTTGGGTCCAAGTTACCTACAAGATCGCCTTCTTCCATACAATCCATCCCACATACTTAGGTCCTTTGGGGGGTATCTGTCCAGCCTGCCAGAATCTGACTGGCAACCACCACCCAGAGGACCTTTTCATTAGCCGCCCTATGACTATGGAACAACTTGCCAGTAGAACTCCAACGGCTAGATCAGCTTTCAGAATGTAAGATACAAGTGAACACCTAACTCTTTCAACAGGCCTACCCAGGCAGTTTTAATGATGAATTTTAAACTTCCACTGTATATCTACCTTTTGGTTTGTGAATTTTATGGAAATATGTTTAACGTGTATTCTACTGAGTGTTTTTAAATGATTATGTGTTTTGATTATGTGTTTTAGCAATGTTGTAATCTACCTCGAGCCCTGAGAAGAGGCAGGTAAGAAATAAAATTATTATTATTATTATTATTATTATTATTATTATTATTATTATTATTATATTTTAGTTAACATTTACATTAATACATTTCCTCTCCATCTGAATGTATTTCTCTTCCTTTTAATCACTTTATTTTAATAAACACATTAAATTGGTATCAGGATTATTAAGAAAGGTGAGCATGAGGTTAACATCATAATGTCTTAGCTCTAGTTAATACAAGATCCTTTGGGACATGAAATAGATGATTTCCATAAACCTAATCATGAATTGTTTTTTTGTTTTTGTTTTTTGCCTGTATCCTACAGTTTTGTGGATTGTGCCCTACCTATAGTTGAGAAAGCACATGAACTAAAGGCCTTTCCAGTGCCACACTATATAAAAATATATGTTAACCAATCCAAAATGGTATCTTGTTATGTTGCAGATATTTCTTGATTTCACTCTATGAAGCCCTCCAGTATTTCTAAAATATTTCACTTCATGAAGCCCTCTAATATACCTCGTAATATGAAATATGAATTTCCACAGGGTTCAGTAGAGAGAAATGACGGTGTGTGAGGGGGTTAATTGAGACACTTACAGCTCTCCATTTCAAATCTCCCCTCCGTCCGGCCATCTAGGATCTGCATAACATGAGTACAAACATGCACACGTATACTCATAAGCTGTCTGCCGAGACCGGTGGTAATTGACTTTTATTGCAGTTATTTACAGCTATATACAGAGCACACAGCTGGAGAAACTCACTCTCATATCCAGCAGGATTGATGGCAACCGGCAAAGAAGCAATCAGATAACTTAAACGCCTTTTGAGCCTCTGAGAAATCCACTCCTTCAGGCCTGGGCACAGTACCGAGACGGCTTTGGTCGCCTTGGTGGATTACCTCCGCAGAGAGCTGGATAGGAGGAGTGTGTCCCTTCTGGTTCTCTTGGACATCTCAGCAGCTTTCGATACCATCGACCATGGTATCCTTCTGGGATGGCTCTCCGGGATGGGTATCAGGGACACTGCACTCCAGTGGCTCTGGTCCTTCTTGGAGGGCCGTTCCCAGTCGGTGAAGCTGGGGAATGCCTGCTCGGACCCCTGGTCATTGACCTGTGGGGTCCCGCAAGGTTCCATTCTATCCCCCATGCTTTTCAACATCTACATGAGACCACTGGGTGAGGTCATCCGGAGTTTTGGAGTTCGGTGCCATCTCTATGCAGATGACACCCAACTCTACTACTCATTTCCACCTAAATCCAAGGAAGCCCCTCGGATACTGGACCAGTGCCTGGATGGCCTGGATGAGGGTGAACAAGCTGAAGCTTAATCCTGACAAGACAGAGGTCCTCGAGGTCAGTTGCATGTCTGACCGGGGTATAGGGTGGCAACCTATGCTTGACAGGGTCGCACTCTCCCTGAAGGCGCAGGTCCGCAGTTTGGGGGTCCTCCTGGACTCAGCACTGACGCTTGATGCTCAGGTGTCGGTGGTGGCCGGGAGGACCGTTGCACAACTAAAACTTGTGTGCCAGCTGCGACCTTACCTCGTAAAGTCTGACTTGGCCATGGTGGTCCATGCCTTAGTCACCTCTAGATTGGACTATTTTAATGCACTCTACGTGGGGTTGCCCTTGAAGACGGCCTGGAAATTACAATTAGTCCAATGTTCGGCAGCCAGGTTGCTAATGGGAGCGAATTACAGAGAGCGGTCTACCCCCCTGTTTAAGCAGCTCCACTGGCTGCCATTTATTTTCTGGTCCCAATTCAAGGTGCAGGTTCTTACCTATAAAGCCCTAAATGGTTTGTGACCCGCCTACCTTCGTGAACCTACATGATCTCTGCGTTCATTGGGGGAGGCCCTTCTCTCGCTCCTTCCACCATTGCAAGCTCGGTTGGCGGGGACCAGGGAGAGGGCCTTCTCAGTAGTGGCCCCCAGATCTGGAACTTCCTCCCTAGGGAGATTAGGCAGGCTCCCACCCTTGCATCTTTTAAAAAGCAATTAAAAACTGTTTTTTTTCGCTGCACATTTGAATAATTTAGTCCCCATGTCTAAAATTAAATTAATATATTTTTACACACTGATCCCTTCTTCATAATTAATCAGATGTCCATCTCCATCAATCTCTTAAGAATGTTTCCATCGTGTCATTTGCCCCAAAGCACTTTACAACTATAATACTGCACTTTAGTTCATATGTCCCCTTCATACCATCCCCCTCCATCAACCTGGTGGTTCATTTTACTTCATTTTATTTTGTTTTTGTTGGATATCATCCCTGACTGCACAAGTCTAAACTAGTTATGTAGTGGATAGGTTAAAATGAGGGAATCCTCTCTCTATATCCCATGCATGCCTAGATAGGCCTTTGCTGGTTTCTCTCTTCCCTTCCTGTTTACATCCACTCCCCACATTGTTGATATAGTAATGTGAACCCTTTTAGGGATGAGGCAACTTTCTCTATCTAGATTGCCCCAAAGGCTCGGACCATGTGGTCGGGCATATCTCTTCCTCCTTTGTCTTCTATCTAAGAAGGACACATTTTGCCCACTCTCTTGGCAAAATGTAGCTATTTAGATATTTGTTATTTTTACCTGCTTACCTTCCTTAGATGCTAGCTCAGAGAGCTAGTTAGCTCCAAAACCTTTTCTATCCACAATGGATTTCCTTTTACCTCAATAAATGTTTTTTGAACTTTCAAGGAGACTTTGCAATCCTTTGCCATCCTAAGAAACAAAGGCTGCGTAAGTTTCTGCTGCTTATGAATCGTGGTTCTGCCACTCTGCTGTATTTTTAAGGAATCACCCCCAAAAGAGGGGGTTTTTTTAGTCTAACCGCTTATAGATTCCAACAGTTTTTACTCATTTTATGCTTTTAATGTGTTTTTATGATTAATGTGATACGTTGTTTTTATAATGTTGATCTTATTGTGCTTTATTTATTGTAATATGCCTTGTTGTACTTGTTGTTTTCAGGCCTTTGTCCCATGTTAGCTGCCCCGAGTCCCTGTCAGGAGATGGTGGCGGGATAGAAAAATAAAGTTACTTACTTATTTACTCCTCTATCTTCATTCTCCACAAAAAGCTGTTTCGTTGAGTCAAGGTGCCATCTAACATGCTGACCCCTACTCAGCTTTGTGTTATACAGTCTCTTTGTCCAGATCATCTGGGACATACAGGATTCCCTCTGATGCACTGCCCTCAGGGTTCTCAGACTTCCTGCACAGGCCTTGTCTCTGCCTGCTAGGAGATACTATAATCTACCCCACTCCTAGGAACTGCTGCACTGTGACCCTTGGAGCCCTGAGTTTAAGCTGTTCTGCTACTCACACACAGCATTGCTGGAGCAGATTTATGGCAGTCACATCTCAGGCAGCATCTCTGATCTCTAGAGTCTAGGGCCATCTCACCAGTTGAAGCAATCACACTCCTGGCTTCAGCTAATCATCACTTAATTAGCCTTATCTTAACTGTGTGGCAGGTGCGTTTTAGGGTCTGCAACCCTTGTTAATGTGAGGGTTGATTGAGACACTTACATGGTAGCAGAGGATAGAAACAGTTTACTTTTGTGGTAGCCTTGGTGTACAACTGTTAAGTTCTTACTGTGTAGTCTTTCTCACATTGATCCCCATTCTTGCTCACTGTCAGGTAATATAAAAAAATTCTGGTTTGATGATGATACAATTCCTCATAAGTGTATTCATAACTATTATCTGACAAAGAATTAGATTTTCATAATGGCTTTCATAATTTGAAAATTTGAAAATGAAGGGGGTTAAGAGAAAGAGCTTAAGACCTAATAACTTGAAATAGTGACAATTTAGAAATGATTTTAGCATGCAAACTAAAAATCCCAAATTCTAAGAAGATTAGAGCTCCAGTTTTTAAATTTGCTTTCTGAATATCATAAGTAGTCACAAATAAAATGGATTCAGGAAGTGATGTGCCAAGCTACAACATATCATGGTATTATAAACTAAAATTATTTCATGCCAAATCTCAGGTTGCCATAAAACTCTGTTTTCCACTGTCTCACAGATTATAGAATCCAACCTAAAATCCATCATCAAATTCTTTGGTCAGCACTGAGGCCATATATTCGATCCTATCAGCAACATCCATCAGATCTGCCAGTATGAGGTAATTGCTGAATAACAGGTTTTTTGGGACATCACTTAAGGTCAAATTAATTGCTAAAGACACACATATTTTCTACAATGAATGTGTATTCTCTACCACATCAACATTTTCAAAAGGTTTATATGCTCCAGAGAAAGCATGATGTAATAGTTTGAGTGTTTGACTAGGGACCTTATCACATTAACATCTGGATTTGCCACACATCAGGGCAAATTTGTGGGGTCCCAGTGGGGGACCTTGAGAACCCATCATCCCACGCCCTGCATCGCCTGACGTACCTTTGGCTCCATCCCATGGGGGCAGCATCCACAACCAGGCTTTTCCCATTGTTGCAAATGCAACATGGGAAACCACAGCAGCATATGCCAGTTCCTCTCACCTTCTGCCATGGAGCCATGCCAGAAGTAGATGTACATTGTTTAATGGGCTCCATGGCAAAAAAAAAAAAAGGAAAAAGGAAAAAAAGGAAAGGAGCCAGTGTATAACAGAGAACAATCAGTTCTCACACACAAAGTTTATAATATTCATAAAGGAGGTATCAAGGTACCACTAGTTAAAGACTGAACTAAACCAGAGTTGATGCATTGTCCAAGCCAAATCAGTGCCAGTGCCTATTACTGCTATGTAATGAGGTATTATGGTACTGATGACATTGAATTTGATTTGTATTGGGATTTCCTATGTTTTGATCTATGGATTTCCTTATATCGCTTTACACTGGCCAGTGGCCACACATAAATTGTTTATTTAAACTTGGATCTTAGTCCTTTGTCAGTAGATGCTGCTGTGAGCAGTGTAAAATAAATTCAGTGTGTCCTAGCCAGTGACACATTTGATGCTCCAAGTGGAGCATTTACAAAAATCTATTTGAATAAATCCACATAAAGCAATTTATTTGAATATGAATTGATGGCTATTTCAAAAGCTTTCATCTAGTCTCACCTTCTTTCTGATGTGTGCCTTTCCTTTTCTCCTCTTTTTTATTTTCTTTCTTTTTGCAAGTTTCTATTAATTTCATGTCTATTATTAAACTAGTCTCTGGCTTCAATGTGCTGTTCATTCAGCTGTATAATTGCAAGGAACATCTGGTATCAATCAGAGCTCTTCAGTGTTAAATTCCAGTAATGACAATGTCAGCAGTATGAACTTATTAAAAATTTATGCTACTTGTAGTTTTGTTGATGAGAAGCACTGTCTGCAGGTAATCCCCTTGTCCCAAATCCCATTCTGAAAATCCTATAAAATCTTTCAGGTTCTTGCCATTTATTTTAATTTTTTGATTAATTGACAATGACTCCTCATTATTGTTTTATTAGGAATGTAATGTGGCAATATAAGATATTGCGATACATAGGGAACAATCAATTACAGGGCAATTTAGAGAGCAAAGGAGAGAAATTTAAGGAATTAGAAATAAATCTTTTTGTGAAGAAAACCAGATGGACTTGGAAGATAATGACATTCAGCAGCTTGAAGGTACTTAGAAATAAAAAGGGATTGATAACATATAATAATAAATACCTATAGTGTAGTTCACAGTATGTGAAAATACATATAATGCAATAAAGTATTATTGGGGTTATGATATATTCATATTGGTTTTCCAAATAGACAAAATGTTGCTAATTTTATAGCCACTGGAGTCTAGTTTCATTAAAGGTTTTGATATCCACAAAAACCTTTCTCATAAGCAAAGATCTAGTAAAGAATCCCTAGTGACTGATGTATTATTCCTTCACAGTGGAAAACAAAAACCAAAAACAAACTGTGATCATAACAATATTCAGGATACTCACAGAACAAAGAGAATACAGAGAAATGAAATTCAGATAAAGGCATTTTAATTCTATAAAGTTAACTATTAAAGGCAGGTTTCTTTAATATTCTGAAGAAATCATGATCAACAAAGACTCAAGCTTAGTCTGGGGACCAATTTACACTATACAATTATAGTGTTATTATTCCTAAGGAATTGTGAGGCTGGCAATAATAATAATAATAATAATAATAATAATAATAATAATAATAATAATAATAATAATAAAAAACATAGCTCCTTTGCTGTGGCGCAGATGGGAGAGCAAGCCAGTGCAATTAACTGCAATGAATCACTGACCAGGAGGTCAGAAGTTCGAGGCCCGCTCGGAGCTATGTTGTTGTTTGTCTTTGTCCTATGTTAAAAGGCATTAAATGTTTGCCTATATGTGTAATGTGATCCGCCCTGAGTCCCCTTCGGGGTGAGAAGGGCGGAATATAAATGCTGTAAATAAATAAATAAATAAATAATAACTTTATTTTTATACCCCGCCCCATCTCCCCGAAGGGACTCGGGGCGGCTTACATGGGGCCCAGCCTGATAAAACAATCAATATCAGTAACACGACTATAAAACAATTATACCAGTAAAACATCAATAGCAATAAAACAATTGTTAAAATCGGCAAGAAGCATACGAAAAACATACAATATTAAAACAGGAGACTAATTCATAAAATCCAGAACAGAATGTGCCGGTAGAAATGGACAATAAAGTGCAAAATAGCATTGGCAACATCTCGAAATGGGGGCTATTATAAAATGGGCAGATGGATCAGTCCAACATGAAATTAGGTATCAAAGGCCTTTTGGAAGAGCCAGGTTTTTAAGCTCCTACAAAAGGAGAGGAGGGTAGGGGCCTGTGATGACCCATGGGCCTTGTAGTCCTGCTCAGGACATTGTAATTCCTGATGAAGATGAAAACTTGGGTTTTTTACCTTCCCAGTCTGAACTGGATTCCTCTCAGCCAGATCTTTCCCAGGCAGATCTGGGAACCTTGCACCTGCAAGAAAGTTGTCTCCCAGAAGTATGTCAAACAAGCCCAGAACCTACTTCTCCCGTGTTCTTGCGCCGGGAGTTTTGTAAACAACAGAGAAGTTTGGAATCAGCTTCGCGCAGGAGTGCAAGAATTGCAGCTAAGAATGTAGCCAATTAAGACTGCTTCTCGTGAGAATCTTTAAGGAGTTTAACATCTGGTCTCAGAGTTTAGCTTTCGTTTCTGATTCCCAGAGTACTGCTTCGGTGGGAAAGTTAGACTCTATATAGGTGTTTTACCCGCGTAGTAACTTCGCGGAGTCAATTCGTCAGCCTACGGAGCGAGTTGTGTCTGGACAGCGCGCTCCGATTCAAGCCTCGCTCCTGCTCAAGCCTTGCCTTGCTATCCAGCCTTCGCCTTGCTTCCCAGCCTTTGTTTATCTACGGACCTTGCCTTGTTTCCAGGACCAATCCTTGCCTTGTTCCACGGTTTTTACCAAGTTATTCCACGGACCTTGTTCTTGTTCCTAGTTACCTTGTACCACGTTCAAGCCTTGTTACAAGTATCAAGTTATTTCCTAGCCTTGCTCAAGTTGTGGACTAAAGGACCTTGTCAATTCCCCTCACTTTGCCTGGCAGAGTGAGTGTTTCGGTTATTGGATTACAACTTTGGACCATAATATTTCTTATTGGACATTGCTTTTTTGGACTAATTTTGACCTTTCCTGAAAGGTCCGCTTCTGAACTAACTTTTACATTTGTTTTTATTAACCTTATATATTTCCTTAATAAAGATATTAGTTAGAATCTGGCCTCTGCGTATGGTTATTGGTGCTCTGTAGCCTGGGTCTTGACAGTTTGACTCCGCCTCCCTAAGCACCAATTAACCTCGGCCAGAATGTCTACCGGAACCGTGCCCGGTGGGCAGCCACTGAGCTACACCATCAGCAAGGACGAAGTGGATCGCATCCGCGACAGACTCAACGCCCAGGATGGAGAAATAAAGGGCTTGCGGGAGCGCGGAATCCGCCTCCCGGCCATGGCGTTGCCAACCAAGTTTACTGGAGAAGCTTCTAAGGTTCATGTTTTCCGTCGCCAATGTCAAGCTTATCTAGAGGCCCGTGATGCCGAGTTTCCCCAAGAAGACATCAAAGTGGCGTGGGTTTACAGTCTTCTAGACGGGCCAGCGGCCAATTGGGCGACGGCACTGTTCGACCAAGCCTCTCCACACCTAAGATCAGCGCAACACTTCTTGGACCACCTCAAGGAGACTTGGGGAATCGAGGACAATTTGGAGGCAGCCGGTCACAAACTCCGTCGCCTTTTCCAAGGAGACAGACCTATGTCTCAGTATATAGCCGAGTTCCGAGTGCTGGCCCACAACACCGGCTGGAACGATGTAGCCCTCAGAGGACAATTCCGGGAGGGTCTCAACATTGAAATGCTGGAAGAAATCTCCAAGGTGGATCCTCCCCAGACCCTCGAGGCACTCATTGATCAATGTTTACGGGCTGAAGTCATGATTGCCAACAGGAAACAGTGGGTTCGAGGCCAGGGCAGTAGAGCCGGGGCAAAACCCCCCGCTCCCGCCAGCGTTCAACCACGTCCAGTGTGGAGACCCCCACCGCCAACCCCATACCCCAGAGGAGGCGAGGAGGTGCCGATGCAGTTGGGCAATGTGCGTCCCAGACTAGATGCCGCCGAGAAGGCCCGTCGTCAACGCTTAAACCTCTGTTGGTACTGCGGGAACGGGGGCCACTTCGCCAGAGAGTGCCCAGCCAAAGGGAAGCCTGCCGCCCGTCTTGCGGCGGCGTCCTCCACGGAGACGAAGGCGTCTGAGCCGACTGGCACACAGCCGGCGGGGGAAGCCAACGACCGGGTGTAGAGAGGCTCGCCAACCCGGTCAAAAAATCCATTCAAGAGCCGCCAACCGGGGTCCTGTTCCTTCTCGTGGTCACATTATGGTCAGCAAAAAGGGGACCCGTCATGATCCACGCCATGATAGACTCTGGAGCTACCAACAATTTCATTGATAGAGAGTATGCCGACTCTCTGGGATTACAATATCATGATTTCAAGAATGCCCGTGTGGTGCAAGCCATAGACGGCCGCCCCCTCAAGACGGGCCCCGTAAGTCAGTGGTCGGAACCCACCAGGATGTGGATAAGGGAACATATGGAAGAGATTTCCTTCTTTGTTACCGAGGTTCCCCATTTCCCTGTGATTTTGGGAATTCCATGGCTGACTCTCCACGACCCTAACATCTCCTGGTCCAACAGAGAACTGCAGTTTGCTTCACAGTACTGCCAAAACCATTGCCTCGTAGCCAAGGTCTGCCATGCCACAGACACCGAGCCCATCATCACCTTGCCAAAGAAGTACTCCGAGTATTGGGATGTATTCAATGAGAAAGAAGCCGAAAAATTACCCCCACATAGACCTTATGACTGTGCCATTGACTTGGTGGAGGGGGCCCCGATCCCGCGAGGGCATCTCTACTCCCTGACTGAACCAGAGCAAGAAGCTCTCAGGGAATTCATAGAGACAAACCTTCGCAAGGGATTCATCAGACCCTCTCAATCCCCAGCCGCCTCCCCAGTGATGTTTGTGAAGAAGAAGTCAGGGGAACTACGCTTGGTGGTGGACTACAGAGCATTGAACAATATCACCAAGCGGAACAGCTATCCCCTGCCCTTAATCTCGGATCTACTGGATCGGCTTCGAGGAGCCAAGGTTTACACCAAGCTGGATCTTCGGGGGGCTTACAACTTAGTTCGCATCAGGGAAGGGGACGAGTGGAAGACCGCCTTCCAGACCAAATTCGGATTATTCGAGTCCCGAGTTATGAATTTCGGTTTATGCGGAGCTCCCGCAACGTTCCAGCATTTTGTCAATGACATTTTTCAGGACTATCTAGACAGGTTCTTGATAATCTACCTGGACGATTTTTTGGTGTTTTCTAGATCACAATCAGAACATGAGAACCACGTCAAAATGGTGCTACAACGATTGCGGGATCATGGACTTTATGCCAAGCTGGAAAAATGCGCCTTTGATCTACAAGAGGTAGATTTCCTTGGTTACCGCATCTCGCCTCTAGGGCTTTCCATGGATCCAGCCAAGGTTTCAGCAGTATTGGAATGGCGGGCGCCAACTAACAAGAAAGAGGTGCAGCGTTTCTTGGGGTTCGCGAACTATTACCGCAAGTTCATTCCAGATTTTGCCCGCTGGTCCGACCCCATCACTAGCTGCATCCGTGGAAAGCAGCCTTTCCGCTGGACTGATCAAGCAGAGAAAGGGTTCCAGCAACTAAAGAAACTATTCACCTCCCAGCCAATTCTACAGCACCCAAATCCTGGAACCCCTTTTGTTGTGCAAGCGGACGCCTCTGATGTGGCAATTGGGGCTGTACTCTTACAACCGGTGGGAGATCACCTCCATCCCTGTGCCTTTTACTCTCGTCAACTAACCACACCAGAGAGGAATTACACCATTTGGGAAAAAGAACTACTGGCCATAAAGGCAGCCTTTGAAACTTGGAGACATTGGCTAGAAGGGGCCAAATTTCCCATTGAAGTCCACACTGATCATCGTAATCTAGAACATCTAAGAACTGCCCGCAAACTAAATCAGAGGCAGCAACGTTGGGCTTTATTCTTCGAACGTTTCGACTTCCAGATTCACTATGTGACCCCAGCCCAGACCAAGCAAGCAGACGCCCTGTCACGTAAACCGGAATACGCTGCAGGACGCAAGGAGACCTTTGAATCCCAACTATTACAACCCGGGAACTTTGCCACGCTCACAGTGGGGAACACCAAATCCATTCCCATTGGTTCAGCTTCCTCTACTCCAGGACCCCTCTGTGCTCAAGAAATCAGGGCTAGTCAGCAAGCAGATGCCTGGGCGCAGGACCAACTTCGCCAAGGTTTGCATTTTCCCTTTTCGCTTAAAGATGGGCTGCTTTGCTATAGAAATCATGTTTATATCCCACCCGGACCGGGCAGGGAAAAAGCGCTTCGTCTGTGTCATGACTGCAAACCAGCAGGACACTTCGGACTATTTAAAACCATGCATCTGATCCTAAGGGATTTTTGGTGGCCCAAGATCCGCAAGGATGTGGAAAAATATGTCAACACCTGCCCAGTATGCCAGCGCTCCAAGATAAGAAGGGAGAAGCCCTCAGGGCTTCTACACCCCCTTCCTACCCCATCTCGCCCATGGGAAATAATTTCTGCGGATTTCATCACTGACCTACCACCTTCCTGTGGATTCACCACGATCTTAGTGGTGGTGGACCTTTTCACCAAGTTAGCCCATTTCATTCCCTGCGAAGGCCTCCCCACGGCCAAAGAGACTGCGGATCTATTCCTTCAACATGTTTTCAGACTACATGGATTGCCCAAGAGTTTAGTCACAGACCGTGGATCTCAATTCACCTCTCGTTTTTGGAAGGCACTACAAAAACTATTGGGCATAGACTCTCGCTTATCTTCAGCTCATCATCCCCAAACAGATGGGCAAACGGAGCGCACCAATGCCACTTTGGAGCAGTACCTTCGCTGTTATGTAAACTACCAACAGGACAATTGGGCTTCTCTGTTACCACTGTCTGAGTTTGCCTACAACAATGGAGTTCAAGCTTCTACAAAAGAAACGCCGTTCTTTGCAAACTACGGCTTCCATCCACGTTTCTTTCCCCCTGTCATTGAAACTTCAGAAGTTCCCGCAGCAGAGGATTGGCTGCAGGAACTCACAGCGGTGCAACAACTTTTGCTCCAGCAACTGGACCAAGCCAAGGAGGACTATAAACGCCACGCTGACAAACACCGCCAGCCGGGCCCCGAAATCAAGGTAGGAGATCGGGTTTTTCTGTCCACTCGCTTTCTGCCCACCCACCGCCCTTGCCGGAAGTTAGATGCCTGTTTCATTGGCCCCTATCCAGTGGTGGCGCAATTAAACCCCGTGACTTTCAAACTCCAACTTCCGCGTTCAATGCGCATTCACCCAGTGTTTCACCGTTCCCTGCTCCTTCCGGCGGATGGTGTGCGTCCTGATACAGACCAACCGGCCCCCCCTCCTGTTTTGATGAATGGGGAGGAGGAGTTCGAGGTTGAGGACATTTTGGATTCTCGCTTTCACCGCCGCCGCCTACAATATCTCATTGACTGGGTGGGTTTTGGCCCTGAGGAATGCTCTTGGGAAGACGCCTCCACAGTCCATGCTCCTGAGCTAACCCGTCGCTTTCATCAGACCTATCCCGCCAAGCCGCGACCTCGCGCCTCGGGGAGAGGGCCCCAGTTTGGGAGGGGCCTTGAGGAGGGGGATAGTGTGATGACCCATGGGCCTTGTAGTCCTGCTCAGGACATTGTAATTCCTGATGAAGATGAAAACTTGGGTTTTTTACCTTCCCAGTCTGAACTGGATTCCTCTCAGCCAGATCTTTCCCAGGCAGATCTGGGAACCTTGCACCTGCAAGAAAGTTGTCTCCCAGAAGTATGTCAAACAAGCCCAGAACCTACTTCTCCCGTGTTCTTGCGCCGGGAGTTTTGTAAACAACAGAGAAGTTTGGAATCAGCTTCGCGCAGGAGTGCAAGAATTGCAGCTAAGAATGTAGCCAATTAAGACTGCTTCTCGTGAGAATCTTTAAGGAGTTTAACATCTGGTCTCAGAGTTTAGCTTTCGTTTCTGATTCCCAGAGTACTGCTTCGGTGGGAAAGTTAGACTCTATATAGGTGTTTTACCCGCGTAGTAACTTCGCGGAGTCAATTCGTCAGCCTACGGAGCGAGTTGTGTCTGGACAGCGCGCTCCGATTCAAGCCTCGCTCCTGCTCAAGCCTTGCCTTGCTATCCAGCCTTCGCCTTGCTTCCCAGCCTTTGTTTATCTACGGACCTTGCCTTGTTTCCAGGACCAATCCTTGCCTTGTTCCACGGTTTTTACCAAGTTATTCCACGGACCTTGTTCTTGTTCCTAGTTACCTTGTACCACGTTCAAGCCTTGTTACAAGTATCAAGTTATTTCCTAGCCTTGCTCAAGTTGTGGACTAAAGGACCTTGTCAATTCCCCTCACTTTGCCTGGCAGAGTGAGTGTTTCGGTTATTGGATTACAACTTTGGACCATAATATTTCTTATTGGACATTGCTTTTTTGGACTAATTTTGACCTTTCCTGAAAGGTCCGCTTCTGAACTAACTTTTACATTTGTTTTTATTAACCTTATATATTTCCTTAATAAAGATATTAGTTAGAATCTGGCCTCTGCGTATGGTTATTGGTGCTCTGTAGCCTGGGTCTTGACAGGGCCTGCCTGATCTCTCTAGGAAGAGAGTTCCAAAGCCGGGGGGCCACAACGGAGAAGGCCCTCTCTCTCGTCCCCACCAACCGTGACTGCAAGGGTGGTGGGAGCGAGAGAAGGGCCTCCCCCGACGAGCGAAGAGAACGTGTGGGTTCGTAGGGGGAGATGCGGTCTCTAAGGTAGGTAGGTCCCAAACCGTTTAGGGCTTTGTAGGTGATAACCTGCACCTTGAATTGGGCCTGGAAAGTAAATGGCAGCCAGTGGAGCTCCTTAAACAGAGGCGTTGAACGCGCCCTGTAATTCACTCCAGTTAGAAGCCTGGCTGCCGATCGCTGTACTACCATGTTTCCTCGAAAATAAGACAGTGTCTTATATTAATTTTTGCTCCTAAAGATGTGCTAGGTCTTATTTTCAGGGGATGTCTTATTTTTCCATGAAGAAAAATTCACATTTATTGCTGAACAAAAAATGAACATTTATTATATACTGTACAGTAGTTGTCATCACAAACCAACATAACCAGACAAACTTGAATCCTATCATGAATTTCTTGTTACTACCATTATTTCCATGTACAACTGGTATGTACATTTACCAATTCTGCTTGCTCTGGTGTTCTGTTTCGCAGGCGCTGGGCATGCTTCCAAACAAAATTGTTGCTAGGTCTTACTTTTAGGAGAGGTCTTATATTTAGCAATTCAGCAAAACTTCTACTAGGTCTTATTCTTCAGGGATGTCTTATTTTCGGGGAAACAGGGTAGTTGTAATTTCCGGGCCGTCTTCAAAGGCAGCCCCACGTAGAGCGCATTGCAATAGTCCAGTCTAGAGGTAGCTAAGGCATGGACCACCATGGTCAGATCAGACTTCTCGAGGTGCGCAGCTGGCGCACAAGTTTTAATTGTGCAAAGGCCCTCCTGGCCACGGCCGACACCTGAGCCTCAAGCGTCAGCCCTGAATCCAGGAGGACCCCCAAGCTGCGGACCTGCCCCTTCAGGGGGAGTGCGACCCCATCAAGCACAGGTTGCCACCCAATACCCCGATCAGACATACGACTGACCTGAAGGACCTCTGTCTTGTCAGGATTAAGTCTCAGTTTATTCACCCTCATCCAGGCCAACACAGCGGCCAGACACTGGTCCAGTATCCGAGGGGCTTCCTTGGGTTTAGGTAGAAAAGAGTAGTAGAGTTTAGGGAAATTTAGGGACGCTTTATGCGGGAGGCTAATTTACAACACCATAAAACTGCCAGCAAAACATGAGGAAAGGAATGCAGAAGTACAGCCACTACTGGACGGTGAAGCAACAGCTCCCCCTGTGGCCGGAATCGTGAAGCTGGAAAAATGTTAAAAATGCCTCTGAGTCTGTCTAATGTATATTGTTTGTCTGTTGGCATTGAATGTTTGCCATATATGTGTTTATTGTAATCCGCCCTGAGTCCCCTTCGGGGTGAGAAGGGCGGAATATAAATACTGTAAATAAATAAATAAATAAATAAATAGAGTTGGGTGTCATCCGCGTAGAGATAGCACCATACTCCAAACTCTGGATGACCTCTCCCAGCAGTTTCATGTAGATGTTAAAAAGCATGGGGGACAAAATAGAACCTTGCGGGACCCCACAGGTCAATGGCCAGGGGCCCGAGCAGGTGTCCTCCAGCTTCACCAACTGGGAACGACCCTCCAGTGCAGTACCCCCAAGGCCCATCCCAGAGAGCTGCCCCAGAAGGATACCATGGTCGATGGTATCGAAAGCCGCTGAGATGTCCAAGAGAACCAGCAGGGTCATACTCCCCCTGTCCAGCTCCCTGTGGAGGTCATCCACCAAGGCGACCAAAGCCGTCTCGGTACTGAACCCAGGCCTGAAGCCAGATTGTGATTGGTCCAGAAAATCCGTATCTTCCAAGAATCCCTGGAGCTGAGAGGCAACCACCCGCTCCAAGACCTTGCCCAAGAATGGTAGGTTAGAGATTGGCCTGTAGTTACAAGGATTGGTCGGATCCAATGAGGCCTTCTTCAAAATAGGCCTTACCATGGCTTGTTTTAGGCTGGATGGAAATTTGCCCTGTCCCAAAGAGGCATTAATTATTGCCACAAACCAATCAACTAACCCACCACTGGCCTGTTTTAAAAGCCAAGATGGGCAGGGATCAAGGGCACAGGTAGTTGCCCTCACCGCTCCAAGAATCTTGTCCACATCATCAGGTTCCACAAACTGAAACTAATCCCACAAGATTGAACAGACAGATGCCTCGGTTACCTCACCTGGCAATGCTTCAAGACTGGCGTCCCAGTCGGAACGAATCTGAGCGACTTTGTCTGCAAAATGGTGAGCGAACTCGCTACACCGAGTTGCCGAGAAGTCAGGTGCCCCCCCCCCACCCTGAGAAGGGTGGAGGAGCTCCCCAACAACTCATGTTTAGTTTGGGCAAACAGCCATTTTGTTTGCTCGGTGGCCATATTAATTGAGGGCAATGATTAGATTAGTTAGGTAGAACAATTAAATGCATTCATAATTTATCAGTTGTTAATTGATTTCTGTAATAGTTAAGTTTGAATTCATTGACTGCATTAATTCATTGGGCTATGCATAGCTAGATTAATTAATATGGCAATAAATTCGTTTATTGATGGATGAATTAATTATAAGGGGTATCTATTTTAAATATATTTATATAAGTATATATGTGGAATAATATTTATAATTATATTTATTATTATATAAATTGATGATTTGGGGCCTCAAATATTTTGGTTCTTATTTAATGAATTAATTATTCTATTGACATGAATGTGTGTGTGTGTATATATATATATATATATAATCAAATCGATTTGTGTTTTGTTCTCTGACTCTGGTGGGTCTATGGACAACTCCGGTTCTTTGGTTTAGAAATGGTATTGAGACTGGCTCAGCCTCCCCCCCCCCCCCCCCCCGGTTTTTCTTTCATTTTCTTCCCAACCTTGGTGGATTCTTTGGTTTTACTGATTTCTTTATTTTACAGTATGCCACCGAAGAACATTTGGGGGGCCGAAGGGCGCTTTGCAGGAACCTTTTTAGCAGGGCCCTGCTAAAAAGGTTCCTGCAAAGTGCCCTCCTCCACCAAGCGCTCCGGCAGACGATGAAGAAGATTCAGCCCAGCTGTTGAAAGTGCTGGTTGCCCGTATTGAGATTCTGGAAAGAGAGAAAGCAGCGGCTGCTGCTTTGGAAGCTCAAAGGGCTGGTGGGGGCAGTAACAACATGCTAATAAAGTCCTTGTGTTCCCGTATTTCTGCCTTAGAGGAGGAGAAGCGAACCGGGGTGCCTGTTACCGATGAGAGCTTGGTTACATCAACGCCGGTGGCTGCAGAAGCTGTTCCATCTACTTTGGCGGCTGCAAGGGTTACAACTGTCTTAGGTAAAGGGGACACACACACTTTCCCCTGGGGAGTGGTGGATACTCAAGATTTGATCGCAACACAAGCACCTGCTGAGCCTGTCCCGTCAACTAGCTATTGTGGCTCCAGTGTTTGCAGCGCCAAGTCTGGTGGTGTCCTCTTTAGACTCAACGCCCACTATGGAGAGCTCATTGGGTTTTTGGGGCATGGCTGATTGGCCTTTGCCTGCCCCAGATAGCCTTAGTGCAACGGCTTTAGGCTCTCATTTGGCCCAAAAGACAATTAATAAAATCTTGAAAAAATGAGTATATTGATATTTTTACCCTGTATTTCAGGGAGCTTGATAAAAAAGAAAAAGATGACTTTGACGACGAAAGAAAAGAAATTTGAAAAAACGCAAAGTGGACCAGAATTGGGGCAACTGGTTCTCTTGTTTTTTAATCTATGGAGGGGTTCTATAGTGAAGGCTTACCCTTCCAGAGCCCAATCTCTGTTTCAATACATGAACATTATCAATTCGGCCTATGTAAATTTTACAGGCAGCGCTTGGCTATTGTATGACAAGCGCTTTAGACTTCGAGCGGCTCACTCTCCAACTTTGCATTGGGATTTGATTGATCATCAACTCTGGTTGGAGGTTTTAACTTTGGCACGTTCGATTACGAGCGAGAAGGCTGATAGTGGGCACACGATTCAAAATTACAGAGCTGGGCATTCCTTTCGCCAGCCTCAATATTCACAGCATCAGCAACCCCAGCAACGCTTGCTGTGCTGGGAATATTCTTCCCAGGGAATTTGCTCCTGGAAGGGATTGCAAATCCCAGCACGTGTGTGCCATTTGCTCAGGGCAGCATTCTGCCAAAAATTGCAGTAAAGGAAAACCTAGCAAGGGTGGGGGAAAGGGTAACCACGATCCAAAGGGGGTTTCGGCTCAGGTGGGTTTTCCAAAGGGGCCCAGCCCAATTAATCTAGTTCAGTTGGACTTGTGGTTATCTCGTTATCCCAATTGAGGTGCAGCTAGTTATGTGCGCCCTGGTTTTTTTGAGGGTTTTAGGATTCCTGCAATGGGACATAGAGCCCCTTTCCGAGTACCGAACCTGAAGTCTATTATTGGCATGGAGGACATTGTCCTGGAAAAAATCAATAAAGAAGTCGTTGAGGGTAGGGTTTTTGGCCCATTTACTTCACCCCCTACTCCAAGGTTAAGGGTTTCACCTCTAGGGATTGTTCCAAAGAAGGCACCTGGGGAGTTTCGACTCATTCACCATCTTTCCTATCCCAGGGGAAGGTCAGTGAATGACGTGATCCCTGATGATTTTTGTACGGTCCATTATACTTCTTTTGATTCGGCAGTTAAGAAGGTCAGGGCGAGGAGGCCTGCAGCCGAGTTAGGAAAGTGTGACATCAAGTCTGCTTCCGACTTATCCAGAATTATCCAGAGAGCAAGCTATGCCATGAGATAAGTGGCAGTTATTGACCCCTGAATTCTTTACAGGTTTTTAAAACAAATTTGGCTGCAGGTTTGGGAATCCCAATTCAAATATTTGTTAGTCCAGGCGGCAGTTTTCACACCCCTTTTTTAGAGCCCTTCGAGTTATTGATTTAGTAGCAGTTTTGAAGGATGATCAATTTCGTGAAGCACCTTAATTTTAGACCTGTTGCTTCGCTGATAATAAGCCAATTTTGACCTTGGCTTCAAGGGGTAAGAATTTTTGGGGATTACGGTCCAGAAATTTTGTACGTATTTCTTTAGAAGTAGAGCCACTTACACCCTGTTGCAATGAATTTATCAGTGGGTAAAGTGAAGCCTTGAGGAAATAGAAGGTTGGAGCCTATCGGGCATACGTAAGTTATGTGCTATGTTAGTTGCACTGATTTGTCTTTGCAGAACCTGTTCTGTTGGCAAATAGACGTCGCATCCTGATTCGTGGACAAAGCTACGTACACCGAGCTGAGCGACAGGTGCACAGAGTTCCCTATGGCCAACTTCTCAGCCTCGCTTCCATGGCATTCGTGGAGGGGAGGGGAAGAAGAGGCCTTTTTGTGCTGATAATGATTTGGGTCTGCCAATGGACAGGGGCCTGTTTTATAAAAGTTTTTTGAATGACATGCACAAGGTGAAGGAGTGCGTTCCCTAAACACGCTTGTCATGGCCCTATTTGTACAGGTTCGATTGGCATGCTCAAGGTAAAGGAGTTTGTTCCCTCTAACACGCTTGTCATGTCCATGTTTGTACAAGTTTTGAATGACATGCACAAGCTTTGAGAGGTTTGGCCTCGAACTGGCTTAGCATGGTCAGCAATCATTCCCAGGCCACGCTGGCCGCATGCCGATGGCAAAAGTTGGACAAAGCAAGATAATGGATCAATCAGGCCCTTCAAAAAGTTTTAGAGAATGGCATAGGTTATTATATCCCTCATGTCACCATTAAGTTCAATGATTCGAATCTGTATCGGGCTGATGGGATCCATCTGTCCGAACTGGGCAACCAAAATTTTCTTAGCTGATCTGCAGAAAGGAATTAGGGAAATTCTTGCAAATTTGGTGGGGGTCAGGAGCTAAATAGACATTTGCTCCTGAACTGTGGCAGAATGCTTAGAGGAATCTCTTATTTTGGTGTGCACCACAAGGCACCTCTGTTTTGGTCAAAGGTCTGGAGAACAAGCCCTATGAGGACAGGCTTAAAGAACTGGGCATGTTTAGCCTGCAGAAGAGAAGGCTGAGAGGAGACATGATAGCCATGTACAAATACGTGAAGGGAAGTCATAGGGAGGAGGGAGCAAGCTAATTTTCTGCTGCCCTGCAGACTAGGACACGGAACAATGGCTTCAAACTACAGGAAAGGAGATTCCACCTGAACATCAGGAAGAACTTCCTCAATGTGAGGGCTGTTCGGCAGTGGAACTCTCTCCCCCGGACTGTGGTGGAAGCTCCTTCTTTGGAAGCTTTTAAACAGAGGCTGGATGGCCATCTGTCGGGGGTGCTATGAATGCGATTTCCTGCTTCTTGGCAGGGGGTTGGACTGGATGGCCCGTGAGGTCTCTTCCAACTCTACTATTCTATGATTCTATGATTCTATGGTGTTGGCCAGAGACGTGAATCCTCGCTTAGGGTTTGTACAGCCCTAGCGAGGGTGAACGATTATGGCCTTGGAATGGGAGACTTTGACCTCATTTGTTTTGGAGGCAAAACTCTCCATCACATTCCCCTTCAGGTCATCCAGGTTTAGATATGCTGGGGACCTGGTGTTTCGCCCTAAGTTCAGTCTTAATGGATGGTCAGGTATGACCACTGATACTGGCTTATGCCTTACCAAATTCATAGATGGCTAAGGAATTTTTGGCCCTGGTTCCAAATTAAAATTTAAATAGGTAACTATCAATAAAGTTGCCCAGTTTTGAGGGACTTCCGGGTGGATGCCATGGAGGCAGGACGGACGACCTGAGAGCTCTCGGGACGCCACCACCAAAAGCAACCGGGTAGAGCTTATAAGCTCCCTCTATTAGGCAGAATTTTAACCTAATAGACAGCTAAACCCCCCGAGCCCCTGTCGATGGACCAAGAGCTCACCCCCCCTCAAGGGAGGCGAGCCACGGACCACGGCAAAAGGAGCTCACTGGGTAAGCGGGTTGCTAAGGTTTCCTCCATGTGTTCTCTAATCCACATTCTGGTGGGCTCGGTCCATTGGCTTACTGGACCTGTCTTCAAGGGTCGGCCGTCTATGGCTTGCACCACCCGGGCGTTCTTGAAATCATGGTATTGTAGTCCTAGAGAGTCAGCATAGTCCTTATCGATGAAGTTGTTTGTTGCCCCTGAGTCTATCATGGCATGGATCATGACGGGTCCCTTTTTCACTGACCACAGTGTGACCACTAGGAGAAATAGGACCCCCGTTTGCGGCTCTTGAGTGGAGTTTTTGACCGGGTTGGCGAGCCCTCCTACGCTCGGTCGCTGGCTTCCCCCGCCGGTTTGGTTCCAGCCGCCTCGACCACCCCCGCCTCCGCGGAGGACGCCGCCGCCAGACGAGCGGCAGGCTTCTTCTTTGCTGGACACTCCCTGGCGAAGTGGCCCCCATTACCACAGTACCAACAGAGATTCAAGCGTTGGCGTCGAGCCTTTTCCGCTACGTCCAGCTTGGGGCGCACATTGCCCAACTGCATCGGTTCCTCCTCGCTTCCCATGGGGCTAGGGGCTGGCGGTGGGGATCTCCATACTGGACGTGGCTGGACACTGGCAGAAGCGGGGGGTTTCACTCCGGCTCTTCCACTCTGGCCTCGGAGCCACTGTTTTTTGTTGGCAAGCAGAACTTCAGCCCGTAAACACTGGTTGATGAGTCTTTCCAGAGTCCCTGGGGGGTCCACCTTAGAGATTTCTTCCTGCATCTCGATGTTGAGGCCCTCGCGAAACTGTCCTCTGAGGGCTATGTCGTTCCAGCCGGTGTTCTGAGCCAGCACCCGGAACTCGGCTATATACCGGGACAACGGTCTGTCCCCTTGGAAGAGGCGTTGGAGTTTATGGCCGGCCGCCTCCTCGTCGTCCTCGATCCCCCAGGTTTTTCTAAGGTGGTTCAAGAATTGTTGCGCGGTGTTTAGATGCGTGGAACCCGCATCGTATAGCGCCATCGCCCAAGTGGCCACAGGCCCATCTAGGAGACTGAAGATCCACGCCACTTTGACATCTTCTTGGGGAAACTCGGCTTGGCGGGCTTCTAAGTACGCCTGGCACTGGCGACGGAAAACATGAACCTTGGAGGCTTCTCCAGAAAACTTGGTTGGTAGCGCTAGGGCAGGGAGCGTTCCTTCAAGCCCCGTATTTCTCCCTCCTGTGTTTGGAGTGTGTCCCGGATCCAATTGAATTCATCTTGGGAAATGGTGTAGCTGGGTGGTTGAGCTGGGACGTCCGCTCCGGTTCCTGTAGACATTCTGGCCTTAGGTTGTTTGGTGCTGTGGGTGGTGGAGTCAAACTGTCAGGTCCCTGGCTGCTGGGCACCAATAACCTTACACAGAGGCCAGTCTCTATCTAATATCTTTATTAAAGAAATATATAAAATCAATAAAAACAAGTGAAGAATATAGTTCAGAAGCAGACCTTACAAATGAGGTCAAATATAGTCCAAAAATGTATTGTCCAATAAATGATATTAGAGTTCAAATTTTAATCCACTTGACCGAAACACACACTTTGCCAAGCAATAGTGTGGGGAAATAACAGAGTCTTAGAGTCCAATGAAGCTTGACAACAAGGCTGGAAATAAACTTGATTCTTGACTAGGTCCGTGACTGGAGACAAGGCAAAACATGAAGCATGAAGCAGGGTCCGTGGTAAAACCGCGAGGCAGGGCAAGGCTTGAAGCTTGATCCGGGAAGAAAGGAACTGGGGTACGAAGTCCACACACGATCTCTCTCCTGAAGGTGATCAATGGACTCCGCAGAGAATCCCTCGCGCCAAGCACCTATATTGGGTCTCGTTTTCCCGCCAACAGAACTCTTTCCCTAGAGAACGAGAAGCTAAGTCATCACAAAACCCAACTCTGTCCAGATGTATGACTCCTTAGAATTTCCCAGGGAAGCAGGCCTAATCAGCTTGATGTTTGGCAGCTATGCGTAAACTCCTCCGTTGGGCTTCTCTGACTCCCCTTTCTCTAGAATAAGATTCCTTCCTGGGAAACGGAGGGGAGTTCTGCCCAAGGCCTGTTTGGCTGAATTCTTGAGGGCAAACATCAACATCCTGCTGGTGAAGGGACTCCGGCTCTTGCTGAACCGGCGAAAACCCCATGTTTTCCTCTTCATCTGCCACAATAGTACTAGGAACAGGACTACAAGGCCCATGAGTCATCACAGGTTAGACCTCGAAGGTTGAGGCAAATTGAATTTACAATTAACAATTAAAGGAAAAAACAAAAACAAAGAAGAGGTGGGAGAATCCAGGCAGCGGCGACATTTGGAAGACATTTTGAAGTGACCTGACCTTGACGGAGATTTGTTTAGTCTACTGCCCTCCTTCGTTAAACAAAGTGAAAGAGGACGGAAACGGAAGATTGAGAGGAGGAAATTAAGATGATAGAGACAGGAAGAAGGAGGAAAAAGGGCAAGAGTGAGCCATCCCATAGAGCAATAGAAACAGCAAACAGGGCAAAGGAAGGCTCGAGTCTACCTCTGACAAACAGAGCTATATTAAATTTGGAAACAGACAAAGTAAGGAGCAGCAAGTGACGCGCGACGAGGGAGCAGTGGACGAGCGACGAGTGGTGAGGGAGCAGCAGACGAACGGTGAGTGGCGAGGAAGCAGTGGACGAGAGGCGAGTGGTGAGAGAGCGGACGGGACGTGAGGCGAGGGAACAGCGGACGAGCGGCGAGTGGCGAGGGAACAGCGAACGGGTGGCGAGCGGCGAGGGAGAGGACGAGGAGTGTGCGGCGAGGGAGCAGCGGGCGAGCAGCGAGTGGCGAGGGAGCAGGAGATGAGCGATGTCACGACCCAGGCTGCAGAGCACCAATAACCATACACAGAGGCCAGAATCTATCTAATATCTTTATTAAGGAAATATGTAAAGTCAATAAAAGTAAATGTAGAATATAGTTCAGAAGATGACCTTTCAGGAAAGGTCAATTATAGTCCAGGAAAACAATGTCCAATATGAAATAGTAAGGTCCAAAGTTGTAATCCAGTAACCGAAACACTCACTTTGCCAAGCAAAGTGAGGGGAGATGACAAGGTCCTTTAGTCCATGAAACTTAGGCAAGGCAAGGAAATAGCTTGATACACAAAGCTTGATTCAAGGCAACAAGGAACGTGGAGCAAGGACAGGATCCGTGGTAAATTCATGGCGAGGTCCAAAAACAAGGCAAGGTCCGTGAAGCAAGGCAAGTTCCTGGGAAGCAATACAGGGCTGGAAACAGGAGCAAGAACTCGACCGCGGGAGTAGCGTAGTCCACACACAACCTACTCCCGTAGCTGACGAATTGACTCCGCAAGACTCCTTCGTGGGCAAAACACCTAAGTAGGGTCTCGGTTTCCCGCCAAGAGCAGATTCTCTGGGGAACCAGAAGCGAAAGCCATTCTCTGGGTCCAGATGCATGACTCCCTAAAGTTTCTCATGGGAAACAGGTTTAATCAACCATTTGTTTGGCCGCGATTCTCAGGCTTCTGCGATTAGCCTGTTGAGCTCCTCTCTGTTGTTGACAATAATCACGGCGAGAAAAAGGGGGAGATTTTGGCTCAGGGCTTGTTTGGCAAACTTCTGGAAGGCAAATCTCCTGCAGGTGCAAGGGTTCCAGTTCTGGCTGAGAAAGTTCCAATTCTGACTGAAACGGAGGAAAACCTAAGTTTTCCTCCTCATCTGTCTCAACAGTGTTAGGGACGGGACTACATGGCCCATGAGTCATCACAAGCGACGAGTGCAAGAGCAGTGGACAAGTGACGAGTGACAAGTGGCGAGGGAGCGATGAGGGGCGAGGAGCAAAGGACGAGGGATGAGTGACGAGTGAAGAGTGGTGAGGGAAGGGGATGAGTGTCGAGAAGTGATGGAAGTCGAATGAAAGGGAGTAACAGACGAGGGAGCAGAAGCAGCGGAGATGTGGCAGAGGACAAGGGAACAGCAGCTGAGAGGAAAGTGGTGAAGGAGCTGTGGACGAGAGATAAACAGCGAGGGAGAACTGGACGAGCAAACTAGCGATTGACAGGGAGGGATAGATGAATGAATAGAGTAAGTTGAAGCAGATTCAAAGGACTGTAATGGAAAAAAGATGAATATAGAAAGTTAAGGATATACCGAGGAAGAGAAGAATAAATAAATCCACCATCTGTCAAAGAACTAAACCCCCCCCCAAAAAAAGAGAGAGAGAGAGAGAGAGAGAGAGAAATACAACTATAAAAAATATAGAAAGTATAAAAGGAGTGGTGAGGTACAGCATTAACTGGAAATTCAAATGATATCAACTTACAAGCTAGATTAGTTGATAAGCAGAAGATACAGGAAATCACGAATTGTCTCTTGGTTTAATCTATTACTAATCTATTAGAGAATCAATATTTGAATTAATTAAATATTCACATAAAAAGATAGGCGTATTAATTTATCAAATTATCAATTTTTAAGGTGATTTATAACATTTAATAGAAAATGGCAACTTCTAAGACAAAACCAGAGAAGGAGGAGGCTAAAACATCAGTGAGAAGACATTCTCTTCCGGATAATTTAAGCTTGAAAGATATTATGAAGGAATTCATGAGGATATCTGACAGTCAAAATTCATTCCAGGAGCAGATGTTAAATATGAAAAAGGAGATTACACAAGAATTTAGTAATATGAAAAGAAACTTTGATCAGGTTCAACAAGAAATAAAAGAGATAAAACAGGATAAACAAAAATTAGAGAAGTCACAGGACGTTTTACAAGGAAGAATGAATGAGCTAGAGATCATAAGTTCAAAATTAGAAGTGAGGCAAGAAAGGCTTGAACAAAAAGAGTCAGAATTTCAACTTAGGTTTAGAAATATACATGAAGAAGCCAAGGAAAACATCAGACAGATCATCTGCAAACTAACGGCTGAGATAACACAACGAACAGAGGAAGAGATGTCAGACAATATAGAGAAAACATACAGAATTACTACAAACTATTCAAGGAAAAACAAAGTTCCCAGAGATGTCATTGTTCATTTCGCAAGAAGGAATTTGAGAGAAGAAATCTTAAGAAACAATAATAAAAATCCCCAATATTACAAGGGATCCAAAATATTTATTTTGAAAGGAACATCCTACCAGAACCTTGATCAAGAGAAGAAACTATATGTTCTTGGCAGACGAACTCAGAAAAATGATATCCGTTTCAGATGGGAGAAGAAAGAAGGTATGATGGTTACCTATAAAGAAGAAAGGATATGGATCACTTCGGAGGAAAAGGCAAAGGACTTTTACAAAAGGCTGAAGAGAAACCAGGAGAGGGACCAAACACCGGATAATGATGATCAAAGAGATAGCAAAAGGGCAAGATTCCTCTCGCCAAATTTGACTACTACAGATATCCCGCAACCAGATCTGGACTTAACAAATGATGGCACATTAATAAAGATTTAAAGATGCAATTAAAGTGTTGGAATCATAATGTAAATGGGCTAAATTCACCTATTAAAAGAAAGAAAGTATTTAATCAAATAAAAAGGGGGAAATATGACATAGTGGCCCTCCAGGAGACCCACGTCATCCAAAAACATGCCTCAAATTTAACCCAAGATAAGATTGGTAAGGAATATTACTCTTCCTCCAAGGAGAAAAAGAAAGGAGTGATTATATATATCAACCCGAAAATAGATTCTAATTTGGCATTCAAAGATCAAGATGGCAGAATAATTGGCATCAACATAAATTGTAATGACCAGAATACTTTATTTTGTAACATATATGCCCCAAATGGGCCCAAAACTAATTTTTTAAATGATCTAAAAGAAAAGATACTGTCCCAACAATGTGATAACTTGATAGTAGCAGGAGATTTCAATGGAGTGCTGGACCCAAAAATAGATAAGTCACCAAATCAAAGAAACAAACCCAGTAACAAAGCCTGCCAACTTCCTAAAAAGTTTTTAAATCTTAAAGATGAGTTAGACTTAAATGATATTTGGAGAAAAACACATGGAAATGAAAGAGATTATACTTTCTTTTCAGATAGACACCAGTCCTGGTCAAGAATAGACATGGTTTGGGCCACAAATACCATCTCTACGAAGATATCAAAGGTTAAGATACTACCCAGAGGCTTATCGGATCACTGCCTGATAGAATTTACAATAAATGAGACAAAAGGAACTTTCAAATGGAGACTTAATGAGAATTTATTAAAATCGGAAGAGGATATAAAGAAATACAGAGAAATTCTAAGAGATTATTTCCAATTTAACATGACACAGGATGTATCAATTCAGACAGTATGGGACGCCAGTAAAGTGGTCATACGAGGATATTTCATTCAACACAATGCACAGAAGAACAAGATAAGAAGAAAAAAATGGAAAAAATAAATCGACAAATAACACAAATAGAAGCTAAATTAAAAGCAAGTCCTACAGACCAAAAATTAAAACAAGATTTAAATTTTTGGTTAGTTCAAAGAGACTATTTAGAAACAGAACAAATGGCAAAACAATTAAAATATATAAAACAACAAAACTTCCTACTTCCTATATTCCTACTCTCTACACAACCAAAATGTTCTCACTCTTTCGATGTAATCTTATTTTATTTTATTAAATTAAAAAACCCAATAAATATATTGGAAAAAAATAAAGTTGCCCAGTTTTAAACCCAAATAGAAATAAGTAGCCACAAAGAAATTCTAAATTATAACTTTCCCGCAATCTAGTTATAATTCCACTACGCTATTAATGAGGAATAAGTTCACACACCTCCAGTGGCTCAGTGTGTTAAAACGCTGAGCTGCTGAACTTGCAGACCGAAAGGTCCCAGGTTCAAACCCGGGGAGTGGAGTGAGCACTTGCTGTTAGCTCCAGCTTCTGCCAACCTAGCAGTTCGAAAGCATGCAAATGTGAGTAGATCAATAGGTACCACCCCAGTGGGAAGGTAACGGCGTTCCATGCAGTTGTGCCGGCCACATGACCTTGGAGGTGTCTACGGACAATGCCGGCTCTTCGGCTTAGAAATGGAGATGAGCACCAACTCCCTGAGTTGGACACGACTGGACTTAACGTCAGGGGAAACCTTTACCTTTACCTAACTTCACATCTTTTGTGTTTAAACTGTAATTGTTCAGATACATTCAGAACTATAGCAGTATAGTCTTGCTCATTAGTTTGGTTCATGCTGGACCCAGACTGTTCTTTGATGCTTAGTTATGGGTGGCATAGTGATAATATCCAATCTCCAATATTTCTTTTGAAGTCAAGGTTCTAGAAAATACAGTAGCTTCCAGTTCTAAGAATTTCTGGATGAGCTGGATTATCTAGATTCATGTCAGACCTGATTATAGGACAGAAACAGCTTTTGTTGCCTTGGTAGATTAGCTACACAGGGAGTATGACCATTAATTCTGCTACATCTCTCAGTGGCTCTTAATACCATGCTGTCACTTCTTTGTGATGAGGCTCCATAGCACTGTTTTACATTGAATCTGACCTTGGAGTAGCACACTCAGAATGTGGTGCTGGGAGATGCTGGTTTAATACCCTGACCCCTAGCCTCAGAATTGGTTTTGTCCTTAATGCTATTCGATATTCACATGAAACTGTTAGAAGAGACCATCTAGAGTTTTGGGGTTCAGCATAATCAGTATCCTAGTGAGACATATCTATCTCATTTCCATTTCAATATTAAACCAGTGTCTTCTGTTTATAATAGACTGGAGGAGGACTAACAAGCTTAGTTTAGACAAGCTCCTGGTCAATCAAAAAGCAGATTCATCCTGTGCTGGATGGGGTTACACATCCCCTTGAAATCTAATTTTTGCAGCTTGCATACTCCTAAGATTATATCCAAAGTTAAAACAAAGTTACAAAGTTAAAAATAGTGTGCGAGCTGAACCCTTTCCTTGAGAAATAGATCTGGTCACAGTAGCACATGTCTTGATTATATCTTATTTATATGTAATGTGCTCTGAGATTTCCTTTATAAACTGAAAATTTCAGTGGGTCAAAAACGCTGTGGCAAGCTTTGGAACTGTGAGAAATGCAAGTTATTTCAGAACAAAAGACTCATTGTATAAAATGGAAGGATGATGGCAGGAAATAGCTTACACAAATGTGACATATTCATCTGATGCATTGTTTATATGTGTATTTTTTTTTCTCCAAAAAGAATCTAAGTAACTACCATCTGGCATTTTCTCCACCCTGAAAAAGTAAGGTGGTGGAAACTTCTGATGTTTTTCGATGGAAATGACCAAATAAATATGAAGCCTGGTGTACCTGTCACTGAGAAGAGCTAAATAATGAAAGTTATTTATTCCAGAAATCACCAGGGAAATTTAAGATGAGTTTGGAAAGTATTTTAATTCTATGAGATTTTCTGGGAAGAGGCTAGACAGTTTTGTGATGAATGGATTGAATTGAATTGTGGCCAGGCTGAAGACATTCTAAATATGGAACTTGGAAAACTGCAGGAGGTGAATAATTTGATTAACTTTGGCCTGAAAAGTGCTAATAAGAAAACTGCTGAACTGATGAGAACTGACCTGAGAACTTTTGGTGTAAACAACACCTGTTTATATAGTTAAAGACAATCTTACCTTAAGAAAGAAGTTAAACTTTTCAATGTCAATTATAAGATATTTATGAGTATTCTGGCTGAAAGACTAAAAGCTTTTTTTTAAAAATGGATAAAAGATTACCAAGTGGGCTTCTTACCCCAGACAGACACCTTAAGGAAAATGTAAAAATAATATTAGACTTAATAGAGTATTATGAATCTAATGATCAGAAAGAAGCATTATTTCTAGCACTCGATGCTGATAAAGCTTTCAATAGGGTAAATTGGGATTTCTTTAAATCAATAGTACAAGAACTTGACATGGGCTACCACTTCAGAAACATAATAAAGGCTATATATCAGAAACAGGAAGCAAAAATTATGATAAATGGCTGAGATAAGGAACCCATAAAAATTAATAAGGGAACAAGACAGGGGTGTCCCTTATGCCCACTGATCTTCAAAATGACACTGGAAATCCTTTTAAATAATATAAGAGACAATAAAGAGTTACAAGGGGCAAATATTCAGGGGATAAATTACAAGGTGAGAGTTTATGCAGATGATGTTATCTGCATTATTGAGAACCCGGCTAATAATGATAAAAAATGGATGGAAGTAATAAAACAATACAGTGAACTTGCAGGCTTCAAAATAAACACTAACAAGACTAAAGCTCTCACAAAAAAACATTTCAAGGAAAAAACAAGATTTAATAGCTAAACAATTAGGAATACAAATAACATTGAAAATCAAATATTTAGGGCTAACTCTTACAACAAGGAACTCCCAACTACTTAAAAATAATTATGAAATAATTTGGAAATAAAAAAGAGATTTAGAAAATTGCAAGAATTTAAAAATATCATTATGGGGGAGAATATCAGCAATCAAAATGACCATCCTCCCGAAGATGCTCTTCCTTTTCAAAAACCTCCCAATTATAAGGAATCAAATAAGTTTTGCAGAGTGGAGCAAAGATTTAAGTAAGTTCATTTGGCAAGGGAAAAAACCAAGGATAAAAATCAAGAATTTAATAGATGACAAGAAAAGAGGGGACTTTGCAATGCCAAACCTGAAAACCTATTATGAAGCATGCAATTTAATGTGGATAAAAGATTGGGTGCAACTAAAAAATAGAAAAATCTTGAATGTAGAGGGCTTTGATCTTCGCACAGGTTGGCATTCATACTTTTGGTATGAAAAAATAAAAATCGAAATAAATTTTTGTAATCATTTTATCAGATCTGCTTTAATTAGAACATGGAATAAATATAAAATAAGGTTATATAATAAGACTCCTAGATGAGTCTCCCCCTTAGAGGCAACACAAGGAAAACTATTGGGCTGGACAACTTGGCCCAACTATGGAGAAATATTACAGAAACGAGGACAAGAATATGTACTCAAAACACAACAAGAAATGAAAGAACTGTACACAAACATTTCATGATTTCAAGATGGGCAAATTAAAGAGTATTATAATAAAGATAAGATAAATGGCTTTATGGAAAAGGATAACCTTTGGGGCAAAATATTATTCACAGAAGGAAAACTAATTACAAAGATATACAAAATTTTATTAGAATGGAATATAAAAACTGAATTTGTCAAAAATTGCATGATTAAATGGACGAAAAATATAGGGAGACTAATATCTATGGAGGAATGGGAAGGCTGATGGAATATAAAACTTAAATTTACATATGCATATGATCTTAAGGAGAATTGGATGAAGATGCTTTACAGATGACACATAACACCGAAGAAATTAGGAATAATAAATGAAAGTATGAACACACAATGTTGGAAATGCAGGGAGGAAGAAGGATCCTATTACCATTTATGGTGGACCTGCAAAAAAGCATGTGAATTTTGGAAAATGATACATGAGAATATCCAGAAAATCTTCAATTTTTTTAAAAAAACAAAAAACCAGAGACATACCTATTGGACATTTCAAAAATACCTCCGGGAACAAACCGAAAAAATATTAACATATCTTACAACCGCAGCAAGAATTACATACGCTAGATATTGGAGACAAAACAAAATCCCCTCAAGAGACGAATAGCTAGTTAAAATTGACGAGATAAAAAAACATGGACAGACTGACCCACCTGATTGCCAAACAACACGGAAAAGCAAGAAAAGAGACTGACTGGAAACAGGTAGAAAATTACTTATTATAGTACAAAGAAAAATAGAAAAATAAAGAGGAAGACTGGAGAAGTGAGAGATACTCAACCAGAAGAGATCCTCCCCCCTATCAAAAAGGAGAAAATTTGAAAGGTACAGAAAATAAGAGAACTAAGAAAGAACAAAAGAAATCTAGATGAAGGAACATCCCCTCTGGAGTTGACTTGGAAGAGAACACCTACTTTTCCTCCCCCTTTCCCCCTTTTCTCTCCCCCCCTCCTTTTCCCACTATCACCCATTATATACTCTTTTCTTTTTTTTTATTATATGTATTTTTAAAAAATCTTCAATAAAGTTTTTTTTAAAAAAAAAAAAAGAAAAAAAAAGAAAGAAGTTAAGCAACTTTTCTGTTCCAGGATTGATGGTGCTCCAGCAAGTCTGAGGCCGCATCTACACTACCATATAAAATCCAGATTATCTGGATTATATGGCAGTGTAGACGCACAGAATCTGGTTCAAAGCAGATAATGTGGATTATCTGCTTTGACAATTTGGATTATATGGCAGTATAGAAAGGACCTGAGCTGAATGATAGATGTTATCTAAACAACCAAGTAATGGATAATCAAACATTGCTACATAAAGAGACCTTTTTCCTTTTTTGACCTGTGTAGTAAAGGTGTGCAGAATTCCATTTCACGATTTGGGATTTGGGAACATTTGGCAATCCAGAAGCTGGATTACCAAAAACAGACCAGGCAGGATGCAGTCGAAGCCTTAACCAGAATGGATCACCAACAACTGTATCTTTCGGCTAATGGCAGCAATGGGGCTGAGCAGCACTCTACCTTAGGCGGAGGTAGCAGTATGTGGGTGTCTTTGCAAATCAAGCAAGAGTGGGTACCTGCAGCAACTCCTCTTTTTTCTTCTCCAGCAGCCTCCTCCATCCTTTCGTGAAGCCCCTCTCCATCAGTGGAGCTCCCACTTGAGGCAAATAAGGCTGGAAAGAGAGAGAGAGAGAGAGAGAGAGAGAGAGAGAAGGCAGTAAAGGCGTCCCTAGGCCTCTCCTCCAGAGAGGGCCTTGTTGGGAACTTGCTTTCCCAGCAGCACTTTGCATGGCATAGGCATTGAAGGAGCCTCTGTGCTCCCTCCCAGGGTATGATGGGAGTTGAGGTTTCTCTCTGTGTGTTTATCATGTTTCTTTCTCAAGCAATCAAAAACCTAGTTGACTGTGTCCACTCTCCTCCCCTCTTGTGGCATACAGTACTTGGGACTTCAATTCCCAGAACCCCCTCTTGTGTGTGTTTCTAAAAAATATTATGGTAAAAACTTTATTTTTTCCCCAAAATCAATGGATTGCTAAAACGTTTTGAAACATGACAGACTTGCAGTTGTAAATATGGCCTATAAATGAGACATGTTTCATCCTGATAGGCCTAAAAGTGATTGAGAAACAAGCCTCTAAACTTCCCCCCATTGATGCCAATGGATTGAATCTTACTTGAATGAAAACAGCATCTCCCCTCCTGATTTTGGGAATTTCCCAGAATACAGAATTGGGGGGGGGGGGGGGGGGGAGCTGAAAACAGAACTGAAAACTGTACTGTTTTGGGGCATTGTGCACATCCCTACTGTGTAGCAGATCTGCAAGGAAAGTATCTGATATACTATGTCCCACTGAAAATAGATTAAAGAACATTTTTAAGGTTCCAAAGGTGTTCAGGACAGTTTGTCATACAAAATAAACAAAGGGCTATTATTTAGGGGTGTGTACGACTAAAAAAAACTGCTTTGTTTGTATTAAAGAAATTTGTTCAACCCTTATTTTGATTCTAAAGTGTTTTGAAAAAATCATGAGGGGTCTGTGTCGGATCTATTACAGAGTTTCGAAACAGTTGTTAGTTTTTAATTATTTGTCCATTTGTGTCAATGCAAATAATAACGGGCTCCTCCCTCCCTCAGTTTTAGGGCTATTGGGATAAAGCTTGCTACAATTGTAGCACACATTTCAGAATGTTTTATTCATCCACTGATTTTTAGGATATTTTTGAAGTTGTTACAAAAAAAAATGATATGAGCTATCTCTTCAAATTTCGCTATAGTGACACAACATAACCAGGGCATTCTTCCCCCCCATTTTTTGCCATTTTTTTTTAAAAAACAAAAACAAAAGAGATGCCCTCTTGAATTTCTCCTCAGTGACAGAAGAGGAGCAGTGCATCATTCCTGCTTTCAGAAAAATCCACACATTTCAGAAAAATCCACACATCCACCAATTTTTAGGAATTTTTTAAAATGTTACAAATAAAACAACACAAAAATAAAATAAAACAACAATTAAAAAGGAAAAATGAAATCTAGACAACCTCCCTCCTCCCACACACAAAGAAAATGAGTTTAAAAGAATTCTAAGCCTGGCTGTGGTAATCCTAAAAGGAATTGCTTTCAAAAAAAAATCCACCCTGAATTGACAAATTCAGCTAGTCGCCCTTGTGATATGCCAGGAGCAACTCCTCCCTGATAGGATAGCATGTGACTTAACATGTTTGTCTGTGCTGCCCAGCAAAAAAAAATTGTGTTGAAACAATATGATGACTCACAGGGATTTACTGCAGTTACGGAGTTCTTAACAACTGCGTACTGGATATTTCATTTGTTTGTATGGGGGAGCAGTGCTGCACAGTCTCTGTCAATCCAGCTGTAAGTATGGATCTAATAAAACTCTTATGACTGTCTTACGATGTTTTATACAGCCCTACTATTAATACTTATGACAAACCTATGAATGAGAGACCTTCAAGTCACCCTATTATCAACAGTTCTGATCAAGTTTTGTAGATTCAGGTCCATTGTTCCCTTGAGTTTATCCATCTATAATACAATCCTGTTTTTTCTACTCCCTTGAGCCTTACCAAGCTTTAGTGTCACTTATAGTGAGACAAGTCTTCTCATGATCTATGACAAAGTATGAGAGCTTCAGTTTAATCATCTAAACTTCTAGGTAAAGTTCATGCATGAATTGCTCTCATACACATTCATTTGTCATTTTATCAGTCCATGGTATTCATAGAACTTTTCTCCAGTATTACATTTCAAATAAGTTGATTTTGTTCCAATCCATTTTTCACATTTTTCAACCCATAGAAGTTGGAAATAGAATGGCATATGCAATTCTAACTTTAGTATTCAATTATATATCCTTACACTTCAGGAGCGTATCTTGTTTCTTCTTAATTGCCATTTCTAGTCTTTTGATTCTTTGGCTACAGTGTCCAGTTTGATCAATGGCTGAACCAAGGTATGAAAAAACATGAACTATTTCAATGTCTTCACATCTGCTTTAAAGTTTTCAAAAAGTCTGTTGTCACTATTTTTGTCTTTTTAAAAATTCGGCTCTAAATCTGATTTGGCAATTTCTTCCTTGACTTTGTTCAGTAATTGTTTCATATCTGCTAGTAGTATAGTGTTGTCTGCATATCTTAAATTGTTGATGTTCTTTCTCTAATTATCACACCTTTCCTCCTGAGTCCAATTCTGCTCTACATATGATATGTTCAGCATAGGTTGATGAAATGCAGCCTTGCCTGACCCTGCTACCAACTGAAAACCATTCAGTTTCTCTGTATTCTCTATATTCTCTAGTCCTGAATACAGATTACACATCAGAACCATTTTCTTTTAAGGAAACAACTTGTTAATCTTTTGAAACCATTATGTGTCTGAACCTCTCCTAATATCTGAGCAACTTTCTTGTTTTAGATCAAATAACCTTCACAAAACTGTTTATACTTCAGCACAGTAATTGTGTGTCTTTCTGTGCATCAATATAGGAAGGGGGCCTGTCTGCATAATGGCCATCACTCTTTAAGTTGGAGTTCCCTTCAGTTTTGAGGGGGTCTGTGAAATGACTCTGGTGGTTGGTGGGCCAGTGGGACAGGGAAGAATGAATGGTGTGATCATAGACCAATACACTAAGTTTGTTGACAGTGAAGTTATTTATTGATGGTGGTTTGGATCGACCGTTGTACCATTGGTTTCTGATTATTTATTTCTCCCAAGAACTTTGAGTGCAACCTTTACTTCACTTTCAAAAATTGTAGGTTCATCTTCAAATGACTCTTCCTTGAATGTATATGTTATTCTTTCATTTCTTTTATACAATTATTCAGTGTATTGCTTCTATCATCTTTTTATTTTTAATTGGTCATGTAATTTTTTCTGGTTAGTCATCTAGCAGTATTGCTTTTAGTTTAAATTTCTTTTTGATTACTTGGATCTTGAGGAAGATGTCTTTTAGTTTATTATTTTGTGTTGGCATCTTCTATTTCTCTGCATTGATAATTATATTGTATTTCTCTATATCCTTGTGCACATGTTACTTGACATTTGCATTCAGAGTTCTGATGTACGTTTGCTTTTTATGTGTTCCATGAGGCTTCTCTTTCAGACCTTAAGCATTTCTGTTATCCACAATGCTGCAATTGGCATCTTTTTGCATTCCTTTTGCAATACTTATGATATATTAACTTCTACATGCAGGTTAGGAGATGTATTTACTTGGAAAGTTGACAAGTTCCTTTCAAAGTCTCATAGAAATTTGTTTATTGGAAGTTGCTGGTCCCATCACCATTAAAGACCTTACCATGAAAGGACATGAATAGAAAAGTGGGCAGGAATGAAAAGCAAAATGCAGAGCAGACCAGAAATATGTTGCTTTCTCTCACACTGCCATCAAAGAACCCCTATATCACCTTTAACAAAAGATATTTTAAGGTAACTAATGCACACAGCGAGAGCTATATTAGTTGCCCCCAACCTTCATAGTGAATGGGAATATGTACTAGTTGGCAAGGTGTTCAATTATTTTATTTTGAGATGATTTTTGAACTCTGACACCAATAGATGTGCCAAAGATGTATTTCCAATTTTATATTGTATCTCCATGTTTGAATCTAACACAGTAGTAAGAAATTTAAGATCCCCCCCATCTTCTTGAAAAGTAATTTCCAGATTTCATTTGTGCAATGCCAATATCCTACTTTTATGTGCTTTCATGGAAGAAAACTTTAAGGTATTGAAAAAAGAACAAAAGAATATGGCCATCACATAGGACACAAGAAAAGGGATTTTTCCCTTTAAAAAACAAACACATAGAACAAGTCAGGTGTAGCAAGAGTGCAATGGTGTCATTTTTCTTGATGTTTCGGTCCTGTATATATTCCATTCTTGAACAGAATGATTTTTAGCATTCTGACATTTCAGCTCATGCTAGAAATGATGGGCACAGAATTAATTTGAATATGCTCTGATTCAGATGATATATTGCCGCCATAGATATACAACAAAAGATGTGTATATAAATAGTCATATGAAAATGTATTGCCTGAACTACACTGTATTCCTACACTTTGTCAAGGGAGTATGCATCACAAATCATGCTTTGCTATTTCAGTTGATTTTATCTTTTTTGATGTATTGATGGGGCATATAGATGAATCATCTTGATATTCTTTTAGAAACATTTGATATTAAATATCAAGTGATATATGTGCAATACAAGCTGGACTGAAATAGGATCTGGGATAATGTGGTCACACTAATGTTCTGTTTGGTAGAAAAAATGAAATCTTTTCCACTTTATTAGTGAGGATGCCCAATTAACTAGGATTCAAATTGTAACTCATTTTATAAACCCAACCTACTCCAAAAAGTTGTTTTGAGGACAAAATAGAAGTGGGGAAAAACATGAGAAATTAAATCTAACGTTACTCATTGCTAATGCAGACCAATAAAATCAATGTAAATGTAATCATCCAGTCTTATGTCAACAAGTCTCTTTTAGATAGAATGTAGATGTGAGAGAGGGATAAGTTTCATAAATAATTTTTAATAATGATAGTGGTAGCAGAAGAAAATGTTTTGTTTCCTCACAGTTAGAGCCTTGGTGCAATAGATGTGGTGAGAAAGGGAGACCCATAAAGGACTTCTCCAAGAGTCTGAAATTAATCTTGAAAACAATTGGTTTGACCTCTTATGACAGCTTATATTGTAAAAGAATAAAGAAGAAGCAAAACTATTAAATTAAACAATAAAACAAAACATGTTACACAATGATTACTCAACCTTGTCAGCCTTGGAAAATAATAATATTGCAAAATATTTCCCATAATTTGATTTTTAAGGAGAAAAGCAAGCTTAAGCATGTAATGGAACCGTGTTGTGGTGCTTAAAGACAAGGGCAATATGTCAACCACTTGTGAGGAAAGACAAATTAATTTGCTTAGATGGATGAGCCTCATCTTTTTTTAAAAAAAAAAAATAGAAACATTGAAGCTTGCTAATTATGCATCACTTATGTCTTCTAATCACAACAGTGCAATTGCATATTCACTTTTAGAAGGATAATATTTTGTGTATGGTTATAAATAATACCATACCCATTAGTACATTTAATGAGGATTCTCATGACAGAAGGTTAGAAATGGAGAGCAAATCTGACACATTTCTGAATATTGAATTGCTTCTTTCATAAAATGCACATATAATTATGCTCAGAACCCACAAATTGCCAGCATGGATTCTCCAAAAACATTTATTTATTCTGGCCTGCCTCCATGAAAGACACCTTTAAAAACTAATCTTTGGACGAGGGTGCTCTGCTTGGTAGGGTTGCCAGGTGAAAGACAAAACACTGGTCTTATATATTTAATCATTGTGAATAATAAGAATTTTCAGCTTGGAAAGTTGTAGGCTTCAAAGGTCATTTTTCCAAACTCTGCTGAACTAATTATTTTAGGATATCAGGTTTGGTACTGTCAGCCACACAATTTCCCCCCGTTTATTGCTCATTTTAAAACTAAATAAAACCCAGAGGTCTAAATACGAACCGTTTCCTGAAATTTCTGCCATTACCAATGAGAAGATGCTGATACTTAAGACAGTTTTATGCAGGAAGAAAGGGAGAAATGGTAAAAAAAATCCTTGATATTTCTAAAGGATTTAAAAGAAGTAGTTGTTAGTTAATTGTTCACCAAATTTGAGGATAGGCATGGCCACTGGCAAATATGTGTTTAGTATCAGTATAAATCTAGCTTTTTCACACAAATCTTTATTAAAGATGTAATTCTTCACTAAGTTTCTTCCTGAAGTCAACTACAAGTTGTTTCAGTAATTGTTCTTCTGGTTGTGAGAAAATCTTTGAAAACTACACAGTTCTCAGAAGTTATTCCCACTTTTGAGCAATTTTTGTGCAAAATGTACACAGCATTTTCTCTGCAGGAAACAATAAAATATTATGGTGCAGTATGTGAGAACAAGAAAAGCCAAGCCAAGGAAGAGAAAATCCTTGGTTGGGTGAGATGAGAAACCTGGAATTCCAAAAACACAGATCTCTAGCAGCCTGATAAAAAAGAAATCGGAACTGAAAGATAGGGGAGAACTAAGTTATGGAGTGCTTTGGACGTAAAACATGAAGTTTATACTGAGTCACAGAAGGAATTGGTAACCATTGAAGAGCTATCAAAAGTGAGGTAACATGATCGAAATGATAGACCAAAAAAATAATCTTAGCAGCAGAATGTTGAATGGAAATCATAGGGCCAATGTGAGATAATGGAAAACCACGCAAAAGAAAATTATAGTAATCAATTTGGGAAGTAACTGAAACATGAACTAAGGTCTTACTAGAGGAAGCCAAAAAAAAAAAGTTTGGTTTGGGCGATATTATAAACAAAAAATCAACATGGCTTTGCAACAGCCTCAATGGGAGAAACAAAAGGCAAGAATGAAAATAACAATAAAGCCATGGTTCCATAATTCCTTCAAAGTACAAATGGGAGCTCTATTAATAGTGATAAACTGTGTCAAAGGAAAAATCAAGAAGAATGCAGACTGAATATTGGCCTTTTGACTTGATGTGAAGGAAATCTTTTGTGATTTTTATAATTGTGGATTGAAAGGGGTAAAATCCAGTTTGAAAGGTATCCATTACAGAATTATAAGAAAGAAAGTGAAGGCAACAAAAGCAGCAGATTCCAAAATTTTTGAGAGGAAAAACAGCAGATAAACATGATGAGAATTTGAGAGAAAAAATGGATCCAGTTAAGGCTTCTTAAGAATTGGAGAACCCATAGAATATTGAAACAAAAGAAAAACCCAACTAGAAACAGCTTAATACTGGCCAGTTCACATTTTGGTTCTTCAAATGTTGGAATCTTGACTCATTCCCAGCTGTGTTGAAACTGGTTTCAGCATGGCTGGGCTGTATGGCTGTGGTTCCACCTCTGAGGCAATTGGCAGCACCTCTGTGTAGCCATAATGCAGCTCCAACCTAGTATTTTTTCACACCAATTGGAGCTGCATTATGTGCATTATGTAGAACCATCTCCAAAGATAGATAAGAGACACTTTAGCTACTGTGTATTCTCATGAATCAATGAAGCACATAATTTCAATTTGTCCAAAAGGATAGCATAAGAGAAAGAAGGCAAAAGCAGCATATAGTCATCTCTAGTCTAAGGGTACATCTACCCTGACCACTTGTCCATTTCAAATCATTATTGAAGAAAGTGGTTTTGCTGTGGAGATAATTGCATGCACTTTCATGGGTGTTTGTTATCTAGTCACTGCAGTTTGAATCCAGCCTTGAACTGCATTTAATAGTAAGTGTAGATGGAAACTAAATGATACCTATTACAGAGAACATTGACTTTTGATGACCAACCATGGAATAAACACAGAGGGCCACTTTATTTGATCTATAACCTATATAATTTGTGTTGAACCTGGAAAAGAGCAAGAATGGGGAGCAACCTGATGCATGTTCAGTTGAGTCCGGGAGTCAATACTCAACAACCTTCTAGCATTTTCTTGCATGGAATACCTATGCCCTGAAGGCAACAACTGATTTGTTATTTGGAAGATAATCCCATGGCACCCCCCACTTAAGTCCCAGATCAGCCTCTTTTTTCCTCCCTGGGTACCAGGACCTAAAGAGGCTGTTCTAGCCCTTTGCCAAGGTGAACATCAATATTAGATAATATTTCCTATTACCTACAAGGGAGAAGTGTCTGCTAAATCTATTTTCCCACCAGGCCAATCAACACAGTCCTTATGCCTCCATATTACCCTCTTCCAGCTAATGAATGCTACCAGTCATACCCTCTGAAAACTGTGGAAAGATGTGGGAGAAAGCAGCCCAATTGCTTACTCAGGGTATCTCAAGCGTCGCTATTTGCCCTTCTATGTGCAAGGTCAAGGAATCGGGGATACTGTCTCCATGCCAAATTTGCCAGAGCAAAATAGTCAACCATATCAGAACTATACCTATACTGTCTTCTCTGTATAACACAAACATCATGTAGTCTATAGAACTAATGTTGTATTTTGTCTATGTGACAAGACATGATATAAAGGACATCTCTTTCCTATAAGGTGGCAACAAAGAACGTTTACTTCCCTACATGCATTGCATGAATTTACATCCAACTGAGAGCTCTAACTTAGGTGTCCTCCATTTTGACCACTTTTTTTGAGCAAGGTGATCAAGAAGGCAGTTCCCCTCTAATTCCAGGTAGTCTTGGATAACACATACTTCTTTGACTCATTTCAGATCATCTTCAAAGCAGGATGCAGAACTGAGACTATGACCACCTTAATGGATGATATCCATCTTAACACTAACCAGAAGAGTTTGTCTTGTTGGTGTTTTCAGATCTCTCTGCTGTTTTTGATACTATCAACCATGCTATCCTGATGGAATGTCCAGTGAGTTGGGGAATCAGCAGGTTTCACTGTTATATGGCATCCCTCAATGTGCCATTCTATCCCCAGTAGACAACTCAAACTTCTCTTGCTTTCAACAGAATTCCTTGTATTTTCTTCCTTGTAAAAGCTTCAAATTAGCCTTGTGATATCACTTAAAGTAGAATAACTTAGCTGGGATATGGGCCTAGGCACTTGCTTTAATGTACATTTATGGATGCTTGATCTTGGGCTACTGGAAACAGCAGGAAATCAATCAGTTCATAAAAGATAATGCAACATTGTGGCCTTCTAATTCTGCCCAAAATGACATAATTTTCTGCTATAGCATACCCAGATACATAATTCATTCTGAATTCTTGACTTGCATATCTATCAAACATTACGTTTATTCCTGAGTTTATTGTCAACTATTCCCTGTTACATGACATATGCTTGAATTTTGTATTTTTTTACTGTAAGGATTACAAGATTGCTCTTCAGTGCTCCAGATTTTTTATAAGATATGAAATGTACATCTCCCACCCTCATCCAAATACGTGCAGTTTCCTATCCATAAAATGTGTAAGCTTACAAATCTGTTGCTAAATTAAAAACTAAAAATCCTACCAATGACATGGTTCCCCTATGAACATTTTTATAGGTAATTTTCATTCCATTCCTTTTTGCTTTTTTCATATTGTCTGCAAATAGCCATAACTATACTGCAATCATCTTGATGTCTACAGATTGTAATACTCAGCAGGAGTAGTACCTGGACACAGCCCTATAAAATTTCTCAGTTTATTATGGAAGACAACAGGGCTGCAGTAATGATAACTTTTCTTTCAAACGATTCTTATGGATAGATGCCTGCATGGAAAGTATTGCAGCTCTGGAACCATAACCTGCAAAAAAAAATCTATAAAAAACAATTTAAAATCTAATTGAATATAAACCAGTTCCCTGCCAATGGGGCCTAGAAAGGTTGTTTCAGCCAGAAAAAGAAATATTTTCTGCAATAGTTCTTCCAAAAATAACAAGAAATGTGCTAATCAGTCTGAACTTGATTAAAGGAAGAGGTGATCTAATGACAGCTATACAATTACAATTACACAATTGGCAGGAATTTTTGAGCTATGAAGTATAATTCACAAAACTGTACCTTCAGAACTTCTCAGCCATGTTGATAAAGCATTGAAAACAAATCATTTTAAATGTAATAAACTCATTCTAAAATTGTGAAATTAAAGCAACAATTTAGTTGGTTAGTTGCTTAGTGTACACATAGACTTTGTACTAGCAAGCCAAAATCCCTTATTTTATGACTTTTAATGTCTAACATATTACTATGTAATGCTTTCTCAAATCTAAAGGATGCTCTAATTTCGATGCCTGGTGCATGAACTACACTACTAAGAATCCATATTTTAGTAATAATAGTGCTCACAGACTTAACACCGCTTAAAACATAGGTAAATCTATTGGCCAAAAGTCAAGCTTATGCTTTATTTATCTATACGATGCCTTTTTAGGGTCAAAATTAATCGGCTGCTTTTTAATCATCAACATAAAAGCCAGGCTTTATCCTTAGGAAATATTTGGAAATCTGTTCATTCCTTGATGATCGTAACATAATTTGCATACAATTTGGTGTTCTTTTCAAAAGCCACCACGATTCAAGTTTTTACACATTCAGAGAGATGCAGCATCTGTTTGTACGCCTTTTTTAGTTGTCCTCCATTTGGGCCATTTCTCACACAACTTGATGTCCTTCTACTATATCATACTATTTAGATGACTGCAAGTTGAATAGGTGGGCAAGAATAAAATATGTCATTATGGATTTGTTACATTGCTAGGCCGGCAAAGATATGAAAAGATTTTTTTTAAAAGACATGCCAGATAATTTTTATTATCTGGGAAGATTTATATGTATTTCACCACATGAATCTTCTATTTTCATTAACTTTTAGTTAGCTTTGAATGTTCATGGCATAGATAAAATGGAAGATTCATTTTACAGGTGATATCAAGACACAGAATGGTGAACTATTCTCAGAATACAGTATGGTATCAAACAGGGCCAAAGCCAGAAATATGTTGTGGGGGAGAGGTTGAAACTTTTTTTTAGCGAATCAAGCAGTTCCATAGCATAAAATAATTTAAAAGGTATTGTTCATTCTATAATTTATATAGACTTAGTTAAATCAAATTTCTATTTTAGTTTCAGTTTAAAGTTTTTAAATAACTAAAAATGACTGTTAATTGGTCATTTATAGTTACAAAAGAATATGTCTGTTGGAAACACTTGAAAATTGTATCAATACACTTTGACAGAAATCAGGATCTATCGATAAACTTCAGTGTGGAAACTTAAGAGTGCAAGTCCAGTCAGTCTTTCTTGCCCCATTGTGCTTCTTATGTATATTTTGAAACGTTTAAGTGTTACACACACACACATATATACACAAACACTTTAAACTGGCATATCTAAAATCAAGATCAATGACTCATAAGTATGATCAAACTTTTAGAAACTACACAAAATATATTTAATATGGTACCTAATTATTCAAAAATTACTTGATAGTTTAGCTCCAATTTTCACAATTGCTATATACCTGGAAACAAAGAAATATAATCCAATAATATAAACTATAAGACAGTTTTGCATACATATGCTATAGTCATAGAACATTCATTGTACAGACAAGGATTGTAGAGGTTCAAAATATATTAAAAATTCAAAATACACATCTCTAAACAAAAATATTTCTTACATAGGAAAGGCAAGAAATTCCTAAAGCAGAATCCAACAGAATATAATCAATGTGTTGCAAACACACATACTCATAGAAAGCATATCTCTTATACTCAAGGTTTGTGAGTCCAATGACATCCAGAGTTCATGTTCCACATGGAGGACTGTGTAAATCACAGATTGTAAATCCAAACCTATATGTCCAAGTTTGTAAATTCTTTTTGAATCCAAAGTTTTAAACAAATCCAAAGTTTACAACTATCCACAACCGGTTTTGACGGTGTACAATCTTCCTCAGGTGGTGGTTTGTGAAAGTACAGAAAACATAGAATATCTAATTTTCCTATGTAGCAATTTCTCCGAGTAAATCAATTCAATGTATACGTATCAACAATGGAGTGGACCTACAGGGAATATATATGAGTGGCTAGAAACACTTATACAGGATAAAGTATAGTAAAAGCATTAAAGAAGGAGCATGTATACTCACATAAACTCTCCTACAAGTGTGCTCTGCTACTAGTTTGATTCCTAAGGCAAGCCCAGGAGAAGCAGGTAAAACCTACTGTATATAGAGAAAATTTAAAGGTGCCCGGTATGGATATAGGTGTGACTATGTCCCAGCCATCTGTAACAAGTTTCTCATTTTAAATAAAAACCTATTTGAATTTAACAAAAGACATACACAGGCTCACAGAAAACATTGAAATGAAATAGAATCACTGAGACAGTTTAGAGTAAAAATCCAGAAGGGTTATCGTTGTCGTAGTTTAGTGCATAAATCTATGTTTGAAGAGGAAGTAACTACCTCTAAGACTAGGACCCTAAATGATTCAGGTCTATGGTTCATGACATTGAAATGTTTATACAGGCTTGAGTCAGTGATTCCTGATTTTATGTTCTATTACGTGGAGTTTAATTTGCCTACTGGTCTGGCCAACATACATCAAGGAAAAGGAACAAGTAATGACATAAATGACACCTTTGGTGGTGCACGTAGCGAAATGTTGCAGTTGATGAACAATCTTAGTATGAGGATTCTGAAACACTTTAGTTTAAGTAAATTGCGGACATATGGCAGTGTGGTGACAAGGAAAATTTCCTACTAAATTAGGTCTAATTCTCATAATTTGAGAATCATGGTCAATATCTGAATGTACCAATATGTCTCTCAAGTTCTGTGTTCTTTTATGTGCCATCATGGGTTTTTTTTTTTACATCCCAGTACATCAAGGATTGGATTTGGATTTGTTTAAAACTTTGGATTCAAAAGGATTTACAAACTTGAACATATAGGTTTAGATTTACAATCTGATTTACACAGTCCTCCATGTGGAACATGAACTCTGGATGTCATTGGACTCACAAACCTTGAGTATAAGAGTTATGCTTTCTATGAGTATGTGTGTTTGCAACACATTGATTATATTCTGTTGGATTCTGCTTTAGGAATTTCTTACATAAGAAATATTTTGGTGTAGAGACGTGTATTTTGAATCATTTAATATATTATGAACCTCTACAATCCTTGTCTGTACATTGAATGTTCTATGACTATAGCATATGTATGTAAAACTGTCTTATAGTTTATATTATTAGATTATATTTCTGTTTATAGTGGCCTCTTGCCTTTGTACTTTGGGGAATCCCTTCTCTGTATTATATACCTGGAAACATCATAAAGTGTATTTAAACTTAAGTTTTTCTCATGGAGCTTTTTGCGATTGCAATCCCCCAAATGAATGAGGCTTGGCATAAGACAAAAGCACAGCCCTAAAAGACACTGCCGGGATATTCACCATAATCAATATAAGAATTAGAATGAAGAGTGTAAGTGTGCCTTTCAGGGGGTTAGACTATGAGCCTTAACAAGTAAGACCTGCCAAGTCCTCTCAAACACTGTACAAAATGGCATCCCGTATCAGCACAGCAAACAGCCTCTTCCAGGAAGGGCCCAACATGACATGAAAATAATAATACAGTGAAATATTAACTATGAATACATAAATATGAAACTCTATATAAATATATATTTATAACTATGAATATATAAGTATGGCGCATAGCATGAAGCGAAAATCCTGCCCCAGACCAGGCAGTTGGTCACATAATGAAGATTTATATTTCCAATAGTGTGTTTGTACCTTGCTCTGAGGACAAGAGAGTATGACTGCACAGCTTCCAGAACAGACCAAATCTTATTAGTTAGGCCATGAACCTGAGCAGGCAGAACCTGGAGGGCCTCTCTGTTGTGAATGAGTCTTCTGAGGCTGTGAGTGATAATGGTGGGATCAGGAGAGGAAGGAAGAACCCTCGCAAGGAGGGCTCACTGGAAGATTTACACAGGAAGAGAATCAGAGAGATTGATGAGGAGTCTTCCGAGGAGGATTCATGTGGGGACTTGGGAGGGGATCTTGAGATGGAAATGGATGCTGAGGGACTGGTGGTGACGGAAGAAGTTGGCATAGATTGGGCACGGGCTCCGGAGGATCTTGGGGAGGAATCTGGGTCCATGGATGCTGTAAATGCTGGAGAGGCTTGGGTATCTTCAGAAGCAGATCCCACATGGTCTGCCTGGAGGAATGAGGGTAGTTCCACAGGTGTGGAAAGAGTTGGGTGTGGGCAGGATGAGCTTGATTCTGATGAGGAGTTTGGGACGCCTGATCCTAGGGCATTGGCTGTTTGGAGCTCAGATTCTGATGAGGAACTTGGGACCTGATCCTAGGGCGTTGTAAGTTTGGACACCCAAGGAAACCTAAATAAATTGGGGATGTTTGGCCACTATTCTTTGCGTGTGGCAAGGTGTTGCTGGGCGCTATTGGGTTTCCTGTACGTGATTCTGAAGACTGGCTTGGGACTTAGCAACAGATGTAAGCTTGATCCAGGTTATTCTTCAACGGAGGGCTGGAATTGTGTGGGTTTTCCTGAACTGCACTGTTATTAATATTTTGCATTAGCTGCTGTTCACCTTCGTTGTCTTGGCTTTTTGTGCCATCCCGTGACGTGGACCTTCTTGTGATGACTTCACCCTTTGGACCTTGGACTGGAACTCGACTTGGCTTGTCTCTTTTCTCCCAAACTCGGCTTGGCATCGTTCTCATCTCCGTGGCTGTCTTCTGTTGCTGACTACTGGCTTTGTTCCCGACTCTGACGCTGTTTCCTTATCCTGACTTCGGACCGGCTTGACTACGCTACAACGCTCTGCTCCTTTAACTCCTGGCTTGGCTTTCGTCTCTGCAGCGGCTTGCCACTAACTCCTTAGTGTCTTCCAGTTTCGCTTGTTTTGCCGCTCACAGCAAAGAGCTTTTAGCCCGGATTGGGTTTTTGCTTCAGTTTGGAGTCGCTGTTGTACTCCTGGGTTTTGGGAAAGTTTTTGGGGCTTCATAGCTGTTTACCTTTGTTTGTTTTGCCATTTTAAGTCCATTTTGAGCTTTTGGGCTGAGTTCAAGCACTTTATGTTAAATCTGGATTATATCTCTGGTTAATCCGGATTATATGCCAGTTCATGCTTTTGGCTTTTTTTCTGTTTTGACTGCCTAATAACACTGAAGATTAAGTGTTTTAAGTCCCTGATAATTTACTGAACTGTTTTTGAAATATTACTTAAATAAACTATATTTTGCTCTCAGTTGGCGTCTGACCTTTGACACTCTCAGATACAGGAGAAGAATACATGGTCCTCTCCAGCCTCAGGCAATAACAGCCCAAAGGCATGAAGCCCAATATGAACAAAATTGAGATCTCCAAATGAATTATTTCTAATATATTGGAAAATGCTATAAAACTGAACATGAGGGTTAAAACAAGATGGATGCCTCCCAATATAATGGCAAGATTAAAGTCTAAAATGAGGCCTGAAACAAAAGAGAGCCCCCCAAATATAATTACAATAGCTTAACGCCTAACATGAGGCATGCAATTAAATGTAGGCCTCAGTATGTGATGACACCATTAATGAGTGGAATTGCCTGTGCCTTCTTGGGGCTGAGAGAGAGTGACTCTCTCCAGACAACAATTCATTAAGCATTATTTTAAAGGAAGGAGTTGTTTGCAACCTTCCTCTGTGCCCTAACAATCATGACTTGCAGCTTGAGGAAAGAGTGTGACTCACCCAGGCAACAACTTGCTAAGAGTTTATTCTAAAAGGGGGAGGGAGGGCAAACCTCCTCTGCTACAGAATGTGCCTTCCTTTTGAGGGGTTACTCTGCTTAGTGCAGGTACCTAAACCTCCAGCCCAACCCTTATGGTCTGCTGGGAAATCCCTGCCAATAAATGCCAATGGCAGAAACTGGCCAAATTGTAGGGTGTCTCCTGGGCAAAAGCATAGCAATGGGAATTCTACTATCCCCTGGAAAAGGGGAGGGAGCAAGTAGAGAAAGGCCTAATTCTCCATTAGGAACCTACCTCCTACCTCACACTGAAGCAAAGAGCATAGCAGGGGGTGGAGCAGCCTCAAATAGCTTGCAGCTCCACACTTGTCAACTGCCCCCACCATATCTTATGTTTTTCCTGCCAGTTATGGGTTGGCCAACTTGGTTGCTTCCACTATATCAGCTATTACTGCAAGTAATGACAGTGTGAATACATTTTCAAAATTTGCTTGAAATAGTACTTGCAGTTCTGAAAGGACTCGTTTAATTTTTGCTTCTCATAGACTTAGCATGGGGATTTGGTTGTTAAAATTCATGAGTAAACCAGGTTTTTTTTTTAAGCTGAAAATTTTCAGGGGGAGTAAACCCCTACCCCCCCCCCCCCCCGGCTACAGCCCTGATATCAAAATTTGCTAAACCACACTCTTCCTGACAGTGTATCCCAGTGTACCAGTAGTCATGTTTCCTGGGGAATTATGGACGTTTTGTACATGAACAGTAACTTTTTCAAGCTGTGGGTTGTCTCTAGGCTAAAACTATATGTTATATAAAAAGATAACGTATATTTAAGCATGGACAGAAATCAAACAATGGTGAAATTGTTAGAAAATGAAATTCAACAAAATTAAAACCGAGAGATTTTCACATTTTGACATAGATGGAGCAAATTATTTCTTACACATCCAAAAAAGTAGATCACAGAGTATGTTTTAAATTTGCTTTCTTTGTAGAGACATCTGTCCTATCAAACTGTGCTTATTTATGATACAAATAATATGAAGCAATATCACATGTCATCAACCCTATCCTTTGCTTATCACTGTGTGCCTGAGCTTAATTCCTGGTTTTCATCTTCTATCCATCCTTATGAAACACTAGCTTGAGGACCCGGCGGTGCCCGGGTTATTAGTGGTGGACATTGAGTTGTTTTGGATATTATGAATGGGCCCATTTATGCAGATCTATGGTCGATGGGGTTTGCAGTAGTTTCTGGATGGGGCTGAAGGTACTGGAAATCTCATCATCTGTGGTCAATCCTCCCAAAAACCTCAGCAGTATATAAGAGGAGTCATGGGGGTCTGTGCCATCTTTGATACAGATACATGACTGAGGGGGTTAGGAATAGTCTCTGGATGTGGGTGAAGGTACTTCAGATCCTATCATCCATGTTCACCAAATTCTCCAGGGTTGAAAGTCATAGGGAGTTTGTGTTCCAAGCTTGGTCCTAGTCTGTCACTGGTGGGGATTGTGTGGTCTGTAAAGCAGGTGATGGTGCTGCAAATTCCTTCGTCCGTGGTCCATCCTTGTCCAAACTGCTCCAGATGCATCTTTTGTGGGTGGTTGCAGTGGTCTGTGGTAGTCAGAGCCCAGGGCGGAAGTATACACCGCCACATACATACATACATACATACACACATACATACCCACAAATACTGACCTTTATTACTATATACCTGGTTGGGTACCTGGCAATGCCCGGGTTATTTCAAAGGGGATTTTAATTTTTTTTAAATGAACGATCCCATTAATAAAATGCATAAGGTTGTAGATGGACAACATCCACAACATCCTGTGGCACAGGCTGGTGAGCAGCCTGCTGCAATAAATCAGTCTGACCATGAGGTCATGAGTTCGAGGCCAGCCCATGGCAGGGTGAGTACCCGTCAATTAAAAAAATAGCCCCTGCTCATTGCTGACCTAGCAACCTGAAAGATAGTTGCCTCTATCAAGTAGGAAATAAGGTACCACTTATAAAGTGGGGAGGCAAATTTAACTAATTTATGATGTTGGAATGAGGAAGTTCCGTCACAGTGGATGATGAAGCAGCTGCTCCTCCCTGTGGCCAGAATCAAACATTGCCTCAGGAGAAGCTTAAATTGCCTCTGCGTCTGTCTCTGTCTCGGTTCTATGTGTATGTGGGCATTGAATGTTTGCCCTATATGTATATAATATGATCCGCCCTGAGTCCCCTTTGGGGTCAGAAAGAAGGGTGGAATATAAATACTGCAAATAAATAAATAAATAATGATGTTGCCTAAGTACCTGATGTTGCCTGGGTTCATTTGGTAAGGATATATATTAGAAATAGGCATTGTTGGGTTTTGGATTTTAAGAATAAAGCTATTAGAAAGTGCATATAACCATATATACAGAACTATAAACAGATCACATTATATACATATAGGGCAAACATTCAATGCCCATATACACACAGAACCAAGACAAAGACAGACACAGAGGCAATTTAACCCTCTCCTGAGGGGATGTTTGATTCTGGCCACAGGGGGGAGCAGCTGCTTCATCATCCACTGTGACGGCACTTCCTCATTCCAATGTCATAAATTAGTTAAATATGCCTCCCCACTTTATAAGTGGTACCTTGTTTCCTACTTTATGTGGTGCTACTTCCATCAGCCCAAGATCAACCTATTTACATACTTGCTGCCTTACCTTGTTGAAGGAGAGTGCTGTATCTCAAAGACCCAGGCAAAAGCTGCCCTGTTTGGAACCATCTTGAACAGGGAAGATGGCCCCCTCTTTTGTGGCCATCAGAATGGAGCCAGCCTGTAAGGCCTGAAACGTGTTAGCAAAATGATCAAAGGAGGCTGGGATTGGGGCTTTGGAGGTTAGAAGTGTTCATAAGCATGAAAAGGCATCGTTAAAAAGATAATAGTGATTATCTGCTGTCTTTTAAGGAAAGTAGGGCCTTACAAAGAAGTTGAAAACTGCCTTCTTTGGAACAATGCTGAGGAGGCAAGATGGCGTCCTCTTTTAGGCCTAGCAGCATGGGACCAGCCTGGAAGGCCTTGTCAGCAGAGGGACCTAAGGGGCCCAGTGGTGGGTGGGTAAGGTGGGGGGGGGGGGGAGAATAAAAATTTTCATAAGGACAGCAAAGATTTAAAAGATAATGATTTTTTCTCTTCAGTCTGTTGTGGAAAGTACTGTCTTATCTTGTAGAAGGACAGTTCTGGCAATGACCCAGGCAGAAGCTACCTTCTTTAGAGCAAACTTGAGGAGGCATGATGGCGTCCTCCTTTTGGGCCTAGCAGCATGGGGCCAGCCTGGAAGGCCTTAAACTTGTCAGCAGAGGGGCCAAAGGGGCCCAGTGGTGGGTGGGTAAGGAGGGGGGAATAAAAGTTTTCATAAAGACATCCAAAACCATCCTTAAAATGAAAGATTAAAAAGATAGCCATTTTTTTCCTCTTCAATCTGTTGTGGAAAGTACCATCTTATCTTGTAGAAGGACAGTTCTGGCAATGACCCAGGCAGAAGCTGCCTTCTTTGGAGCAATGTTGAGGATTAAAACATAATTATTTTCCATCATTTTCCGAATGCTGTGAATGTGTGAGTGAACTGTAATTCCTAGCACCCAAAGTTTTTTTATTATTAGTATGCACAGTTGGCCATGTTGGGTCTATTTGGTCCAGATCCATTGTCAGTGGGTTCATGGGTCCTAGGGGTTATGTGTGTCAAGTTTGGTCCAGGTCCGGCCTTCCTGATGGTCCCAGTGGTATTTTTGATTACAAAAGTGTAGGCCGAAGGCTATTAAGTGTACCAAAGCTAGCGTCGTTCTGAGAAGATTGGGTAGGCCGAAGCCTGCTGGTAGTAGTTTTTGCCTCAGGGGTCCCAGTGGCCTGTGATAGTGGCGGCCAATCAGAAAGCTGGCCCATATTCCGGGCGGCCAATCAGAAAGCTGGCCCATATTCCGGCCGGCCAATCAAAACGCTGGCACATACACCGCCCGACCAATCAAAATGCTGCCACAAACATACATACAAACATTCACTTTTATTATATATATAGATTTAAACATTTCTATTGGACACATCAGGCTCCTTTCTTTCACACTGTTGCAAACATTTTAAATTCCTTCTGTTATAAACCACTGCACACTCCAGCCTCAGAAAATCTCATGGTACAGGTCACTATTGATATGAATGTATACCATCCAGATGCTAAAGCATACAATGAAGCTAAGAGTACTTAGGGGCCAGTATAAAGAGATATAGCAATAAGCAGACTAGAATATACTAGGAATATTAAAATGTCAGGTAAGTAGACAAGCTTGGCAAATAAACCCTGTAAAAAGTATTGCTGAAATTAAGTCAGGATCATCTTGTATCATCACGTATTTTTAAAAAGGACCAAGGCAAGGAAATCAATAATGTGCTCATTTAGTGCACTGATGGTTACTAGCACATTTGGCCTATTATTCAATTTTATTTCAGAATGTTTCTACATTACAAGGGTACTAGCTTGCAAATACGGCATGGCAAATTAATATGTCTGACACTTCTTAACTATTAAGGAATAAATGTACTTCTTTGTCTTGATCATTTTTGTGAATGGAAGAGCAACCCATATTAGCGAAATAGTATAGTGCAGTTTGAAACACTAATTTAATAATTTCTCATATTTTATGCTCCTCATTTGATAAGGAAGATATTTCTTTCAGTATCGTTAACATCATTTTCAAATGATTGCTAATAAAAATGAGAGAACGGGAGAGCAAGCAAAGATGCATGCATTCACCTTTCAAAGATTAAAATACAACTTATTGAAAGCTGAGGGGGTGGAGCAGTTATTTCTTATAAGGTGTCTTTCTTTGTTGACATTTTTTTTTGAAAAAAATATATATATCATTCTAACGTCCCTTCTTCCATCATAGATATTTCTTCTCCTTCAGTCTGGGCATGCTATCCCACTTTCTTCAACCCGATTTCACCAAACTGTTGCAAGCCCACTAAGTGATAGCAGGTTTCATGAGGTTCCAGTGGTCCACCATCTTCATTTTCCCATTCTGAGACTGAGGAATAAAGAAATGAAACTTGGGGAGCTAAACAGACAGGGAGTGAAGGGAAACTGAGAAGGTATGGACATCCTAATATTTGTAGAGTTTGACCATCCCCAATTCAGAATTCCGAAATCTGAAATACTCCAACATCCAAAACTATCGACATGGCTGGCTGAGATAGCAACAGCTTTGCTTTCTGATTTGTTGTGTTGTCAGGGGTGACTTGAAAAACCGCAAGTTGCTTCTGGTGTGGGAGAATTGGCCATCTGCAAGGGTGTTGCCCAGGGGACGCCCGGATGTTTGATGTTTTACCATCCATGTGGGAGGCTTCTTTCATGTCCCTGCATGGAGCTGGAGCTGACAAAGGAAGCTCATCCACATTATCCCTGTGTTGGATTCGAACCTTCAGGTCAGCACCCAACCTTCAAGTCAACAGTCTGTCGGCATAAGGGTTTAACCCATTGTGTCACCGAGGGCTCCAGCTTACACAAGGATTCAGTTTACACAAATATTTCATGCACTAAATTATTAAAAATATTGTATAATATTACCTTCATGCTATGTGTATGAGGTATAAATTAAATTCATAAATTTCATGTTTAGACTTTGATCCCATCCTCAAGATATATGTATATTAAAATACAGATATTCCAAAATCTGGGGGGGGGGGGGGAATCCTAAATCAATTTGGTCCAAAATATCTTGGATAATCCAATCTTTCTGTCTCTGGCTCTCTGTCTGTCTGTCTGTCTCTCTCTCTGTGTATGAAGAAAGTAGGAGAGATAAAGAAAAAGGAGAGAAAGGGGGATAGAGAGAAAGAAGGGAATACTGCTACAATTCAGTTAAGCTTTAAAATCTATTAAGGATTCCACATAATGTAGAAATTCTGAAATACACCTAAAGAATTTAAAAAGTGAAATCTTCTTAAGTATGATTAGTTACTGCTTGAATCCCTTGGATACTTTAAGATTTCCCACTTTCAAGTCAAGCAAACAAAAGCAATAAAACAGAAATCTTAAATGACGATGGGAAAAATCATACCTTGTCTTCTAGAATCCAACATGAGCACCAAGTTAGTTATGTGCAGGGAAATCTAATATGAATTTAACTTGATGAAAGAGCAGGTAAACTATTGATATAAACTCTCGGATTAGAAACCTGTGGGACTTCCCAAAAATGATGAGGTGGGGGAAAAGAGAGAGAAGAAAATAATTTTATGTTCATTAATAATCTAGCCTATAAAGTCATATAGTCATATAACTATAATACCTATGTTGAATGTATTTTAATTGTGCTCTATTATGGTCTAACTGCTTTATTATGTTTCAATTGTTATTTTTTAATTATGTCTACTTTTTATCCCAATGTACCTTGTATGTTTTATACCTTGTTGTTTGCTGCTTTGAATCCCTGATGGGGCAGAAAAGTGGAATATAAATTAATAAATAATACTATTCTATTTATTATTATTACTCATACAGGTGGAAGGAACCCTAAGGGCCACTTAATTCCATCCCATTCTGCCATGCAGGAAGATGAAATCACCATTATATTATTATTATCTATTAATATAACAAAGTCAGAGTATGAAACAACAAACAAGATATACATTTTTATTTATTTATTATTCAAACTTATATGCCGCCACTCCCCTAGGGCTCAGGGCGGCTTACAAGAAAGGCTAAAATCTAACAATTTAAACACATCTTAAAAACATCTTTAAAAAATCTTAAAAACATCCTAAAAGCACCTTTTAAAAACATCAATAACAGAACTCAAAAGCCTGCCGAAACAGATGTGTCTTACATGCCCTGCGGAAGGCTGGTAAGTCCCGTAAGGTACGAACCTCAGGTGGCAGAGTGTTCCAGAGAGATGGCACCACTGCTGAAAAGGCTCTGCGTCTAGTTGTTGTTAGACGCAAGGTCTTAAAACTGGAGATTTCCAATAGGTCTTGGTCCTCAGAACGGAGGGATCTCTGGGGTTTGTAGGGGGTGAGGCGGTCCCTTAGGTACATCGGCCCTAGACCATGTAAAGCTTTAAAGGTAAGCACCATCACTTTGAAAGTGATCTGGTACTCAATTGGTAACCAGTGCAGCTGCAGTAAGATTGGTGTTATGTGACATCTCATTGGGATTCCCGCAAAGAGGCGGGCAGCTGCATTTTGCACCAATCCGAGCTTCCGGATCACCGACACAGGAAGGCCAATGTAAAGGGCGTTACAGTAGTCCAGTCTTGAGATGACCATAGCCTGGATCACCGTAGCTAGGTCATCCCTAGACAGATAGGGGGCTAGACGTCTAGCCTGCCGAAGATGAAAAAAGGTGGTTTTGCTAATGGCGGAGACCTGGGCCTCCATCGTCAGTAAAGGGTCCAAGAGGACTCCCAGACTCTTTACCAGTGAAGACGGACGTAGCGCTTCGCCACCCAGGGTTGGAAACTGGATATCTCAGTTGCTCGGTCGACCCAGCCATAGGATCTCTTTGCTGGATTCACCCTCAACCTGCTGGAACGCAACCATCCAGTAACGGCCTCGAGGCACTGATGAAAATTGTCAGGTACAGAATCCGGTCGGCCTTCCATCTTTAACACAAGCTGAGTGTCGTCAGCGTATTGATAACACTCAAGTCCGAAATCTCGGACCAGCTGGGCAAGTGGTCGCATATAGATGTTAAACAACAGAGGGGAGAGAATGGTCCCCTGAGGAACCCCACAAAGTGGAGGGGAACTTTTGGAGACCAGGCCTCCCCTCTCTTACTCGCTGTCCATGGTTGTGAAGAAAGGAGGCTAGCCTGTTCCGTCCCCCAGGACGATGGTTTGCCTTACCTATTGGTCGTTTGTTTGTTTTCCCTCCTTTACATTTTGTTTGAGCCTCTGGCTGCAAAAGCCTAGGAAAAGTGGCTTGGAATCTGCAAGAGCTGGCTGCAGTTTTCTTTGCAGTGATTGGTCAAAGAGTGCAACATCTTAGGACCGCCCTTTTTACCAGGGTCTAGTCTCCATTTTGGAGCTTCATTCTGGCTATAGTCTTCCAACGTGCTGGAGCTGTGCAAAGCTAACTGGGACAAATCATCCTCAAAACCAGGCCAATCTAAGCCTATCCAAATTAGATAAGTATTGAATTATATTGATCTGGAATAGGAAATCTAGTTAGAGGAGCAGAGTTATTCCATCGCTTCTAGAACTAATCTTTGCTGTAAAGATAGGGAAGGAAAGAGTTTCTCCTTCTAATATAGGCAGCGTGATTAGGGTATAGTGGTTTTATAATCACTTTTGCCTTCTGGAACCAGGGATAATTCTGCAACTAAAACCTATGGAAATTTGTTTCATTTTCTGCAACTTTAAGATCTGTGCCAGGTTTACAACCTTGTATGAATAAACATCCTTTTTTGAAGTTATCCAGACTCAGTCGTTCAATATCTATAGGACAGCTTATAGGGATTTGCAGTTCGCCCGGATAAAGGACAGCACGTTTCAGTTTTATAGTTTTTTATTGTCCGGCGGACGGCACAGTTTTGAGGTCGATCAGCGGTTTTTCCGCTTCAGCTAGCTTGCACGGCTTTATAGTTTTTTATAGTTTAGGAAGTTTTAGTATAGGCTGCGGCTTTTCCGCCTGAGCTCAGTCTGCATACCTAAAGACTCTACCAGCGTCTGAGGCAGTGGAGCCCGCTCTCAGACCCGAAGGAGTCAAATAGTGGGGCTCTATTTCCTTGCTATTTGGCTCGCGTGTGCGCACGTGGCCCAGTGGCTTTCTGGGTTTGCACAGGCTGTGCAGTTCCCAGCAACGTCCAGGGCTCCCTCGGCGGTAGACCTCGAGCCGCGGAGCACCAGCGACAGTTCTTTGGCTGGCTCTGAGGCGTGGAGCCCACCAGAACCAGGCTAGAACCTGGACAGGCCTGGCAACGCTGCTGCGAGTTCGGCCGGAGCACTCAACCGGCTTTGACAGCCTCTTCATCAGGAGTTCGGCCGGAGCACTCGGCCGGCTTTGACCTGCCTCATGGTCCGGCGGTGGTGACCTGCCTCATTGACCTGCGGCGGTGACCTGCCTCATCGTCCTGCGGTGGTGACCTGCCTCATCGTCCTGCGGTGGTGACCTTCCTCATCGTCCTGCGGTGGTGACCTGCCTCATCGTCCTGCGGTGGTGACCTGCCTCATCGTCCTGCGGTGGTGACCTGCTTCATTGACCTGCGGTGGTGACCTCCCTTCACAGCGGGGAGGAGGCGTCTCTTCTCTCCTCCTTTCCAAAGCCAGCCTCGGTGCTCCTTCGGCGGCAGGCCTCGAGCCGCAGAGCACGAGGTGCTTGAAAATTTGGCGAAGTCGCCATTTTGGCAGTTTACGTCACTCGGGCAAGGGAGGTATCAAGTGGCAAGTTGCTGTCAGTTGGCATTTTGCAGCTTGCCCACTAAAATCTGGCGCCAAAAGTCACAATCTTTGCAAAGTATAGTTACTTAGTGATATATATTGCTATGGTTAAGTGTTGTGCATTGTATTATATGTTGTATTTGCTTTTGTTGTAAATTTACTTGCTATTAAGAATACATAATGTCTATGCAATTTCAAGACGATACAGATGGTATACCTCCTTCTGAGGCTGAAAGTAGGAATGAAAGGCCCCAAAGGATAAAGCACCCTTCAGCCAAGATGCTAGCCCATCTAATAGATGAAAAGGAGCTCCTCCATGTGAGGTTAGGTTCGGCATGGGAGCGAATTGTAACATTGATGGACAGAATTGAGAGCTTGGGTATTACAAGGGTGCCATCCATATTACAGACAGACCTTGAAGAGACCTTCGGTCTCTGGAGGGGTTTGGTGTCTAAGATAGTCCAGGTCCTCGAGCGCATTAACGCCAAGGATTCAGAGTTAGAAATAGTGAGTGTCTTAGCTGACACTAATGAGAAAGAAAATAAGGTGAGGGCAATTCTAGATGCCTTGGAATTTAGTTCTCCACCTGTTAATCTAAGGTCTGAGCCAAAAGGAAATCAGTCTTCCTTATGCAGCCATGAGACCAATCTTTTAAAATCACCTGCTGTGGCACTTAGTCTTAAGTCCAACCGCTCTAGCCAGGCATCTAATTTGAGGGAGCGCGCTTTGTTCGACTGCAGCCGTTCCAACAGGTCTTCCGCTGCTGGAAGTGCCATCTCCTCCCTAGCTGCCCTTCGCATCAAGGAGGCTGCACGTCTGGAGCTAAAGAGCAAGGTAGCGGGGGCGGAGGCTGATGCTAAGGCAGCTGATCTCACCCTTCCCTTTAAAGAAGAAGAGCAACGACTGCAAATAGAACAGGCCCGTAGACAAAGCGAAATGCAAATGGAACAGGCCCGTAGACAAAGCGAAATGCAAATAGAACAGGCCCGTAGACAAAGCGAAATGCAAATAGAACAGGCTCGTATAGAGATGCTTAGAATAAAGATGGATGCCGCAGCCAAAAGGGTAAGGGCTGAGACTTTGGCCAAGGCCCTAATTGAGCCACTCACAGAAGAAAATGTAAGCCAGTTACCAATACAGGATCCTTCTGCCAAAGTGTTTGCGCACCTTGGCAGCATGAACAGCCAGTTTTCGGATGAGGAACAGGGAGACTTCTCTCCTTACCCAGAGCAGGGCCCCAAAGTCACTTTTGAATTTCCTGCAGAGCAGAGCGTCATAGCGGGGAGCTCACCCTTGCTCGAGCTACCTGTGCCTCCTGCTAAAACCCTAGGTCAGTCAATCAGGGCCTCAAGGCCGAGTGCTAGTTGGCCCCTACAGACAGCTGCACAGGGAACCATCGATTCGTCAGTGGTCGATGTCATCCCTCCAAGAGGCCAAAGGTTGACGCAAGGTACACGGTGGGAGTCCACTCCACAACAGCAAACTCCTCAATTGTTCCCTTCGACGCCAGAGTCCCAGCTTGTCTCCATCATCAGAAGCCCCAGAAGAGATCTTAAGGACAAGGGTGTCGAAAAGTTTTCGGACAAGCCTGAGGAATTTCTTCTCTGGAAGGCCACCTTCCAGAGAGCAATCAGAGACTTAAAGTTATTGCCTGAGGAAGAACTGACTCTTCTGGCTGCATGGTTGGGCCCAGCCTCATCCTCACAAGTTAAGAAGATCTATGCAGCCCACGTAGCCGATCCCGACAAAGCCCTGGAAAAGGCCTGGGCCAGGTTGCAGCAGAGGTATGGGGCCAGCACAGAGATTGAAGCATCTCTTATGGACAAGCTCCAAAGGTTCCCAGCTTTAAAACTCAAAGACTTCAAACTCTTGTGGGACCTCAGCGATCTCCTTGCGGAATTAGAGTCGGCCAAGGAGAATCCAGAACTGCCCGGTTTGAAGTGCCTCGATCAGCACCTGTCCCAGAGGCAGATCTTGACCAAGCTGCCCTTCACTTTGCAAGAACGCTGGGGACAGGAGGTCTTCAACTACAAGGAGGCCCACTCCCAGGCATACCCTCCATTTTCTCATTTGGTCCAGTTCATCACCAGGGCGGCCAGAGAAAGGAATGATCCGCAGACGGGCCTCCCCACCTTATACCAAGGGACCCAGCCAGAGAAGGCACCTAAAGTGGAGAAAAAACCATCCAGAGAGGCCAAAAGACCGGTTAGTGTTAAGGCTGTTGAAACTCAGCACAGGGCCAACGAATCCAAGTCAGAGGTGAAGGAGGTGCTCTGCCCCATTCACCAAAAGCCTCACAGTTTGGCCAACTGCCGGGAATTTGGCAAGAAGCCTTATAAAGAAAGACAACAGATTGTACAGAAGCTGGGCATATGTTTTAGGTGCTGTGGAGCAACTCTTCACTTTGCATCCAACTGCAAAGAGGACGTCAAATGCGCAAGGTGTAACAGCCTTAAGCATTGCACCGCGATGCACAACTCTGACGCTGTCTCCCGCGCCAAAGGGGACACGTCTTCCAAAGAAGGGTCATCTACTGAAGCCACCAACATGCAGGCCGCGTCACGGATGCAGGAGGATGCTCCATCGGTCGCCTGTACTGAACTATGCTCTGACGTGCACCAGTACAGAGTTTGTCATCCTATCTGCCTAGCGGATGTATATCCAGCCAAGAGCCCTTGGCTTAGAAAGAGACTCTATGTGGCCCTGGATTCACAGAGCGACGCCTCCCTGGCTACTCCAGAGTTCTTCCGCATGTTTGACCTTAAAACCAAGATGGTCGATTACACCATGACTACATGTGCAGGAAAAAAGAAGTTGCAGGGTCGCATAGCATCTGGCTTTGTTGTCTCCTCTTGCGACCAGAAGAGACAGTTCAGGTTGCCAGACCTGATTGAGTGTTCCTCCATCCCTCGGAACAAAAAACAAATTGTAACTAGAGAAGTTGTGGAGGCTCATCCACATTTGCGACGGTTAAAGAATGCTATACCAGCCTTTCGGCCAGATGTGGACATTGCCCTTTTGCTTGGCTCGGACTGCCCGAGCTTGTTCTGTGTGAACGACCAAGTTAAAGGACCTCCAGGTGCACCTATCGCGCAACAATTGCCATTAGGCTGGACAGTCATAGGCCCAGTGTGCATAAACAAGATGCACCCACCATCGTCGTTGGACTCCAAGCAAGCACAGGTGCTTAAAGGTGGACGTCCTACACTTGTGCGCAGTTGCCTAAGTCACATCTCAGTCTACTGCCAAGCAATAACTCCAGAGTATTCCTCCATCTTCAAAGTCTCTAAGAGAGACGAAACCACAGCGCTCTCGAAAGATGAGCAAAGGTTTTCGGACATTATGAATGCTCAAGTCTCACGAAGTGCAGAGGTGAAAGTTTGCAAGATGACCACAGAAATCAAGATGGGCCAAAGATCTTGCCTGGAACCACACCGTTTTGAACGTTTTTCGGAGTGGCACAGTCTTCTTAGAGCAGTAGCTAGGCTTATACATCGTTTAGCTTGCAAAGATAGTGAGCCTTTACAGGTCCAGGATATGATAAAGGCTAAGAGCGTCATATTCAAGTCAGTACAGAGATCTGCTTTCAAGCAGGAAATAGCTAGGCTAGAGCAAGGGCTCAACATCCCTAATCAAAGTCTTCTAAATGAGTTAAACCCATTTCTAGACAAGGAGGGTATTTTGAGAGTTGGAGGAAGGTTAGCCAAAGCTAAACTCAAAGTGTGTATAAAGAACCCCATCATTGTACCCCCCAATAGCCATATTGCTTTGCTGTTGGTTCGTCACTACCATGAGAAAATCCATCATCAAGGTAGAACTCTGACTGGGGTGACCCTTAGAAATGAAGGCCTGTGGGTGGTAAATGCTAAAAGTTTGGTCAGCAGTGTTATTTTTAAGTGTGTCAAATGTCGGCGACTCAGACGTAACTGTCAGAGTCAGCTGATGGCTGAGTTACTTCAGGACAGGACTTTGACAGACCCACCCTTTTCCCATGTGGGAATCGATGTGTTTGGTCCTTGGGAGGTTGTCACTAGGAAAACCAGGGGTGGTGTTGTAAATAACAAGAGGTGGGCAGTTTTGTTTACTTGTTTAGTAATACGAGCTGTCCATATAGAAGTCATAGAAGGGATGGACACTTCATCATTTTTAAATGCATTGAAAAGGTTCATAGCCCTCAGAGGGCCAATTAAGTCAATTCGATCGGACTGTGGCACCAATTTTGCATGTGCAGACCTTAGCCAACCACTTCTGGAAGAGGTGGAAGGCCGAATACTTAAGCCAGCTTCCAACCAGAAGACTCTGGCAAACCCCAGAGGACAATTTCAAGGTGGGAAACCTTGTGTTGCTAAAGGACAAAGACTTGCCCCGCTATGCCTGGCCTATGGGCATTACACTAAAGACCTTTCCTTGCCCTGACTGTAAGGTTAGAAAAGTTCAAGTAAAGACTCATAGTAAGGACAAAATGTCTGTCCTGGACAGACCAACCAGCAATCTCGTGTTGCTTATTGGAGATGTTTAAAGTTCTAGTGTTTGTATTGTTGTGTATACAAAGGTGTTTGTATGTTTTTGATTGGTAAATTCCCACATCCTGGGAATTTAGCGGGGAGTGTTCCGTCCCCCAGGACGATGGTTTGCCTTACCTATTGGTCGTTTGTTTGTTTTCCCTCCTTTACATTTTGTTTGAGCCTCTGGCTGCAAAAGCCTAGGAAAAGTGGCTTGGAATCTGCAAGAGCTGGCTACAGTTTTCTTTGCAGTGATTGGTCAAAGAGTGCAACATCTTAGGACCGCCCTTTTTACCAGGGTCTAGTCTCCATTTTGGAGCTTCATTCTGGCTATAGTCTTCCAACGTGCTGGAGCTGTGCAAAGCTAACTGGGACAAATCATCCTCAAAACCAGGCCAATCTAAGCCTATCCAAATTAGATAAGTATTGAATTATATTGATCTGGAATAGGAAATCTAGTTAGAGGAGCAGAGTTATTCCATCGCTTCTAGAACTAATCTTTGCTGTAAAGATAGGGAAGGAAAGAGTTTCTCCTTCTAATATAGGCAGCGTGATTAGGGTATAGTGGTTTTATAATCACTTTTGCCTTCTGGAACCAGGGATAATTCTGCAACTAAAACCTATGGAAATTTGTTTCATTTTCTGCAACTTTAAGATCTGTGCCAGGTTTACAACCTTGTATGAATAAACATCCTTTTTTGAAGTTATCCAGACTCAGTCGTTCAATATCTATAGGACAGCTTATAGGGATTTGCAGTTCGCCCGGATAAAGGACAGCACGTTTCAGTTTTATAGTTTTTTATTGTCCGGCGGACGGCACATAGCCAATTTAAAGCTTTCCTCCTGACTCCAGCAACGGCAAGGCGGTGGGTCAGAAGATTGTGATCAACTGTGTCAAATGCTGCTGTGAGATCCAATAACACAAGCAGCACCGACTGGCCCTGGTCAAGCTGGCATCGAAGATGATCGGTGATGGAAACCAATACAGTCTCTGTCCCATGCCCCAAACAGAAGCCGGATTGGAAAGGATCCAGTATATATGCTGGATTTCGTATCACAAAATCACGAGTCAAACACTTCCCAAGCATTTAAGACTGTGTGATGTATTTTCGGATGATGTGCGCAGATCCCAGTAAGGTGGCCTTTTGCAGTTGACAGATCGTAATTTTGTCAATGTTTATTGTTTTCAAAAGCAGACTAAGATTATTGTTATCATTATTATTATTGGACTCATACAGTTAGATGGGACCTCAAGGGCCATCTACTCTGACCCCTTTATACCCAAAAGGAAGACCCCCATTAAATCTTTCCTGACAGATGGCCATCCAGACTCTACTTATAGAATGCTGGGAATTTAAAGGGACCCCAAAGGCCATCCAGTACAACTCTACTCAACAGGCACAGGGATATCATCCAAGCCCTCCTGGCAGATGGCCATCCAGCCTCTGCTTAAAAACCAGTCCTCAGTCATGTGCGCTTCAATTGAAAAAAGTTCCTAAAAATCAGTGGATGATCAAAACATTCTGAAACTTGACAAGATGTTTTCTTATGCAGAAATTCAAGGGGATACCTCTTTTATTTTGTTTTTGTTTTGTTTTTGTTTTTTAAAAGTAAAAACTTTTAAAATTTCCTTAAAAACTGAAACCTTTTGAAACTTGGTAGGCTTACAGTCATAAATGTGGCCTACAAGTGTGGCAAGTTTGGTCCTGATAGCCATAAAAACAACAGTGAAATGAGTCTGAAAAGTTTTCCCATTGCCACTAATGGAATGAACCTTACTGAAACAATAACAAAACTTTAGAATTCAGATTATGAATTGAACCCTCTCCCTCTGGCTCTCTCCAAATATTTCTGAAATTAAACAGGGGGCATCAAAATTTTGAAACAAAATCTGAAACGTTTCACACACCTCTATAGTTTCATATAGTTTTTTTAAAAAGGTGATTTAGATAAAATTCAAACACTGGATTTTACTAAAAAATCTAATAATTGTAGATTTTTCTTTAGCTGAATATGTTTATGTACTCAATATTCACATCATTTCTTCACATAAAAAGTCTAGCAGAAAACTAATTTAAAACCTAACCTTTTTACTACTCCGGCTTTCTATATGTATGAACTATTGACATTTATAATTCCATACAAGAAAACACCAGATAATAACAGTACCATGTGAGAAACATTGTTTGATCAGGCTCTTCCCTTTAAGTATGCTAAACATGATGACTTCTTCTATTACGTAACTTTTATATAAATCTAGCTACATAGCAGGAGCAATATGAAATTCCTTTACTAAACGTGAAGATGCATAATAGGATACCAGCAAAAGCACTCAATATACCAATGCACATCAGGACTGATGTAATCATCATTGGGCCCGAAGTGAATCACACTGGAACCAATACATATCGGTCCCATTATACAAGTCCTATTATCCACCAGGGAATTTGCAAACTATGTAATATAGCATTCTACTAGATATAGACACTACACAGCTGTGCCATTTGAATTCCTGCATACATAAGTCCACTTATGAAGGCGCAAGTCCTTGACAGGATTCCAGAAATACTAATTTGAACTTCATGATATTGCCAAAATAATGGAACACAACTTCTTTTAGAAATATGACTTCCAGCACATTTTGGATGGGGGAAGATGGTCAAAACCATGTATACATTTGAAAATATGTGACTGAAAGTATATAAATTTGGACAATGCACTTGAACACTCCAAAAGTATTAGCAGGATTACAGATTGAAATTTATTACTTTAGGAAAATGCAATGTGACATGTAGAACATGGTTTAGTATAAAATTACCATGTTTCATATATTAAAGGTACACTGCATTCAGAAAATAATTACCAATTATTTTACTTTTTTAAAGTTACGTTTTTAAAGTTGTGTTTTTCATTATAAATGGAGCTACTAAATGCTGAAGTATTAGGAACATCTGATCTGCAAAAATAAGAACAGGGGTATGCATAAACACTGATAAAACAAAGAAAAATGTTTTGTTTCCTTTAGTTCTCCATGCCAACAAAAAGTATTTATTTCTATAAAAAAACAAGAAAAAGAATTCAAGAATTATAATGATCTGATACCCAATAACAGTACTTCTCAGGTATTCTGAAGTGGGGGAATTGACAAGTTTTTTCTGATGTTCTAGGGACCTCAACCATATTTGTGTATATAACATAAACATCTATTTGATGAATATTTTATATAGGGAATAAATATATGAATAAATTCTAAAAGAAAATGTTCCATTGTCATTTAAAAAAAAATCCCCTCCCAGCAAAAGGAGGCTTTGGAGGAAAAATGCGGGAAATCATTTTTTTCCAAGTTCTTCTATTTTTTCCTAGGCCTTCATGCCTCTAAACATAAGTATTGCTGTTTTTGCCATTGGCTTCAATGTGAACCAAATAATCATAATAAATCTTCAGGGCATGTAATCCTTCTTTTATGAATGGAAGCATTGACATAAAGTGTGATATGAAGAAGATTAGCTTCATCTCAGGTTTCCCTGGCAGGACTTTATGTTCATGTCATGTTTCTGAATTTCATTTACAGATAAGCACAGTGAGTAATTGTAACATACATCTCAAAACTGTAATCTACTTTTGATGCATGGAAACACAGGAAATTAGATTGAGAGCATCTTTCAAGTGACTTTGGATGTTGTTTGACTTTAGTGTAGAAAAACAAAGCTGTTGGCTAAATCATATATAATTAACTTCATATGATTCCAACATATAATTCTCCTCTTTTTACAGTTTGGCAGTAAGCCGCAGGCTGACAAACCATGGTAAGGACCATAACCCAATCCAGTAAATGATTCTGACACTTTTTCTTTCATATGAACAATGAATCAAAATTATGCTATATGCCAGAAGAATATTAATTTTTATGTGTTAACCATAATTGTGGAAAACATCAATACTTCCCAATAAAAAGCTAGAATTATACCTTAAACTGACTGAATCCAAGAGCTGCCATACATTCTGCCTATGAGTGCTCCTCTCTTCCTTTTATCCATTCACAAGTGTCGCAAACTAACTTATGTAAATGTGATCCTTTATCAATGCTAATGAATTAAATTAATATACCTTACAACCTCTGAGGATGTCTGCCATAGATGTGGGCGAAACGTCAGGAGAGAATCCTTCTGGAACATGGCCATACAGCCTGGAAAACACGCAACAACCCTGAAGTAAATTAAATTTGAATTTACCTGAAAAGCTAGCTTGTAATCTTTAAACCTATTTTAGGGTATGGCAGTAAAGATTTACATTGAACAATGTTGAGCAATAAGCAATTCTCGAGTTGTAAACATCTGACTTACATACCACACCTAGTTAAAAATGGGGGTGAGACAACAGGAAATGAGAAGAAATCTACTACTAGAAAATCTACCTCTGTTAATGTTGTAATGGGATGTTGATCCTTCTCCATGCTCACGTATTTTCTCTGCCAGGGACTCAAAGTCCTGTGCATATTCAGTTACTGTGTGTGCTTCCTCAATTGCTTGAGTCAAGATTTAGCTTTTCCAATGGATCTTGGAATCTGGCTTGCAAAGCTTCCAAGAAGGTTCCCAGGAGATTCAGCTCTGGTGCTTGTGCTGCGTGGAGCCACACAAGCCACACCATCAGTACTTTTGCTGCCACTGAGGAGAATGAATTACCATAATTCTGCATATAGTTCTCCACATTAGTGATGAAGCAAGACAACTCCTGCGGGTCCCCTTTAAATTTTACTTTCAGTTCTCCTCTCACCAGTCCTTGCCCAAAGCAAGCTTTGGAGACACCTGAAGCAAGGGTCCCTGGCTTCGGCTCTCCTCTTCACTGGAAAGAGATGTGCTGTAGCATTGTTTCTATAAAGTTGACTTTCACTTCTAAAATGTGTCACTGAAGAGTTTACTCACTTTCTGGGGGGATTTCCTTTTTTCCAGACAGCTACTCCTGGCATGTCTGGATATTTCATAGATGTCCAGGGTAATTTCCCCTCATCTATAGCCCCTGTTCCATTGAATGGGTAAAACTGCCACTTCTCTCCTTCCTCAGAGGCTGCAGCTCCCTATCAAGGCTCTTCCCCACTATCTTGAAACTCCTTTATTTCAGATATAATTCTGGAAACTCTCACGGATGTTGTTCAGGATAAGCAGTAATTTAAAGATTAGCAACTTTATGTCAGCCACTGCAGAATATCACCAGCAATGCAATCCACTTACAATTCAATTCATTGGAAATAGATTTATTACCTAGGTTTCTACAGTATACAAAAAAGGTGTTAGTGAAGTTTACATGTGAAAATTCCAGTTTTCTACTCACTACCACACATCCCACCTTCATGTCCATGTAGCACAGTCCATTCCTCCCTCCAAATCTCTTACCAAAGTTTTTGCATGAGAAATAGTTCCAGCAATCCAGGTGCCAGTTCTGCCTTCCACCAGCACCTCCTTCTGGTCTTGAACTGTCAATGGGAGAATTTATGGTGTTTTCCCAAGCAGCAGAAATCTGATCCTGACAATACTGCTCAAGTCACTGTGAGAGAGCATTTGTTTTTGCTGGCCTTCGATATGGGAGAGACCAACATTGATGATGACAGGTGTTTGGTGGTGGAACTAGGGCTTTTATTAGCTCTGTCTGCCCTTCTCCACTTCCTTTTGGATAATGCTTTGATTCTCATCCCCATGCCTCCAGTGCAATGCAAAGCTTTCAGGGCTAGGCAGGAAATTTTGCTTATTTCACTTCTTTTTGTTTTGTTTTTTGCTTTGCTTTTTTGCCTAGCCCATATTATATCTGGGGAATTGTGACAATCGACTTGGGGAGAGTTCCTTAAATAGCTGGTAGCCTGGCCAAAATTGGTGAACATCTTGGCAGTCTTTTGGTAATGCGGAGGACTCTGGAACTGCCTCTTTAGTTCCTGAGACCTGTTGGGGAAGGAGATTACTCTTGGGCTGGTCAAGAAGGGGATTGCCCTTGAGTCCTGAAATTTGAGGGATGGGTTCCTTTGGCCTGTCTTTTAGTAGATGAACAGATGGGACTTAAATGATTCACCCAAGGGAAGGTCAAGGAGAAAGAGATAGAGTGACACCTGGTCTATGTTGATCTCACAATAGGTTGCTCCTTCACCTTTACAGGTTCAACAAAGTTTATATATGTTCTAGGTTAAATTAGTTACCATTTTCAACTCAATTATTTGTGTCTGGTCTTGTTATTCTATGGTTGGTCAGTAAAGACACACATGCCTTAATTAAGGCTGAAATTAAGACAAGTCAAACACGCATTCTGGACTTTAAGAGAGCTGACTTCCAAATAGGGAAACAAGTTGTCCAAGAACACCTGGCTGCTCTAAATGAATTCAAGTCCCCAGGGCCAGATCAACTACATCAAAGAGTATTGAAGGAACTAGCTGAAGTTATTTCAGAACCACTAGCAATTATCTTGGAGAATGGGAGAAGTCACAGAAGATTGGAGGAGGGCGAATGTGGTCGCTATCTTCAAGAAGGGAAAAAGGAACGACCCAATCAATTACTGTCCAGTCAGCCTCACATCGACACCAGGCAAGATTCTGGAAAAGATAATTAAGAAAGTGATCTGTGAACACTTAGAAACAAATGCGGTCATTGCTAATAGTCAACAAGGATTTACCAAAAACAAGTCATGCCAGACTAATCTGATCTCTCTTTTTTTTTGATAGAGTTAAAAGCTGATCGATGCAGGGAACACCGTGGATGTAGCATACCTAGATTTCAGTAAGGCCTTTGGCAAAGTCCCCCACGACCTTCTGGCAAACAAACTAGTCAAATGTGGGCTAGACAAAACTACGGTTAGGTGGATCTGTAATTAGCTAAGTGAACGAACCCAAAGTGTGCTCACCAATGCATCGTCTTCATCTTGGAAAGAAGTGACAAGTGGAGTGCCACAGGGTTCCATCCTGGGCCTGGTTCTGTTCAACATCTTTATTAATGACTTAGACGAAGGGTTAGAAGGCACAATCATCAAGTTTGCAGACGACACCAAACTGGGAGGGATAGCTAACACTCCAGAAGATGAGCAGAATTCAAAACAATCTTAACAGACTAGAGAGATGGGCCAAAACTAACAAAATGAAGTTCAGGGACAAATGCAAGGTACTTAACTTTGGCCAAAAAATGGAATGCAAAGATACAGAATGGGGGATGCCTGGCTCGACAGCAGTATGTGTGAAAAAGACCTTGGAGTCCTCGTTATAACAAGTTAAACAGGAGCCAACAATGTGATGTGGCAGCTAAAAAAGCTAATGGGAGTATAGCATCTAGATCCAGGGAAGTCATGCTAGCCCTCTATTCTGCCTTGGTCAGGCCACACCTGGAATACTGTGTCCACTTCTGGGCACCGCAGTTGAAGGGAGATGTTGACAAGCTGGAAAGCGTCCAGAGGAGGGCGACTAAAATGATCAAGGGTCTGGAGAACAAGCCCTATGAGGAGCGGCTTAATGAGCTGGGCATGTTTAGCCTGCAGAAGAGAAGGCTGAGAGGAGACATGATAGCCATGTATAAATATGTGAGGGGAAGTCATGGGGAGGAGGGAGCAAACTTGTTTTCTGCTGCCCTGCAGACTAGGACGTGGAACAATGGCTTTAAACTATAGGAAAGGAGATTCCACCTGAACATCAGGAAGAACTTCCTTACTGTGAGAGCTGTTCAGCAGTGGAACTCTCTGCCCCAGACTGTGGTGGAGGCTCCTTCTTTGGAGGCTTTTAAGCAGAGGCTGGATGGCTATCTGTCGGGGATGCTTTGAATGCGATTTCCTGCTTCTTGGCAGGGGGTTGGACTGGCTGGCCCGTGAGGTCTCTTCCAACTCTGCTATTCTATGATTCTAACTAATTTATTTTCCATATTTATATCCCGCCCTTCTCAACCCGAAAGGGACTCAGAACGGCACACATAAAGGAACAATTTGATGCCATATAACACATATTCCAGCAAATAAAACTTTTTTTTTTAATATAAATGATTTTTATTGAAATTTGATACAATCCATTGGGGACTAAAGGGAAAAAGTAGGGTAGATATGGGTAGGGAAGTAAGTGGGTGGGATGAAATGAGTTAAGGTGGGAAAGGGTTAGGGGGCTCTCATCGGGGGGTATAGAATGGGTGGAGGAATTATCAGGAAGGAGGGGAAGGGAAAGGAACTGGGAAAAGTTGTCTATCGGGGGGGAGGGGGGTAGACTTCCACTCTTCTGTCTTCCTGTTCAATCTGTTTATCCATCATCTTCTTAGTTCTTCTTGTAGATACTTTTCAAAGTCTGACCAGTCCGTTTCCTTCATGGCGCGTCCGGTATTTTTTTTAACCATATAGGTCAATTTATCCATATTGTTAATCTCTGTTACTTTTTCCAGCCACATTTCCTTAGTTGGGATAGTTGTTCCTTTCCAATATCTCGCTATTACAAGTCTAGCTGCTGTTACTAAAAATGTAAAGATTTTCTCAGCATTATTCCTATTTTCCATTGTATCCTTCATCTTGCTATCTGATGTAGGGAATAGTCCTAATAAAAAAATTTCTGACTTGCATTCAAATTTGGCTTTTAAGATTTTTTCACATTCATCTCTAATTACTTTCCAATATTTTTTAATGTTCTTACAGCCCCACCACATATGGTGGTATGAGCCGACTTGTTCTTTACATCTCCAGCATCTATTGTCTATATTCTTGAACATATAACCTATTTTTGGTGTTAAATACCACCTATGTATTGTTTTTAGCCAATTTTCTTTAAGATCGGTTGCTAGGCAGTATTTAATTTTCTTATTCCAAATTATTTCCCATTCATTCATTAAGATTGGTCGACCAACATCCCTTGACCATTTTAGCATTGATTCTTTGACTACTTCAGGTTCTGTTGCCCAATCCAGTAATTTGTTGTATAGTATGGTTATGATTTTTTTTCCTTAAAAGCAAGTTATCCCAGAATCCATTACACATATTAAACCCCACTTCTTTATCTTTTTTAAAAACTCTCCTTTATCTGTAAATACTGATACCAAGAAACATTATTATATCCTTTTTGAATCACCCTTAATTCCTCAATTTGGGGTATTCCTTCAGTACTAAGGGGTTTCTTTAGAATTTCCCTATATGTCGGCCAGTTGTTCTAGCCAAGAAGTCTTCTCTGGTGTGCTTCTAAAGGTGAAAACCAGAGTGGGGTTTTTCCATAAAAGTATCTCTTATATTTTGTCCATGTTTTGATTAAGGATGATCTAATAAAATGATTTCCAAAGTTTTTTTCAATTTTAAATTGGTCGCACCATAAATAGCCATGCCAGCCTTTTCTTAGGTCGTAACCTTCCAATGTTAAGATTTTAATTTTTTCTAATTTTACCCAATCCATAATCCAGTCTAGCGTACATGCTTCATGATATAATTTAAAGTCTGGGAGGCCAAATCCACCTTTTGATTTTGGGGTAATCAGTATTGCTAATTTGATTCTGGGCTTTTTGTTTTTCCATATGAATCTACTTATTTCCTTATTCCAGCCATTGATTAACTTCATATTTCTAATAATAGGTATATTCCGAAATAGATAAAGTAATTTGGGTAGAATGTTTGTTTTGACAGTCGCAATTCTTCCTAATAAAGACAGATTTAAACCCTTCCAGTTTTCTAGATCTTTTTTAATTTCTTTCCATTTTGTGCTATAATTTAGTTCCAACAGTTGGTTATTTTTGACTCCAATCCAGATTCCCAGGTACCTATTTTTTTTTACTATTTCTAAACCGGATATCCTCTTTATTTCTTCTTGATCTTTTAAAGAGATGTTCTTTGTCAGGATCACCGTCTTATCTTTATTTATACTGACTCCCGCTAGTTTGCCAAATTTTTCGATTTTTTCTAGCCAATCTTTTATTTTAGATTTTGGGTTCTCTACTATACAAATTAAATCGTCCGCAAACGCCCGTATTTTAATTTCTTGTTTGTCAATTTTAATACCTATTAGGTTTGCATCCTTCCTAATTGATCTTAGGAGTACCTCTATCGCCAAAATGAATATCAGAGGGGATAACGGGCAGCCTTGTCTGGTGCCCTTTTTTATTTCAAATTCCTCTGTTGTTTCGCTATTGATCCTTAATTTTGCTTTTTGTTGGGTATAAATCGACTGTATTCCATTTATAAATTGCATACCGAAATCTAATTCTTTTAATAACAGTTTTACGAAATCCCAGTTGAGTTTGTCAAAGGCTTTCTCCGCGTCAAGCGACAGAAAGCCAACCTCTTTTTGGCAATTCTGGTCATAATATTCAATGGCATCTACAATAATTCTAACGTTATCTTTTGTACTGTGATTTGGTAAAAACCCCGTCTGGTCTTCTTCAATCCATGTCTGTAAAAATTCTGTTAATCTATTCGCTAATATTTTCGTAAAGATTTGGTAATCTGTGTTTAACAGGGAGATTGGGTGGTAATTTCTTACATCACTCGGGTCCTTCCCCTCCTTATATATCATTATAATTTCAGCTTCCTTCCAAGTATCTGGTATGGTCTTTTCGATTAGAGCCAAATTCATAATTTTTGTAAAGTGTTGAAGGACCACATCCTGTTCAATTTTATAGAAGCCTGCAATAAACCCATCAGGGCCTGGCGCTTTATTTGCATCTAGGTCCTTTATTGCCTTTTTGATTTCATCAATATCTATTTCCTTATTTAAATTTAACCTCTGTTCGTCTGTAATCTTCTGTAGCTTTTGTTGGCATAGATATTGTACTATTTCGTCTTGGCTAATTTGGTCTTTTTCATATTGTTCTTTGTAGAATTTTTTAAATTCTTCTCTTATCTCCTTGTCTGTATTTACCTCTCTATCTTTTGATTTGATTTGTAATATTTGTTGCGCGTCCCTTTTTTTTCTAATTAATCTTGATAGCCATTTTCCCGGCTTGTTGGCATTTTCGTAACCATACTGTTTTATCCATTTTATCTGATTTGCTATTTTATCTAATTCCCAATTTTTCTTTTGGTTTTTTAACACACCTAATTGTTTTAAAATTTTCTCATTTCCTGGGTTAATTTTTAATTCCTTCTCTTTTCCATCGATCTCTGTTTGTAGTTCTTTTAATCTTTGATATTTATTTTTATTTTTTATTGCTTTTTGTTGGATGAAAAATCCTCTGGCCACCGCCTTATAGGAATCCCATATAATTTTAGGTGTTGTTTCCGGTTTATCATTAATCTTAAAGTATTCTTTAGTCATTTCTTTAAGTTTATTGATATCTTGTTCCTTTTTAATCATATTATCATTTAATCTCCATTTTTTAGTAATATTTCTGTCATTTATGTCCATAATTAGTGGGCTATGGTCTGACAAATCTCTAGACATAATCTTTAAATCATTAATTTTCGTAGCCAATATTCTTGATACCCAGATCATATCAATCCTAGACCAGGATTTGTGCCTGTTTGAAAAATGGGTATAGTCCTTCTGATTTGGGTTTCTAATTCTCCATACATCCTGCAAATCATATTCTTTTTTAAATGCCATAAAATTTTGTGGGAGTGGATTGTTTTCTTTTCTCTTTTGTACATTTGATTTGTCCAGATTCTTATCTATTATACCATTGAAATCTCCCATTAAGATCATATGGTCAAAATTACTCTGGTTAACATACTGTCTAAGCGATTTCACGAACTTCCTTTTGGGACCATTTGGTACATAAATATTGCATAATAAAATTGTTTCTGAACCTGTATTAATCTTTGTCGCTATTATTCTTCCTTCCTGATCTTTAAATGCCAATTCTGATTTGATTTTTTCATCTACGTATATAACTACTCCTCTTTTTTTTTCTTGTCCAGGGAGAAGTATTCTTTTCCTATTTTTTTATTTATTAGATATTTATAGTGTTTTTGGGAAATGTGAACTTCTTGCAGGCCGATAATATTAAATTTATTGTTTGTTAAATAATTAAACACTCTCTTTCTTTTTTGGGGACATTCAAACCGTTAATATTGTTTGAAAAAAGTTTTATTGGTTGTTTAAAATCACTCATTCAAAGGTTCTTCGTCTTCCTCCTCCTCTTTGTCCGATAGTCTGTTCGCTTCATCTTCTTTAGATATCCGAGTCGACGTCGAAGGGATATAATCTTCTTTTGGTGAATCGAATCTCCTTTTTTTTGAACTCTTAGGGTTTTTCTCTTTTCCAGCTGATTGTGGTGTTTGTTTCTGAGCTAGGTCTTTCTTTAGCTTTCTATAAAACTCATCCGCTTTCTCTTCTGATGTAATCCAGGTCCTTTCGCCATTATATGTTAACATAATGCCCTCATATTTCTCCCATCGAAATCTTATCTGCAATCGTTTCAGCTCGTCCGTGAGAAAAAAGTATTTCCTACGCCTGTTCAGGACTGCTAAAGGGAATTCTCTGACGATAACCACCTTTTTGTCGTTGTATGTCATAGTCTTGGTTCTATTGTTTTGCAGGACTTCGTTTCTAAAACTCTTTCTGGCAAAGTGTACTATTACATCTCTCGGTACTTTATTCTTTCTTGCAAAGTTAGTGTTTATGCGATAGACTTTATCAATTTGCAGATCTGCTTCTTTCTCCTGGCAATCCATTAGCCTTGCAATCAATTGTGATGTTATAATTTTAATATTTTCTTTTGGTTCTTCATGGATATTGCGGTGTCTAAGTTGGTATTCTGACTCATTTATTTCTATCCTTTCTTGCATTTTTTCCAACCTGCTGCTTCTCGCCTCTATCGAATCCACTTTCCTCTGCAGTTTGTTGTTTATTTTCTCAGCCTTTGCGCTTTCTATTTTTAATTCTTGAATCTCATCTGCATTTTTTTGGATTTCCTCTTTCAAGGAACCCAGTTCCTCTCTCAATTCCCTTTTAAGTTCAGCCATTTCCTCCTGGATTTGTTTGTGTTGAATATCCTGCTTAGTTGCGATTGCCTGAACTTCTTTTTGGATTATGTCTTGTTTCCCAGAGATACTCTGGATCTCTCTGAGAAGGTCTCGAAGATTAACTTCTTCCATCGCGGAGACTGAATTTCTCCTTGCTGGGACTTTCAGGTCTCTCCAGTCTTTATCTGTTCTTCCTTTCAATGAAGTCATTGTATTGATTATTTCATTTCCCCACTGGTCGCTCCCTTTATACTTAACCAAAGACAGTAAGATTCATCAAAATCAAATATTTTTACGGTATGTTCCCAAAATATATATACAGTTTATAAAGTCCTTTTGTTATATAGTTTCTATATATCTAAATATAATTTGCTTCCCTTTTCCAGATACTTAATTTATACTATGGTAGCTATCTCCCAGAATCCCTTGTCTGTTTGTTCCTTAGTTCTTTAACCAAAGATTATCAACTGCATTTCTGAGCATTAGGCTTTTAAAAGAGTAGTCCATTTTTTGTTCTACCTTTGTTCAGTAGTTGCTTTAGTAGTCCTTGAGTCTTACTTCTTACTTTCCGTCCTCCTTTCAGTTTTCTTGTGCGCGCCACGGAACCTAAGGGGCTGTCCTCTTGTTTCCCTGGGTGTCGCTCTTGTTGGCGTATGTGTCTCTTTTTTACCACTCCCTCGGGTTTCCTTCCGGTTTTATTGCAAAACCCCGCTCGCGCTGCGGACTACTCCACAGCTCTTGCGGGGCTAGCCTTCTTATCAGGAGCTTTCTCTAGACACAACAACCTGACTCGCCAAGGTCAATGAATTCCTCCACCACCTGGCGTCTCTCCCCAATGGCGGCGACTCCCGTTCAGCAGCTCCCTCGGCTCTGCAGACTGTGAGCAGCGCTTTTTTTTAAAAAAAAGGCAGAGGCTTTGGAAAAGGGGTGCGAGCCCTTGCTCCTTTCCTTACCTCTATTTGGCTATATCCTAGGATCTGAATTCTGGCACTTGCTTTTTATAAGCCTCTTGCTATTTTATTTGTACATTTACTTGTAGTTCGGTAGCGAACACGCCCAATTATTTATTATTATTTAGCTTTCTCTCGGGTGGTCAGAGAAAGTGGGGTAGATAATTTCATAAATAAAGTAGACAGCCCATTTCTCTATAGGGAGACAGAGAGCCAAAATAATCTCAGTTGAAAACTTACGTTTCCTGGTTTCCGGGCCCCCCAGCTCCAGAAAGTTTTCTTTCATTCAATTTTCTTTCTTTCTTTGTGGCGAGCGCGGCAGACAGCTTGTGTGGAGGGTGAAGCCCCCGCTTCTCGTGCCGGGTCTTGCCACGTCCTGAAGCTCCCGGGCCCACTCAACCCTTCACCCTTGGGGGGTGGACGGTCTCTGGGGCCATCGGGAGACTCCCTCGGACTTTGCAACTCCCCCCGTATCGATCCACGGTAGGGAGACGAGCACTCAGCTCGACCAGACCCAGCGACGGGCGGTTCATCGGGAGCACTGACGAACCGTGTCTGTTGCCATAGTGCGCTCACCCAGAAGTCCCCAGCAAATAAAACTTATACATTAAAACAACCACTAAAAACATTAAAAACATTTCAAAATTAAAATTATTAAAATCACGTAATCCAATATCATGCACATATGTCACTAACAGGATTTTAATGTTCTCTTTGCCACTTTACTTCTTTTCTTAAAAAAACAGATAGGATAGCACCAGAATGGGAACTTGAAATATAGAGGTGTGCCTTGGACATATGTACTAAATGTCATTGTTCTTTTTGCAGGATTAAATCATACTATAAATCAACTCACAATCTTAAAAGCCAATGGAATACTATAAGTGGATTAAATCAAAGTTCTCACTTATCTTGATCAATAGAAGTTTCCCAACATTCTGTAACACTCAGACGGAGTCAAGAAACTGTTACTTTATTTGCTGGGGAAATTCATTCTTGTACATACTACATATTAAATGTACTATTTCAGTTTAGGAGTTTTAAAAGTTACCACCCTAAAAACGAGTAGTCAAATAGAATGCCACTTTTTAGATGAACCATATAAAAGCTATTATTCCTGCTTAACCAAGAGGGTGGTGATCTAGGTTTTATGTGGGGTTCAAACTATTAAACATTTTAAATTTCAGGTCTCTCCATAGTCAACAGATCAGTTACACTGGTATGTAAATAAATTGAGGGCTAGTATTTATGCTACATGTTTGTAGACAAAGATCATGCCACATTTATGGGGATCAACCATGATTAAGGTTCTAAAGCCCCAAAATTTGTCATCAGTAAGAGCTAAGAGTATTAAATCCTGTAGTAGATAAGATTTTAATAATGGTAACTGAAAAGGATAGGCCTCTATTTTAATTTTCAAAAATAATCAGATAAAATTCTAACACAGTAGAATGAATAAGAGTTGAAAATGAATTCTTAACATCATTTCTGATTATTCCATCTGGTATGTAGTTGAATTTTCAAATTTCATTTTGCATTAAGAAGTATTAATTGTTTTGTTGGATCAAAACTTTAAAGGTAATCTCCATGATATTGTGCTTTATGTACATGTATACAATCCTTCTGACTATCCAGTAAGAGTGGTACAATTTGTTCATGTTTTTCTCCTTTTTAAACAGTTCAGTTGCTGATCTTCCAAATTATATTTCTGTTGATAATGAAAGGTGTCCCACTCCTGGCATTTTCTCAGAAATAATGACACACTTTAGTACCTCTAAGTGCTGACTGAGTGCTTCTGCCTTTTCTTCCCAAGGTGACTGTAACACAGATTGATGAAAGATTCGGCAGACCTGCAAAGGTTAAAGAAGCAGGCCCAGAGCAAAGTAGGCTGCAATGACACTGATGGAATACAGTACAATGAGAGTGCCCACATTATTGTCCTCTCTTCTGATAACGGATGTAATATGAAAACTGACTACAGAAGAAAAGGACAAATTAAATCCATTAATCAAACATATCTGTGTTAAACAGTTGTTGTAAAGAGATGAACAAATGAAAAATTTGCTGTTTGTTTTCATGCAAGCTGGGATTGGGGAAGAAAATTAATTATAAGTCTGCAGCTACACTATTAGTTAAATTTTTCTCAAGGAAACTATTTATTGCTTTGTCAAAGAACAAATGAACCTCATTAGTGAGATTAGTTTCCATCACTAGTTTTGCATTAGGAGAGACTAATAATATATACTTCAAAAGATACATTGAGGAAAAAAGCTTCAAAGAATCTCTTGTCCATTTGTTACTTCTTAATTTATTACTCTGTTTTTTAAAAATAGAAACAAGTTACCAATATACAGAATGTCAATCAGCTTAAAAATTATCCATGTATGTAATATCTCACTAAAACATACAGTTATTCGGCTTCATCATAGAAAAATAAACCAGGACTTAAAAAAAATTGAAATTCTACTAAATATAAGCTAAATGATTCATTCATGACATCTGGTGTTTAGGCATCCAAGTAAATCTCATATCATATATTTCGTGTACCATTTGAAACTAGGAAAACATGTTCCTAAGAATAAACCATTACAGGATTTTTTCAATATTTGTTGATATTCTCCTCCTAAAAATATTTGGACAAATAACTGTTTACTTTAATCACACTTATATTGTATGCATTATTTTATTTGATTACTGCCTTAATATCTCCAGAATATTTTTTATTGACATTGTAATGTATTTTTTAAAAAGTCTTCTTATAAATTTTGCCATTGATTCCTATTCTCCCTCATAACAAGCAATACATAAAAGTGAATAATTTAACTATTTTAACTTTGAGAGAATGATGTGCAGTGTGAATGTGCACTTTTCAAAAGCCTTTACTAAGTACCATTTAGGAATCATGTTCTTAGTTTTAAGTTTATAATTTTCTGAGTAGCAAACATTTTAAAGCTTTTTAATGGTAATGGAAAGTATATGAAAATGGCAGCATTTTTCCACTGAACTTATGCTAATAAGTCATTCTTATTTCTAACTGGTCAAGCTAACATTATTTTGAACTATTAGTTCAATGCTGACTAGGATAAAATACCAATTACCTCCATCATTATTCCCCAATAGACTCCTCTGAGGCACTTTCCACACCCAACACAACCCAATATTTATCCCTTTCTCGTAACTCTTTTTAGTAGGCACATAGATTTTCACTTATTTCATTATTATAGTTGGAAATGTACAATTGTAGAACTTTTTTCTACCAAGAGGAGACTATTAATGATTTTTCACCTAGAGTTTTTTGGTGAGCTGGAAATTCATAAAGGTTTTGAATGCAAAATCCAATGCATTGAGATATAACTTGAAAGCACATATGGAGATACACATATACAAACACACCTATAAAAGATAAATATGTACATTCAATCATTTTGATGTGCTCATATGCTACTGAAAGAAATGATCTCTTAAGAAGCTAATCTCCTTGACTATGATATTTTGTTCACAAATGTTTTGAGAAAGCCAGTGATAGCAGGAGAAGCCACTGAAAAACATTGGTTTAATGAAGCATTAGATGTAGGTTATCTGTACTGGAAAAAGTGCCACCTATTCCACATATTTCTTTCATGTGCATGTATGCTTGACTGCATAATGCAAATAGTTTTAAAAATAGAAATTATTGTTCCCCCTGTTGCAGTGCATATGAATATTCCTTCACTTTGGATAAAGGGGTCCGGGGATCTGGCTTTCTATGCTTTTTAATGCTGTCATTTAGCTAAATAAAGGAGACTAGGAAGAAAAGGCTCAGAGATTTTGAACACTGCTAACAGTAACTCATTCTACAATAATGCTGCTTTTCAACGCATTATTTTTTTCCCCACAAGTATGCAGAGGAATTATTTGAATCTCATGCACGAATGGGAACTTGGATCTCCTAATTTTTGCCCATGGGCATTCAATTAACTGAGGTGCTCTCAGCTGATTAAGAAGTGATGGAATTTCCTCAGAAAATACATGCACTAGTTAACATTTTAGACTATCTGGACATAAAACAAGCCATAATAACATAATTCTTTGCTATTAATTCCCTGCGGTAGGCCTTCACGATTCATTTTTCTGCTCTAAAAGATTGTCTGAAATGTGGCAATTTAATATATGTCACAGGAAAGCAGAAAAGGCACAACATGACATGTTACATGTTCAGAAGTAAATTGCCTCTGTTACTTAGTTCTTGGCTGCTACGCATAGAATGTTAAAATTGTTTGCCATTCTGATACCTGGCTATAAATATTATGTACTAGATAAACCTAGTACATGGAGTAGGCAGCCATGGTGGTTGTGAGAGCATGTATTTATCCTCACAGTTGGTTTTTTTTAGGCTGAAAACCAGGTGGAAATTACAACCAGGTAGAAATTACAACCAGAAGGTACTTCCAACTGTTACTTCAGGTTTTTTCAGCCAGCTTTTAGGGACTGGAAGAACTAAACATCATATGTTAGTCCCAGAGGATTCTAGGAGCATATACTTCTACTTACTTAGGTGATCCCTCGTCGTTAGAGTATGGTGGCCTTCCAAGTGTAGTGTCTTGGCAGTGGGTACGTCGGTGACTATAGAGCAGTGGTTCTCAATCTGGAATCCCCACATATTTTTTGCCTTCAGCTCCCAGAAATCCTAACCACTGGCTGGGATTTCTGGGAATTGTAGGCCAATAACTTCTGGGGACCCCAGGTTGAGAACCACTGCTGTAGAGCCTTATTCTTGACTCACATGTTCTTCCACAGTGAGGACATCGGTTTCCAGGTCCCGGTCAGGGTTGGCTTGATGCACCTTCCTCTTGGCACATTTCTCCCTTTAGCCTTCCATTCATGCCTCTTCAAATTACACAGCACTGCTGGTCACAGCTGACCTCCAGCCAGGGCTCAACAGCCAGGGCTTCCCAGTTCTCGGTGTCTATGCCACAATTTTTAAGGTTAGCTTTAAGCCCATCTTTAAATACCTTTTCCTGTCTACCAGCATTCCATTTTCCATTCTTGAGTTGGGAGTATTTATTTATTACAATATTTATATCCCGCCCTTCTCACCCAACAGGGGACTCAGGGCAGCTTACAATAAAATGCATATATAAAAATTATACAGTGCAATATAAATCAGTTAAAAAATTATTAACTTACATCAGTATTCATAAAACACATTATAAAATACAGGTAGGCGTGTTCAGTTCAAAAAAAAAAACTGGGTCTGTCGATTGAGTTCAGCGTACATGATAATAATTAACGCTGCCAATCATTATTCAAAAGCCTGTATAGTATAGTATAGTATAGTATAGTATAGTATAGTATAGTATAGTAACTGCTTTGGAAGATTTGACATTTGGACAATGTGGCCAGTCCAGTGGAGTTGATGGCGTAGCTGCATTGCTTCAATGCTAGTGGCCTTTGCTTCTTCCAGCACACTGCCATTTGTCCACCTGTCTTCCCAAGAGATTTTCAGGATTTTTCTGAGGCAACGCTGATGAAAACGCTCCAGAAGTTGAATGTGACATCTGTAGACAGTTTTGCAGGTGTATAGCAGGGTTTGGAGGACAATGGCTTTATAAATGAGCACCTTGGTATCCCTACGGATGACCCGATCATCAAACACTCTCTGCTTCATTTCGAAAAATATTGCACTCACAGAGCTCAGGTGGTGTTGTATTTCAGTATCAATCTTGACTTGTGGAGAGGTGGCTGCCAAGCAGGGCCGGCCGGACATATTTTTTTATATAAAGCGGGGAGGGGAAATTGCGCCCCCCCGCCTCCTGCGCCCCGCCGGCGGGCCCCGCCTCCCGCGCCCTGGCCCCGCCTCTCACGCTGCGTGAGAGGCGGGGCCAGGGCGTGGGGGGCGGGGCCAGGGTTGGCCCCACCTCCCGCGCAGCTCAGCTTGCCAGTCTGGCCTTTTCCAGGGGGCCAGACTGCAGCAAAGGTCCTTGCAGGCCACGATCGCGGCCTGCAAGGACCTTTGCTGCAGTCTGGCCCCCTGGAAAAGGCCAGACTGGCAAGCTGAGCTGCGCGGGAGGCGAGGCCTACCCTGGCCCCGCCCCCCACGCAGCTCATCCTGGCCCCGCCTCTCACGCAGCGTGAGAGGCGGGGCCAGGGCGCTCAGGCCGGGAGGTGAGGCTCCGCCCAGACGGGGCCTTGCCTTCCTTCCAGCGCACTCTGGCCTTTTCCAGGGGGCCAGACTGCAGCAAAGGTCCTTGCAGGCCGCGATTGCGGCCTGCAAGGGCCTTTGCTGCAGTCTGGCCCCCTGGAAAAGGCCAGGCCGGCGAGGCTGAGCTGTGAGGAAGGTGGGGCCAACCCTGGCCGCACCTCCCTCGCAGCTCATCCTGGCCCCGCCTCTCACGCAACGTGAGAGGCGGGGCCAGGGCGCGGAGGCCGGGAGGCGAGGCTCCGCCCAGACGGGGCCTTGCCTCCCTTCCAGCGCGCTCTGGCCTTTTCCAGGGGGCCAGACTGCAGCAAAGGTCCTTGCAGGCTGCGATCGCGGCCTGCAAGGACCTTTGCTGCAGTCTGGCCCCCTGGAAAAGGCCAGGCCGGCGAGGCTGAGCTGCGCGGGAGCCTCCCGTGCAGCTCACCCTGACCCCGCCTCTCACGCAGCGTGGGAGGCGGGGCCAGGGCGCCTGACGGCGCCCCCCCTGGGCCTGCGCCCGAGGCGGCAGCCTCACGTGGCCTCCGTGTTGGGCCGGCCCTGCTGCCAAGGTAGGGGAAATTGCGCCCCCCCCCGCCTCCTGCGCCCCGCCGGCGGGCCCCACCTCCCGCGCCCTGGCCCCGCCTCTCACGCTGCGTGAGAGGCGGGGCCAGGGCGTGGGGGGCGGGGCCAGGGTTGGCCCCGCCTCCCACGCAGCTCAGCTTGCCAGTCTGGCCTTTTCCAGGGGGCCAGACTGCAGCAAAGGTCCTTGCAGGCCACGATCGCGGCCTGCAAGGACCTTTGCTGCAGTCTGGCCCCCTGGAAAAGGCCAGACTGGCAAGCTGAGCTGCGCGGGAGGCGAGGCCTACCCTGGCCCCACCCCCCACGCAGCTCATCCTGGCCCCGCCTCTCACGCAGCGTGAGAGGCGGGGCCAGGGCGCTCAGGCCGGGAGGTGAGGCTCCGCCCAGACGGGGCCTTGCCTTCCTTCCAGCGCACTCTGGCCTTTTCCAGGGGGCCAGACTGCAGCAAAGGTCCTTGCAGGCCGCGATTGCGGCCTGCAAGGGCCTTTGCTGCAGTCTGGCCCCCTGGAAAAGGCCAGGCCGGCGAGGCTGAGCTGTGAGGAAGGCGGGGCCAACCCTGGCCGCACCTCCCTCGCAGCTCATCCTGGCCCCGCCTCTCACGCAACGTGAGAGGCGGGGCCAGGGCGCGGAGGCCGGGGGCCTTGCCTCCCTTCCAGCGCGCTCTGGCCTTTTCCAGGGGGCCAGACTGCAGCAAAGGTCCTTGCAGGCTGCGATCGCGGCCTGCAAGGACCTTTGCTGCAGTCTGGCCCCCTGGAAAAGGCCAGGCCGGCGAGGCTGAGCTGCGCGGGAGCCTCCCGTGCAGCTCACCCTGACCCCGCCTCTCACGCAGCGTGGGAGGCGGGGCCAGGGCGCCTGACGGCGCCCCCCCTGGGCCTGCGCCCGAGGCGGCAGCCTCACGTGGCCTCCGTGTTGGGCCGGCCCTGCTGCCAAGGTAGGGGAAATGGTCAACTTTTTCTAACATTTTACTATTAAGCTGTATTTCTGGCATTACAGAGGGATTGGCTGGTGGCTGCTGGAATAGCACTTTGGTTTTCTCAATGTTCAATGAGAGGCCGAGCTTCTTGTATGCTTCTGCAAAGGTGTTTAGAGTGTCTTGTAGATCTTCTGAATGCACACAAACAATGTTATCATTGGCATATTGGAGTTCTTTAACAGATGTTGTTGTGACCTTGGTTCTGCCTTTCAGTCTGCTGAGATTAAAAAGCTTGCCATCTGTCTGATAGATGATTTCCACTCCGGTGGGAAGCTTCCCATCAGCAAGATGAAGTATCATAGTGACGAAGATAGAAAATAAGGTTGGGGATTATGGGAGTAGCATTTACCTGTTTCATTGTGAAGACACTCAATTATCAAATGTGATTTGGTGGGAACTTGGGAAAATCCTACCAAAAAACTGTTCCATGAACTACATGCTTTGGATGGACTCAGAAAATTCTTTTACGCTTTTCTGTAATTTCTTTCTATCTCCTGTCATGTAACATATTTTCAGAAAACATAACCCTATATTTTACTTTGGGTGATATTTTTGGGTTTCAACACTGAGTCTTTTAAAAGAATATGAAACAGAAGATTAAATTACTGTGTTCATTTCCTCCAATTTGCTTGATTGAATGAACCCTCTTCTGTTTAATCCCTATGATCCTGAGATTTTAACAAGAATTACTGATGCCATCCATGATGGTCTGGCCTCTTGCCTATGTCCTTGTTGTGATCACTCTGTTGGACTTGTTATCTGACTAGGCTAATGTGTTTCTGACATCTGCTTGAACTGCAGATAATTTGTTAATTCTTTGAATCAGTCTGCTAATAAAGGCTCAGCTGTACCAAATGATTTCAAAGATAGCAGTTTTACCCAGATCATTTGAGAAAACCTTATCTATTCTCTGTATGAAGTTCAGTGACACCTTATTCATTTTTATTCATGTGTTTAGTTCAGAAAAGTTATTCTAGACTTTAAAAATGGAGACAGGGGATTACGAAATGACACTAGGACATGCCTATGGGGTGTGGGCTGCATTTTCACTTCCCCGTTCTACAGCCTCAACAGAAACTGATACATAGTTCAAATACTGTGATTACTGCTAAATAAAGCATGGCTTGTTGATCTAAAAACACATTTTATAACGTCATGTTCAATCTTATATACAAACCACATCTTGGTTTCATATTCTGGTTTTGATGAAGTTATTCAACTATATATGTCACAGAAACAGTGTTTTAATAATGTTGAGGTTTAATTTAGAAGAAAAAGAAAGAATTAAATTGACACAGACACACTTTTTGGTCCCTACTATAAAGTTTTTGAATTGTCCAAATGTTAAATTTGTGCTATTTTTCTTGTTCATCTTGAGACATTTCAAAAATTTAAAATTATGTATTTATTAATATAGCACACATTAATGTTTATAAACAACTGAGTTTGGCTTACTTGTGGGAAGTTAGTGTTATTGTTGTTGGCTCACATTCTGCAAGCACTTACAATTTGTAACCTAGAGTTACAGATCTGTAACTGCTTGCTATTGATATATAGTATGAATTAATTTTTATGGTACAATTTCCACAATCAGAAATACTTCCTGGAATTCACCTCAAAGTTGAGGGACCTGCTCTATGGGATGGGAGTCGGCTTCATCACATGGGTTGACTGTTTCAGAATGCATTGCTAACTCTCTTCCACCTGGAGCCATGCCATAAAAAAGCATGCCATATGGAGCAGACAAGCTGCTAATGCATTTGTAGAGGATTATAACCATCATCCAGCATAGGCTGATGCACTGCTCTTAAATCTTCCTTTTGACTGACCAGAAACATTTAAGAGTAGGGTATAGTCTGGATTAAGTTTCAGTTTGTCCATCCTGACAGGCACCAGAGCCAATTTAGCTTCTTTGGATTGACGTGCAAAGCACTAGTAAAGCTGAGTGTTATCCACATACTAATGCTATTGGATGCTACAACTCCAAATAACTTCTCCCAGCAATTTCATTTGTATATTAAATACCCTGGCTGACAAAACTGAACCCTAAGGAATCTTGGTTTGTTCCTCCAGGAAGGAATGGAGCCACTGTAAAACATTCTACTGAGACCCATCCCAGCAAACTGACCCCCCAATAAACAATGGTTGATAATAGACCTCTTTGCATGGCCTCTGAGGCCGTGCTATTTCACCGGCACCCATCACATGGTGAGAATGGGACAAGGCACATTGGCGTCTTGTCCTTGTCCCCATCATATGGGTGAAAGGGTGGAAATGAGCGTTGTTGCATTGCCCTTTTCCCTATCAGATGGAGGAAAGGACAACAAAATGTGGATAGCTCTGTCGGAGCTACCCAAAATACAGTTTCCTCCCCATGGTGGCAGAGAAAACGTCAATGTGATGAGGTTGAATATCAAAAGGTGCCAAGAGCTCCAACAGAACCAATAAGAACATACTACTGTCATGCTGAACATAGGCAACCCGAGCTATCTTTGTCCAATATCCAGCCCTGAAACCTAATTGCAATTGAGCTCAACAATCCATTTGAGAGATATTAGAAAGAATGGTGGCATTTGTTTACATATATAGAAAAATGTAAATGTAAAAATGTAACTTGACAATTGTAGCCAGTCTCCTTGTGAAGAAAAAAGCAGGGTATAAATAAACATAATAATAATTTCTGAAATAATCCTTCCAAAATATATACTTTCCAACATATTATTGTCAGTATAGATAATGAGTTAATAAAAATACTGTATTCAGCATGTGTGTGTGCATTCAGTACATTGATTATCATTTATAAACTTTAACATAAAAACAGATGTGTTAAGCCATCTTAAATATCCTTGGCTTGTTTTCCAATGCAGCTGGAATACTTAAGCAGTAGCAGAGAGAACAGTCAGTTCAGAATAAGATGAAATGGCAACTGAAACAGTAGCTGATATCCTTCCTCCACTTCCAAATATACTGCTATTTCTAATCTCACTGAATAAAATCTCTGAATTTCAGGATGCAGTCATAAAGCCTCGGGCATCTCAGTGGGAATCCAAAGAGCCCTGAGGCTTTATTCACACCCACTGATCTTGTCTTCATTCACATGCTATACAGGCAGCAAGGAAGTATACTGTAGAAATCAAGAAGTGTTTTGAATTTTTAGCAGTTTTATACCATTCTTTTCTTCCCTAAAAATGTTCTATTTAAAAGTGACAGAAAAATAAGGCTAAAAATCACCCATCATAAAGCAGGATAATGAATAATGACTATGATAATTGCTTATGGCAAAACTAATACAAAAAATGATTAGATCAACTTCCCTAGTTTCTTGAGCCTCTCTTGTGCCAGACTAGGTAGCCCAACTAGTCTCGTGGATTTGTATAGGATTGCTATCCGTTAGTTTGTTTGTTTCATTCGTATGGCCCCGTTTTCATTTTCAAGCGCAGCTTCTGAAAACAGGCACCTTTCCAAATGAGTTTTTTCATCCACTTCTGAAAAAAGAATGAATATTTTTGTCTCATGGGTGGCAATGGGCAGGTTTCCCATGCTCCCCTTCCCTTCAGTTTTAGGGCTGTTGCAATCTCCCTGGTCAGTTGGGAAACCTACCTTGTGCCACTGCTGGTGAAATCTCTTCATCAGAGCTAGGGGCAAACTCATGGTGGGATCCTTGGCGCAGTGCTGGTGGTTTGCTGGGGCTTGCCCTCCATTACGTTTGCTGGTGGCCTTGCTAATCAACTGTGCAGGCCCAGAAATGCCTTGGCAGGCCACACACTTTGGACCTACATGCCACACACACACTCTCTTTCCAAGGAGAACACATGTGTGGCGTATATGCCCTAAGCGCGTGGTCCTGCCAGGGCCTGCAGCCGAGTGCCAAGTAAGGAGCAAAGAGAGTGCATATGTGGCATGTAAGCCCAAAGCGAATGGGCCTGCCAGGGCCTGCAGCCGAGTGCCATGTGTGCTGTGTAGGACCAAAGCATGCGGGCCTGCAGCCAAGTGCTGAGTAACGAGCACTTCTTACTATGATGCCAAAAAACAGGCTTGGAGCCAGTACCCGCTCCCACCTGCTTTCATCTCAACTTTATTTTAACACCGGGAGGGGCCTTCCTATTCTGTGCTTCAGAAGGAATGAAAGAAATGGGAGAAACAATTTTTGCACACATCACTAATCCCATCATCACTTTCCAGCATGTCAGTTCTAAGTTTCCTGAACAGAAATTTTGAATGTAAACATGTAGTAATAAAAACTCAATTTTTGCATCTTATAATAAAACCTATGTCATAATAGATAAGTTAATATTTAAGACTCTATTTGAAAAAATCTCTTTTGCTGATACAGGCTTCCCTCTGGAAAAGAAATCTCAGCCACTCATGTCTATCTCCTAAACATTCCCACACAGATTGATCTTTTTGGTTCTTGAATTTCCTAGGTATCCTGCTTCAAAATCAGTTTGGCACAACATTAAATTCTCAATACCAAGGAATCCTGTTACTTGTAGTCTGGTGAAGCACCAACATGGTTGGCTAAGAATGCTAAAGAACTTGTAAAACTGAAACCCCCATGGTTCCATAGCATTGAGCCTTTACAATTAGCTGCACCTAAGTCAGACTGAGTAGTTTCCAGTTAAATATCTTCCAGACTCACATGTGGAGTTAGAGATGTTAAAATGAAATGAGCAAAACCTATAAAAACTGCTTTGATAAAGAAAAACATTACTATTGTAAGTCCCAAAGCAATAGTTAGTATCTGTAATTTTATTAGGCCGTCAAAGCATCAAAAGCATAAAGATAACTAAGATTAGGCCTTCACAATCAAATAGGCTGAATCTCCAATTGAATTACCCTGATTTCTCAGGGCCTAGATGATGGTAGCAGGAACAAACCTTTTTCCAATGTCAGGAGAGGTCCCCTTGAACCACTAGATCAGGCAGGCAGGAGTAGTAACAATAGCATTTGAAGGGAGATGTCGACAAGCTGGAAAGTGTCCAGAGGAGGATGACTAAACCGATCAAGGGTCTGGAGAACAAGCCCTATGAGGAGCAGCTGAAAGAGCTGGGCATGTTTAGCCTGAAGAACAGAAGGCTGAGAAGAGACATGATAGCCATATATAAATCTGTGAGGGGAAGTCATAGGGAGAAGGGATCAAGCTTGTTTTCTGCTGCCCTGCTGACTAGGACACGGAACAATAGCCTTAAAATACAGGAAAGAAGATTCCACCTGAACATCAGGAAGAACTTGTGAGAGCTGTTCGGCAGTGGAACTCTCTGCCCCGGACTGTGGTAGAGGCTCCTTCTTTGGAGGCTTTTAAGCAGAGGCTGGATGGCCATCTGTCGGGGGTGCTTTGAATGCGATTTCCTGCTTCTTGGCAGGGGGTTGGACTGGATGGACGATGAGGTCTCTTCCAGCTCTACTATTCTATGATTCTATGATTCTAAGATTCATTGCCATGGCAGAGTTATGAATCATGAGAGAAAAAGGAAGAATATTTGTGATTACTGTTGGATAAAACCAGACAGTAAGTTTGCAGTTAGCTTCTTTATAGAGCTAACATAAAATGCCAGGGCACTCCACATCTTCAGCCTCTTCTAACACTTGCAGAAGGGGCACCAAGTGGTCTTGTTGAGGAAAAGGCCCAGTATTTTGGCAATGGGGACACAGTAAAAAAAAAAACAGTGCAGAATCCCTGGTTGTGGCAATTTTCGTTTCACAAGAGGCTTAGTCAGGTGACATCGAGGATATGAGCAGGAGGAATTATGGGGACATATCATGAAATTCTCCATTGTTCCAGCCAAGATCACCAAATGTCTTAGTGAAATGGTGGTAGTGGATAACTAAATGGTATATGTTGTGCTATGCTGAACTATAAATCTTGATGTTCATCTTCGAGTATATAACATGGTGCCTACAAAACAAGTGTGATATCACAAGGGTCATTTCTAGGTCCCAGATTTTGGTACTGAATTCTCATGACCTGGCAACCCTATTTATGAATGTTTGAAGAGTATGATTAATAGGGTATGCCATAGCATTATTTTGCTGCATTAAGTTGGATTCTGCAGGAAACAATTCAGTTTGGAAAACAAAATTTACATTTATACCAGAACTCAGAGTTCAAATTCTACCTATCTGATTTGTACCAAATGTAATATCCCTTAGGAAAACTCCTTTGACTAATAGGTTCATATAAGCAAGTCTCATGATGGAAGGACAACACTTTAAATCCATCAAGAAAGAGTTAGCAAAAACATTTTATAGGAGTCAAACCATTAGCACAATACGCTATTATTTCATTTTTGAAAGACAGGGACTAAACCAAGGACAGGAGTACTAGAGGAAAAAAAAAATATGAATTGCTGCTAAATATGGAAAAGGGGATTTTAGAGAAAATCATATCTAAAAACTAAGCCTGTGGTATAGCATATATTATGAGCAAACATTGCTATAAAAACAGATGGATAGCAATGTCAATATCCATTCACTCATTCACCGAAACAAACTAAAGGACATTCCACAAATACATAGCCACTGGCAATACACATATATTCCCTTGACTGCTTCTGAGATGACCCAGACTGCACTGTTGTGAAAAAAAATCATTTACAAATCTTTCAGACTCAGTTTGCCTCTTTGAAGTATATTATTAACCATGTCATAAAAGCTTAGTAGCATCTGAAATCTGGTAACCTGGACTGGGGCAATGGGGGAAAAGATATGATTTTCTGAAAGAGAAATCTGCATTTTTAATAACAAAGTAGCATGTATTTCTAAAGTGATATAAGCATTTTATAGCAATCAATATTTGCAACCAAATAATAATAATAATAATAAAACTTTATTTATACCCCGCCACCATCTCCCCAACGGGGACTCGGGGCGGCTTACATGGGGCCATGCCCAGAACAGTACAATATAGCAAAATATAAAACAACATATCACAATACAATTAAACAATACAATAAATAATCATATACACTGCAGACACTATATATATATATATATATATATATATATATATATATATATCTCAGGGCGGGCCGCATGAGACACTTAATTAAAACTTGGGGTGAGAAAAGGATAAGAATACAATCACGGAGACCAGGGACATAAGATAAAAACAATCTAGGGGGTAGATGATGGGGGAGTAACAAAAGAAGTGTGTAATAGTTACTCTCCGAAAGCACATCGGAAAAGCCAGGTTTTTAAATCTTTCCTGAAGGCTAAAAGAGTGGGGGCTTGCCTAATTTCGATGGGCAGTGAGTTCCATAAACGGGGGGCCACAGCAGAAAAGGCCCTCTCCCTTGTTCCCACCAGGCGGGTCTGGGATACAGGCATTGGCGACAGGAGGGCCTCCCCTGATGATCGAAGAGATTGGGCAGGTTTATGGTAGGAGATACGGTCACGAAGGTAGGTGGGTCCCAAACCGTTTAGGGCTTTATAAATGATGGACTTGTCACGACCCAGGCTACAGAGCACCAATAACCATACGCAGAGGCCAGATTCTATCTAATATCTTTATTAAGGAAATATATAAGATTAATAAAAATAAATGTAAAAGTTAGTTCAGAAGCAGACCTTTCAGGAAAGGTCAAAATTAGTCCAAAAAAGCAATGTCCAATATGAAATATTATGTTCCAAAGTTGTAATCCAATAACCGAAACACTCACTTTGCCAGGCAAAGTGAGGGGAGATGACAAGGTCCTTTAGTCCATAAACTTGAGCAAGGCTAGGAAATAACTTGATACTTGAAGCAAGGCTTAAAACGTGGAACAAGGTAACAAGGAACAAGAACAAGGTCCGTGGAATAACTTGGTAAAATCCGTGGAACAAGGCAAGGATTGGTCCTGGGCAACAAGGCAAAGTCCGTAGGTAAACAAGGCTGGGAAGCAAGGCGAAGGCTGGAAAGCAGGGCAAGGCTTGAGCAGGAGCGAGGCTTGAATCGGAGCGCGCTGTCCAGACACAACTCGCTCCGTAGGCTGACGAATTGACTCCGCGAAGTTACTACGCGGGTAAAACACCTATATAGAGTCTAACTTTCCCACCGAAGCAGTTCTCTGGGAATCAGAAACGAAAGCTAAACTCTGAGACCAGATGTTAAACTCCTTAAAGATTCTCACGAGAAGCAGTCTTAATTGGTTACATTCTTAGCTGCAATTCTCGCACTCCTGCGCGAAGCTGATTCCAAACTTCTCTGTTGTTTACAAAACTCCCGGCGCAAGAACACGGGAGAAGTAGGCTCTGGGCTTGTTTGACATACTTCTGGGAGACAACTTTCTTGCAGGTGCAAGGTTCCCAGATCTGCCTGGGAAAGATCTGGCTGAGAGGAATCCAGTTCTGACTGGGAAGGTAAAAAACCCAAGTTTTCATCTTCATCAGGAATTACAATGTCCTGAGCAGGACTACAAGGCCCATGGGTCATCACAGGTCTGCACCTTGAATTGGGATCGGAAAGTGAACGGCAGCCAGTGGAGCTCCTTAAACAGGGGAGTAGATCTCTCCCTGTAACTCGCCCCCATTATTAATCTGGCAGCCGAGCGTTGGACCAGTTGTAATTTCCGAGCCGTCTTCAAGGGAAGCCCCACGTAGAGCGCATTACAGTAGTCCAGTCTAGAGGTAACTAAGGCATGCACCACCGTGGTCAAATCAGACTTCACGAGGTATGGTCGCAGTTGGCGCACAAGTTTGAGTTGTGCGAAAGCCCTCCCGGCCACCGCCGACACCTGAGCCTCAAGCGTCACCGCTGAATCCAGGAGGACCCCCAAACTGCGGACCTGTGATTTCAGGGGGAGTGCAACCCCGTCCAGCACAGATTGCCACCCAATACCCCGATCAGACGAGCGACTGACCAGGAGAGCCTCTGTCTTGTTAGGATTGATCCTCAGCTTGTTCCTCCTCATCCAGTCCGCCACAGCAGCCAGGCACTGGTTCAGCATCCGAGGGGCTTCCTTGGATTCAGATGGAAACGAGTAGTGGATTTGCGTGTCATCTGCGTAGAGATGGCAACGCCCTCCAAAACTCCGGATGACCTCTCCCAGCGGTTTCATGTAGATGTTAAATAGCATGGGGGATAGGATAGACCCTTGCGGGACCCCACAGGTCAATGGCCAGGGGTCCGAGCAGGTATCCCCCAGCTTCACCATCTGGGAATAGCCCTCCAGGAAGGACCGGAGCCACTGCAGAACCGTGCCACCGAGCCCCATCCCAGAGAGCCTCCCCAGAAGGATACCATGGTCGATGGTATCAAAAGCCGCAGAGATGTCCAGGAGAACCAGCAGGGTCACACTCCCCCTGTCCAGCTCCCTGCGGAGGTCATCCACCAAGGCGACCAAAGCCATCTCAGTACTATGCCCAGGCCTGAAACCAGACTGTGAGCGGTCCAGAAAATCAGTGTCATCGAGGAACTCCTGGAGCTGCGTGGCAACCACGCGCTCCAGAACCTTGCCCAAAAATGGGAGGTTGGAAATTGGTCTGTAGCTGCTACATACAGATGGGTCTAAGGAGGTCTTTTTTAATAGCGGTTTTACCACCGCCTGCTTAAAGCAGGATGGAACTGACCCCTGGACCAGGGAGGCATTTATAATAGCCATAAACCAACCCAACAACCCATCTTTGGCTAGCTTAACCAGCCAAGATGGGCAAGGATCCAGAGCGCAAGTGGTTGCCCTCACAGACCCAAGAATCCCCTCCACGTCATCAGGAAGAACAAGCCGGAAAGAATCCCATAAGATCGAACAGACAGGTACCTCGGTTACCTCCGCTGGAACTACAGTTAAGCTGGGGTCCAACTCATGACGTATCTGAGCAACTTTGCCTGCAAAATGGTGCGCGAAATCGCTGCACCGAGTTGCCAAGTCATCAGGAAGCCCCTGGGTCTCAGGAGGCCGCAGGAGCTCCCCAACAACTCGGAACAACTCCGATGGCCTGTTGGCTGCAGACGCTATGCGGGCAGTCGTGAAAACTTTCCTGGCTGCTCGCAGAGCCACGGAGTAAGCCTTAATAGCGGCTTTAGCCCGTGCTTGGTCAGACACATCCTGAGATTTCCTCCAGATGCACTCTAGTCCCCTCCTCGCACGCTTCATCACAGCCAGCTCCTCAGTGAACCAAGGAGTCGACGTGACTCTACGCAGCGAAAGGGGACATTCGGGAGCGATCGTGTCAAGTGCCCTTGCCAACTCGCTAGTTTAGTTGCTTGAAGTCAATCTCACTGTCATCTATATCTTCCACTCCTAGATATGAACTGTACAATTCAACAAGAGAAATTTAGGCGAGTTATTTCAATTTACATATGTCAAAAATCAGTGTATAAGGAGTTTGAAATGAACTTTCAAAACTACAAACTATGCTTGAAAAGTTTCCGCTTTTGATGCAAAACTCCTAGAATCTGGCAGCTATCGTTACTGCCTGAGAAATTCTGGAATCTGTTCATTCTAGCTGAAGATTATGCATATCTGAATTCTATATCATGAAAAAGTGTTATATAAATTAATTTTATATATACAATACATCTTAAGTTGTTAATGAATTTATTTATTTATTTATTTACATTATTTATATTCCGCCCTTCTCACCCCGAAGGGGACTCAGGGTGGATCACAATGTGCACATATAATGGCAAACATTCAATGCCATATAAACATAGAGACAGAGACAGAGACACAGAGGCAATTTAACATTCTCCAGATTCCAGCTTTCTGAGGATATGCTCGATTCCGGCCACAGGGGGGAACAGCTGCTTCATCATCCACCAGAAGCAACTCGGGTTGCTCCTGACACGAAGAAAAAAAAACCATCCACTGTGACATCTTGATGGATACTTCCTCATTTCAAACGGGAGCTGGAAGAGCTTTTTTATGATGTCATAAATTAGTTAAATTTGCCTCCCCACAGAGCGGTACCTGAATTCCTACTTGATAGATGCAACTATCTTTCGGTTGCTTAGGTCAACAATGAGCAGGGGATATATTTTATTTTAATTGTCGGGTGCTCACCCCTGCACGGGCTGGCCTCGAACTCACAACCTCTTGGTCAGAGTGATTTATTGCAGCTGGCTACTTAACCAGCTGCACCACAGCCCAGCCCCAGAATGACACCAGAATGCAATGTTCACAGACATCCTATCATTTTGACATTTGTACTTGAATTCCCACCATAAAATAAAGAGACCAGACATAAGAAAATGGATCTAAAGGGCCATTTCTTGACCTATTTATTTATAAGAACTTCTGGAATAACCCGTGAAGGAAAAAACACTGTTAAGAGGATTGAAACTCTAAGATTGAACATATGGTGTATTAGCAACCTAGTGAGAACTGTCCCTGGGCCAGGTGTCAAGGGCATATGGGCACCAAAGATCTTGAAGTCCATCTAAAAGTCTTTGGCTGAAACTCTCAGCTGATTATAATAGGAAGGCCATTCTGAGGGCTTTGCCTACCAAACTTCAGCGGGGTTTTTTTTTTAAAGAGAACTCTCATTCCAACTCATTCTTCAGGCCCAACCCCCAAAACATATAGCAATTGCTATGAGAATCCTAACCCTTCACCCTCTAAGGGGAGGGGGTGTGCCACACTGCCTACCAGGACCATTTCACATTTATCATGCCACCAAAAGAGAGAGCAATCCACCTAGAGCCCTTTTCCCACTAGGCTTGCCACAATATAGTTTATACATTCTTTGTAATCATTCACAAATAGAACATTCCCTTTCTCTGAGAGGTGTACTCCATTGGCCCTATATAACTCTGGCCATTTGAGCACAATCTCCATATGAGGACCATCCAGCCCCAAGTTTGCCACATGGCAATTCTCAGCTCCCAGTTGACCTTCTGTCTGGTCAAATTGAGCTTTTGGGGATAACAATTCCCCATTCACTTTTGGGCCAAATCAAGTTTTTTGGAATAACAATCCCCCGGCCACCTCAACTAGGCAATCTGAATTCCAGGCCAATTGTGCCTGATTTAACTTAAATCCTTAAGGACTTGCACAATCAGTTCTTTCCCCTTTAATAGGCCCAGATCATTGCCTCCTTTAATTATAACCAGGACACTCAAACCCATTTTTGTCTCAAGGTTACCTCCATGGGCCTGCCTCTCTGCCCAAAGATCAAACTGCAGCCACAGATGAAGGCTTGACATCAAGCCATACTGGATCTGCAATTAAATGAACAAGTATAACACCAGCCTCACTCCCATCAACCTCTCTGGGGTTGATGGAGGCCCTCAAAGTTTGCCTATGGCAGAAGGCAAAGCACCTCCCATGCTCCATTCTCTTGGGATCTTCATCATTGAACCACTTTAAACAGGGTAATATTGCCAACCAGGCACTTATAACTCCAGCCCAATGTTGGAAGCACTCCCCACATTCTGTCTGGGTTTGGCAGAGGCTCACAATGATTACTTATGGCAGATGGCAAAGTATTTCCTTTGCTTTGTCATCTTGGGATTGCTTTCACTGCACCTCTGTAAATGGGATAATATTGCCATCCAGGCATGCATAACTCCAGCCCAATGCTGGAAGTGCTCACCATGTTCTCTCTGGGATTGGTGGAAGCTTGCAATAATTGCTTATGGCAGATGGCAAAGCATTACCCGTGCTCTGTCATCTTGGGATTGCTATCACTGAACCACTGTAGACGGGGTAATATTGCCAACCAAGCATTATAACTGCAGTCCAATGCTGGAAGGACTTCCATCCCAATTCTCTCTGTGGTTGATGAAGTCTTTCAATGATTTCTTAGGGCAGATTGCAAAGCATTCACCATGCTCGGTTGTCTTGGGATTGCCATCCCTGCACCACTGTAACTGGGGGGAACTTGCCGACCAGGCACTTATAACTCCAGCCCAATGCTGGAAGGACTCCTCACGTTCTTTCTAGGGTTGATGGAGGATTGCAGTAATTGCTTATGGCACATGGCAAAGCCTTTCCCATGCTCTATTGTCTTGGAATTGTACCTCTGTAAAGGAGATAATATTGCTGACTAGGCACTTATACCTCCTGCACAATGCAGAAGCATTCCCCATATCCACCCCTCCCCCTGCTGCTGCTCAGTCGTTTAGTCGTCTCCAACTCTTCGTGACCTCATGGACCAGTCCACGCCAGAGCTCCCTGTCGGCTGTCATCGCCCCCAGTTCCTTCAAGGTCAAGTCAGTCACTTCAAGGATACCGTCCATCCATCTTGCCCTTGGTCAGCCTCTCTTCCTTTTCCCTTCCATTTTCCCCAGCATTGTGATCTTTTCCAAGCTTTCCTGTCTCTTCATGATGTGGCCAAAATACTTCAGCTTTGCCTCTAATATCCTTCCCTCCAGTGAGCAGCCGAGCATTATTTCCTGGAGGATGGACTGGTTGGATCTTCTTGCGGTCCAAGGCACTCTCAGGATTTTCCTCCAGCACCAGAGTTCAAAAGCGTCTATCTTCCTTCGCTCAGCCTTCCTTATGGTCCAGCTCCCCTAAAACCCCAAAATAAGCCCTTAAAACTTAAAAAAACATACTGGGACACCATTAAGGTGGTTTTTTGAGACCTCCTGGCACATAGAAATGATGTGCCAGGAGACAGGGGGGCAAGTTTCTTCCTCCCCCTGGCTCCTGGAACATCATTTCTACATACCAGGAGGTCTGAAGGACCACCTTAAGTTTTTAAAAATGTATTAAGGGCTTATTTTGGGGGCTTTGGGTAACTGGATGCCACCATGCCCTATGAGGAGCAGTTTAAAGAGCAAGGTCTGTTTAGCCTGCAGAAGAGAAGATAGAGAGAAGACATAATCACCATATTTACATATTTAAGAGGATGTCATAAAGAAGAGGAAGCAGGCTTGTTTCTGCTGCCCTGGAGACTAGGACTCAGAGCAATGGGTTCAAATTACACAAGCCAAAATGTATTTTTATCAGATATACTTTTTGGTCATTCTGATAGTTTTTTGTGCTGAATTCAGATCTGTTTAATGATTTTTTGCCTCCCTCCTTTCCCGCTGTCAACTAATTTATGAAATTAGGCTATAAGGGAAAGGAAGGAAATTATGTTCTGTGAATCCACTCAGTAATTGAGATGGAAGGAAAACCTGTTAAATGCTGTGCCAGTAGTTTCCTCAACTACAGCGCCAAAATTTCTTTTTAAAAATGTCTGTTTCAGTTTGAGGTCCACCATTACTTGTGTAGCAAGTAACACTTAAAGAAATGAAAATAAATTAGTTACCTGATATAGTCTTTGCTTCTGCTTAAAAAAACACCGCATTCATTAACACTAAAAATAGACACATAAATACAGACTTACCATGCATACATAGCTTCTAATTGTATGATATTTTTGTTGTTAAGTATAATATAAACTAAGGGCACTTCCAGACAATGCCAAAATCTATGCTAAAGCAGGTTAAAACCTGCTTTGGTTCAGATTACCATCCACACACCCCCAATGGACTTTCCTGGAGGGTGGCAGTGGCTACATGTCATGCCGATTACAATCAGGATGGCATGCAGCCACCCTGAAGCCACCCAAATTTACCCCTACAAATAAAATAAAACTTACCTGGCCACCATAACATTCCTCCTTGCACCCTTCTGGTGCAAGGAAATGATGCACCAGGAGGCGTTGGGGGGGGGGGGGAGAAAAATCCCTCCTCCCCCTATCTCCTAGTACATCATTTTTGGGCTTGAGGGGAGGGGCTGGGTGCCATCTCACACCTTTTGGGCTGTGGAATGAGTCCCCACAGGCCCAATACCCCATTAGATCCAGGCCTTTTAGGATGGCCTGGATCAAATGGGACATTTATTCAATTCAGAATGAATTACACCTTCGTTAAAACCAAGATAGCTCCCAGTTTTCAGGCCAGTCTGGGTGGGCCCTAATAAGACATTTAAATGGAAACAAAATTTTTCAGAAAACAAATGAATGAACTCTAAATGGTTCTAGAATCTGCAGTAATTTGGTGGTGAGGAGAGAAAGCTGAAGAACAGACCAGTAACTTCAAAGATGACCGCTGTTAAAGTGCCTCATTTATTTTGAAAAGAGACAGTACTTCAGACAGGAGCCCCAGTGGCGAAGTGTGTTAAAGCACTGAGCTGCTGAACTTGCAGACCGAAAAGTCCCAGGTTCAAATCCCAGGAGTGGAGTAAGCGGCCCGCTGTTGCTCCAGCTTCTGCCAACCTAGCAGTTTGAAAACATGCCAATGTTCCACTCTGGCGGAAAGATAACGGCGCTCCATGCAGTCATGCCGGCCACATGACCTTGGAGGTGTCTACGGACAACACTGGCTCTTTGGCTTAGAAATGGAGATGAGCACCAACCCCCAGAGTCAGACATGACTGGACTTAATGTCAGGGGAAACCTTTACCTTACTTTACTTCAGACAAAAATAGCAAGGTCATTTTATATTGGACACTGAAGGAGTCAATATGTTGGACTTTCCAAAGGGCAGGAAGTAAATGATCACTCCTTTTTTGTTGAGAGACTTCCAAAATTGCTGATCATCCAGATTATCTGTATAGCTATATAATTAGGATATGGAAAAGTATAGTACATACAGACACATGCAAATTGACCCTCATCCTGAATTAAGCTATCGAAGAAAAGTTGAAAAAAGAGGAATGCTAAGTTTGCTCTGCTGCTTGGGAATACTTTCCTCATAAATATTTCAATTGTGAATTTACATAATATAAATTGCAAGTATGTTAAGAATTATATCTTCTGCTTATTCTTGTATGTTTTCTCTCTTTTCAGACTTAGATGTGGTTGATGGGGCTTCGGATGGGCAAGTTAAGGGGGCACAAGAATGACAGTGACCTCACTGCACATTGGCCTGCACAAATAGGAATTTGCAAATTATCCATGGCATGTTATCAGAAAAGGGACCATGCACCATTTGAGAGTCCTTTAAAAAAAAGCAATTATTTGCTTGTTTAATTTTGTATTCCCTCCTTGTCTCACAGGTTTTCTTTCCTTCTTCTCAATGCCCTGCTTATTGATAGCACTTGAACAGTATGAAGGCTGAAGACATTAAAGTATTCTGCTTTGTTCTTTCAGAAAAACTTTAAAATCCCACAAAATGGCTATGTATCTCTGAGAAGCCAAATTAGGCTGTTTTTACATTTTAGGTTTTTTTTAATGAGTAGAAGGCACATTTTCTACTTTGATGGTTGCTTAATGCATATTTGACACCATTCAAAAGCCAAAAAAAAACGAAGTACCATCAAACACTTCACAAAATTAAGGCCAATCATTTTGAAACACCCTGTGCTGATTAAGTGGTTTTGTTTGTTGTTTATTTTAAATGCTGCAACTTCTTTAAAAAGGTAGATAACAATATCAAAGCCATATGCAAGAAAATGTAGAATATCATGGATAATTAAAATAATCTGCAATGTATGAGTGTAAATGCTTTGGAAGTACCAGAAAATGACTTCACTTGCTCACCCCAATATTGACTGTGAGCTATATTGATTGAAGCACATGAGTAGAAATAATTTACACATAAACGTGCTCAGAATAAGCATCAGATGTACATTCCTGTGTGTTTTGACTTGAAACAAGTAAATTTGATTGCTAATCAATGGAATGAACTTTGGGAGAAATTGGATGTTCTAGCGGATTATGGAGAACAGCCCCTAATAGAAAGGATTGGGGGTGGGCTGGACCAAAATAGAATGCCATAAAGACAAAAGCAGAAAGAATTCTAATTAGGCTACTGTAGCCATAGGCCAAGGTACAACCCTGGGGATTTGGGCACACCTGGTGGGGAGGGCAGAAATGAATACTGCCTGAGATATCTGCCTGCTGCCATTAATCAGAGTATTTTATTAATTGATGTGCTTCTAGTGTTCTCTGCTGCCATTCAGGGCCAAGTCCTCCCAAGGAAGCTTATAAAAATTAATTAGTTTCAGCACATTGTAGAGTAGTTTAGCTTCTTATACTTAGTAGGGTTTTTATGCTTCCAAATCCACTTGTAAGGCTTTCAGTCAACCCCTTCCACCCACGGTCTTTGTTTACCCATCCCTCTGACTGAGTCTGACAAGAGACAAATCTTGTCAGACTCAGAACTATCAACCAAAGTTGTATTCTTAACTCTTGTGTTCCTTATTCACTCTGGCTTCACTGTCCCCTTTGGATCATAAGATGCCTCTGTCTGTGAAAAATTGGTCTAATCTTAGAAACGTTTTGGGGATTGAACAGCACTTCCTTTCAGGTACAGTTTGACTATCTTGATTTTCTGTTTTCCCAATTCTGTCATATGTACAAGACAGGTAGAAATTCAGTAGATATAGAATATGATATAAGCACAATGGATAGGCTGCTGTTTCCTACATCAGCTTTAAAAATGGATAATATTATCAGTTTTATGCCAATTGCCAGTGACTGCAAGTTGCTCAGGAGCGTTCCTGATTTGAAACTTCCTGGTTTAGCTTACACAGCCTGATTGTTGTTGTTTATTCGTTCAGTCACTTCTGACTCTTTTTGACCTCATGGACCAGCCCACACCAGAGCTCCCTGTCGGCTGTCACCACCCCCAGCTTCTTCAAGGTCAAGCCTGTCACTTCAAGGATACCATTCATCCATCTTGCCCTTAGTCAGCCCCACTTAATTTTCCTTCTATTTTCCCCAGCATCATTATCTTCTCCAGGCTTTCCTGACTTCTCATTATGTGGCCAAAGTACTTCATCTTTACCTCTAATATCCTTCCCTCTAGTGAGCAGTTAGGTTTTATTTCCTGGAGTATGGACTGTTTGAATCTTCTTACGGTCCAAGGCACACAACCTGATACCTAGCTTCATTTTATATTGGACCATGCCTGCTGATTGTGACACATCAGAACTTTTTCTACATGGATATGAAGTGGACCACAGTTGGAGTCCATTTTAAAACTAAGCCAAGACTTTGCACAGACTGTTTTTCTCCTAAGACAGCTTAGGAGCTTTTTTTTTTCATACAACTCCATCTTTTATAGCAGCTGAGTATGACAGTTTCTGAATGCAGATAGCTAGTGGGCTGTTCAGTAATTTTAAATATGCAGACAATGTGATTCTAATCTCTGCTCTACCAAGGGGTCTGTATTGCCTCACAGAAAGATTAATTACAGCTCACATCAATTTTGGCCTCTAGATGCCATGTAAAGAACATAACATAGACAAGGAAGCTGAGGAATTTTGATTTTGTCCATCAACAAAGAGAGCGAGAAGGAGGGAATAGAATTTTAAAAGGGTTGATTTTAATAAGTTGAGTACTTAAAGTAAAATACAGACACAGTGGAGAATAGAAATGGGTTTTCACTGAACAGACAATAATTTCTATAGGTCAGCTTCTAAGATAAAAAATGATAGAAAACAAATGTGCTCCACATCACTAGCCTTCAACATTAAAACACTATATTAATCAGAAGAAAATGTGGAGTAGAATAACAGCAAATATATTTGCATATTTTCCATTTATTAAAATTTTATCCAGCACTTCTACAGGTCCTTGTAGATCATACTTCACTAGTTATTTCAATGCTAACATTCAGCATTAAAATGGCACTAATCAGAAAATAGTTGTTAATATGGTTACAAAATTAATATTTAAGTATTTGTCCTCAGCCTGGATGAGCAAATATTTTTGGTTTCTCCTTCATTTGAATTGTTTTACTTTCACTATTTTTTCATCATGATTAAAACAAATGGAAAGAAATTTATCATCTGTTCCCAGAATTAGATATTGTAACACTTCTGAAATACAAATCATATTCTGTGTCTTTCTATGATAATCTTCATAGTGAAGTTCAAGGCAAGTAAATACATGTTACATTTAATAAAATTGCATTTTTATTTAATCTGCAAGCACATTTTAATTTCAATGCATGCTGAATAATAAAGCAATTCTAAAAAGTTTGGTTATCATTTAATCAAATTAAAAAAGATTTTGAACCTACATAATGCCTTTTACTCAGTTTAATCACTGGTTAATTTTGATGCCCAATTTAATTTGATCAAGACCTCAGGAATTAAATCTGTTATATTAAAAACAGCAAAACTTTTGCCCATTATTTTGATTAACTTTTAGCACCTTAGGCAGGTAATATTGTATAATCCAATCACTGGTTATAGAACTTTGCCATTTTAATTAATTATGAAGATGAAATTTTCGAATTATGTGAAAAAAGAAAGCACAAGATGGAAAATCCATTTGATAATAGGAAGATGACTGTAGTTTAATATATTCTTATAGCAGTATTTGTAATACTATTAGCAGAACTGTTTTCCCAGGGCAATGGAAAAACCTTTTAAAACATTTTGCCTTTTCCTTTGCAAACAATGATGTGAGAAGCTGCCAGCCCTACACACGTAAATGAAACTAGTATACTGTAACAATTTTTTAAAATAAAAAATAGCATTTAATTAAACCCAAACAGATGTTTAAGGAAGTTTTTGTTACAATTTTGTGAGTTTTCAATATTAAAAATTGTGGTGAAACAATGTGAGAGGTATATTTTACATCATACAGATTGATCCTTTAACATATCTGTGTTCTGTCTTTTATTCCCAAAATCAAACTTCATTTCACATATTTGGGGCAAATGTTAATTTGTCTTTAAATTTATTAATATAACCATTTAATAGAAATATTTTCCCACACTGGTTTCTCAAGGCCTTCTTACAGACAGTTCTTAGAATGACTAGTAGAATTTGCTTGTTTGTATGTTTTGCTTCTTTGCTTGTTTGATTTATACTTTTCTTCCAGAAACTGAACTCAAGGTAGCTAAGAACAAAACAAATAAAAATAGAAGTTGAAAACATAAAATCGCATTGAGCCATGGTAGTTAAAGTGAATCTGAAATGCATTAATTGTTCAATGCAAACGTACCCTAGATCTCACTGATTTTAGTGAGTCTATTTTAACTATGATTTTATTTGTCTCTTATATCTTTAAGGAACTTTGGGTGGTTGAAACAGGGTACCTCTATGCTGTAGAATTGATGCAGTTTGATGCCATTGCAATTTAAAAGTTGTCAAATTTCATTAATTCTTCAGAGTAGATTCAGAAAGTGTTGTTTACTGCACAAAATATAACCACATAAGAGCTTTATGCAGAATCTTGACATCAAAGATTCTCAATACTCGTACTAAATTTTTTTAATCATTTTTGAATATATATATTTTTAAAAAATTATCCTTCTAATGGGTTTAAGATAGTCCACTAGCTAGGTTCCAACTTTCCTTGGGAGGTCTGACTTGGCCACATATGTCTTTGTGATGTCTTCATTGGACTGCTGTAATCAGAGCCAGCCCTAGGTATTTTTCAAGTGTAGGCGAACAGAATTTTGGCGCCCCCCCCCCCCAAACCAATCACTGAAAAATAAAAGCGTTGGATAAGCGAAAATGTTGGATAATAAGGAAGTATAAAGGAAAAGCCTATAAAACATCAAATTACATTATGATTTTAAAAATTAAGCACCAAAACATCATGTTTTACAACAAATAAATAGAAAAAGCAGTTCAATACATGGTAATGTTATGTAGGGATTACTATATTTGCAAATTTAGCACTAAACATTGAACAGGGATATAGGGCAGTGTGGACTTAGATAACCCAGATAGCCCTCAGTATTAAAAAAACCCCCTCTAAAATCAGGACAATAAATAAAGAACAACACTCTGAAAACAGAAGAAATCCAGACAGTAAACAATCAGGGACAGCTAACTCCTCCCAAAAAAAGATTCTCCCAGGCAAGAAGAAGCCAGGCCTTGAAGCCACAGGGCCATTAAATGCTAATCAAGGTGATTAATTACAACATTCACACCTGCTTCAAAGAAAAGTTCTTTCTCCCACCCTGGACCTTCTACAGATATATAAACCCCACATACCTAGCTTCCAAGTTCCTACAGACCTCACAATCTCTGAAGGCCCCAAAGGTGGGCTTGCGTGGTGCGAAGGTGGGTCTGCGCTGGCCGGAAGGCCCAGCGCGGCCGCTGGAAGGCCCGAAAGAGAAGGAGGTGGAGAGTGGTGCCCTCCTCCCAGGACGATGGTGCCCCCGGGACGATGGCGCCACAGGCAAATGCCTATTTCGCCTTATGGTTGGACCGCCTCTGGCTGTAATGCACTTAACTGCCTTTGAACAGTGTTTGAAAAAACCAATTGTTCCAAATTGCTGCAGCCAGATTACTAATGGTTGCTGGTTACAGGGAGCACTTGTAACAGCTTACCGATCTATTTCTGGGCATAATCCAAATGCTGGCTTTGAGCTATAAAGCCCTATGTGGTTCAGACCTTGATTATGTGTATCTTAACATGTTAGCCTATCCGAGTTCTGAGAACTTTGAGGAGATACATACCAATGATACACATTTGGTTGGTTGGGAATTTGGAACTGCCCTGGTGTATGAAGCAATCTAGGAGTTGGGGAAAAAAATCCTGTCCTTGAGATTGGTCTCTGGATATTTTGCTCTAGTCAGGCGCCAAATGGCTTGGGGGCTTACATGCTCTGGCCAACCCTTCAATTTATTAACTGGGCATGGGAGAAACCCTGAGTTTCATGGATTGCTCTCAGGGATTATGGGGTCTTTACCCAGGGGAGTTGTGAATGAGAATGGCCATTTCAGCTGCTCCCACACCGATCCCCCCCCCCAAATTTAGATTTGCTTATCACCAAAAAACCACACAAATAGGTAACATTTAATACAGTTATCCTCATTTTATTCAGTTTCTTGTGTCTGGTCTCTTTTTTCCTTGGGTTAGTCAGCAGATACACATCGCAGTGGGCAGTGGCCTCATATAAATAGTACTTTCTTTTATCACAAGGTAACAGACCTTTTGCCCCACATGAAAAAAGAATGGATGATACTTTTGATAACATGATATCTATTCCAAACTTGTATTCAGGAAATGAAAAGGCACTAAACCCATAGTATGCAAGAGAAGCAAACTGATCCTTTTCCTTGTGATAATTTCCTATTAAAATCAAGCAATCACCAATTTGTTACCAAAGGTCCCATCACAACTACAGGACCTTTTAGGAATAAATGGAAGTTTGAGAAGAATTTTTGGCAGGAAAAAATGGCAGTATAGAAGCGTTGAGCCTCGTCTCACTGGTGGAAATGGGTTTTTAAATGAGAGCTTAACAACCCATCCTGCTGATAATGGATCTGAAGTTCCCTTTCTGATTTATCCTAAAGACTTCAGAAGGCTGTACCTTTAAAAAAAACACCAAAATGTTTTAAAGACTTTTTCTGACATTGAACTTTTAACACTTAATTATTAAAAATAGCTTCCTAGAAACTATTTCAGAATTTTGTTTAGAAGCTTGAAAAAAATGCCACCTATGTATAATTTACACATTGTAAAATATATCTTTATTGTTTTCAGATTCAAATATTCAGACCCCACCATCATTATATTAAACATAATTATCTTCTAGTCTCTCAGATTTCATGGTAAATATACATTAAAAAGTGTTTAATATTCATGTGACACGCTGCTTCCCCCTCTAATATCACTATATTTCTAGGAAGAAATTGTAATCCGCTTTTCTGGTTCAGGTTAATTCCAATAACATATTAAATCCATTTTCTAATCTAAATGAGTTCATTAGGAGAGGCCTGGTATGGAGAATACCACACTCTCTGCAGAGTTCAGCTTCATTACATTTGAGCACTGTGCATCTCCAGAGCTGTTGTACTACATTCATGAGGATTTATCTCCACTGTTCCAAAAACATTCATCGTAATTCTGTTCCTTCTGTGTATGCTAATCATGAATATGTTAAGTAGAAACACTAAGCTAGCAGCCAGTCTTGTCCCCAGATGGGTTCAAGGTATGATTACAGAAGCAAAATTGCCATAAGCACTCTTAAGGCACTGCCAGTGAAGAGGAAATAAAGGTCTGAAGAATCACTAAAACAAATCCTTACTAAATAGCTCCGAATGATATATTAGGGAGGAATGTCATGTGATGCTTGAGAGAATGGAGTCTTCAGTTTGCTTTGAATCATTTATCTGTTGCTAAGAATCAAGACACACTTAGAACTAAAGGCAACAACAGTATCAATCAACAAAGCAAGTACATGTGAATCCCTAGCATGTTTTCACAGCCAGACATTTTGAAATATACTTTCAGAACTCAGGTCTAGCTGACTTTGGTTAGAATCCTTTTATGGTTTATGTTTGTGTAACCAAAGTTTGCATGGGTGTTGTGCAGATATGACTCCAGTATCTTCTTTGATATTTCCCCCCAGTAGTTCAACAGCAGGGAGAATAAACTTCCCCCCTCCCCCGCGCAGCTGGGGGAGGGAAGTGGCTTTGCCCCCTCCCACCAAAGGAGAGAGTTCTTGAAGGGGGCGGGGCTTCTAGGAAGCTGCCCGGCTCTTGGATCACTCACTTTCTGAGCTTCGATCCACCCGCCCACCGCTAACAGTATAGCAGAAGTGTGGTCGCTTAGATGGGCCAGGTAGGAATTTTTCCCCTCCTATGTTCTGGGAGGGTTTTTCGCCTACCCTATACTGTGTGGAGTGGTAAATTGGGAGGTGGTCATTTAAATAGGTGGTCAGCGGAATGCTTAGGGGAATCTCTTATTTTGGTGTGCACCAGAAGGCACCTCTGTTTTGGTGTTGGCCAGAGGCATGAATCCTCGCTTAGGGTTTGTACAGCCCCGGCGAGGGTGAATGATTATGGCCTTGGAATGGGAGACTTTGACCTCATTTGTTTCGGAGGCAAAACTCTCCACCACATTCCCCTTCAGGTCATCCAGGTTTAGATATGCTGGGGACCTGGTGTTTCGCCCTAAATTAAGTCTTAATGGATGGTCGGGTATGACCACTGATATTGGCTTATGCCATACCAAATTCATAGATGGCTAAGGAATTTTTGGCCCTAGTTCCAAATTAAAAGTTAAATAGGTAACTATCAATAAAGTTGCCCAGTTTTAAACCCAAGTTTACTTGTCTTGTCTCATTATTTCGGGGGGTTGGAGGGCAAAGCCTTTTGGTAGGGCTATCTTGGATCAATGGCATTGAATGATCAGGGATAGTCTCAGGAAAGCTTCTTTCACACTCATCATATTCCTGGCAGCCATCCTATCCTGGATTTTCATTATCCCAGACCAGACTGCATATACCATGCAAAATTTCACAGAGGAAAACCAGGATACATGTGGAGGAGAAATATCAGAATGTGCCAAAATGGTGTGGTTACACAAAAGCCAGTGGTATTAATAAAATAATGCAAAAACACAGTATTTTAATTGGAGAATGCTTGATATATATGTAGCAAATGACAAGCTCCTTCCACATAGAATCATAGAATCATAGAATCATAGAATAGTAGAGTTGGAAGAGACCTCATGGGCCATCCAGTCCAACCCCCTGCCAAGAAGCAGGAAATCGCATTCAAACCACCCCCGACAGATGGCCATCCAGCCTCTGTTTAAAAGCTTCCAAAGAAGGAGCCTCCACCACAGTGTGGGGGAGAGATTTCCACTGCCAAACAGCTCTCGCAGTGAGGAAGTTCTTCCTGATGTTCAGGTGGAATCTCCTTTCCTGTAGTTTGAAGCCATTGTTCCGCGTCCTAGTCTGCAGGGCAGCAGAAAACAAGCTTTCTCCCTCCTCCCTATGACTTCCCCTCACATATTTGTACATGGCTATCATGTCTCCTCTTAGCCTTCTCTTCTGCAGGCTAAACATGCCCAATTCTTTAAACCTCTCCTCATAGGGCTTGTTGTCCAGACCTTTGATCATTTTAGTTGCCCTCCTCTGGACACATTCCAGCTTGTCAACATCTCCCTTCAACTGCGGTGCCCAGAATTGGACACAGTATTCCAGGTGTGGTCTGACCAAGGCAGAATAGAGGGGTAGCATGACTTCCCTGGATCTAGATGCTATATCCCTATTGATGCAGGCCAGAATCCCATTGGCTTTCTTAGCAGCCGCATCACATTGCTGGCTCATGTTTAACTTGTTGTCCACAAGGACTCCAAGATCTTTTTCACATGTACTGCTGTTTAGCCAGGCGTTCCCCATTCTGTATCTTTGCATTCCATTTTTCTGCCGAAATGAAGTATCTTGCATTTATCCCTGTTGAACTTCATTTTGTTAGTTTTGGCCCATCTCTCTAGTCTGTCAAGATCGTTTTGAATTCTGCTCCTGTCTTCTGGAGTGTTGGCTATCCCTCCCAGTTTGGTGTCATCTGCAAACTTGATGATCGTGCCTTCTAACCCTTTGTCTAAGTCGTTAATAAAGATGTTAAAGAGAACTGGGTCAGGGACGGAACCCTGTGGCACTCCACACTCCACATTGCCATATAAAATCCAGATTATCTGTTTTGAACTGAATTATATGGCAGTGTAGATTCATATAATCCATTTCAAAGCAGATGTGGATTATCTGCTTTGATGGTCTGAATTACAGTAGAGTCTCACTTATCCAACATAAACGGGCCGGCAGAACATTGGATAAGTGAAAATGTTGGATAATGAAGGATTAAGGAAAAACCTATTGAACGTCAAATTACATTATGGTTTTACAAATGTAAGCACCAAAACATCATTTTTGAAATCCAAAACACCTAGAAGATCAGAGTTGGGAACACACTAATATACTGAAGATTCTACTGATATACTGTAGAATCCCATATTGAGCATAGAGGAATGGCAACACTGGAAAATCAAAGTTTGCTAAACACTGATATTGGTCAACTGTCTCCAGAATTTCACCTGGAACTGGATGGTCTGTGTTGGGAAGGCTTGACTTGTGCCTTCCAGCCTAGCAGAATGAGGCTGGACTGGATAGCCTCTTAAGGGAGGGAGTCTCTAATTATCCTTGCTTGGGTTAGAAGAGAAGGAGGAGAAGAAAAAGGCCAGAAGTGCAAGTTGCAAGGCTGTCAGAGGTAAAAGCGGGGGTGGGGGGGGGGAGGAGGAGAGAGTGCGTGGGGGTGAAAAAGGAAAGGAGAAGGAAGAGAGAGAGAGAATCTGGAGCAATGTGTGAGTGTTCAGGAAGAAAGGGGGGGTCCTCTGCCCACCTGGCCAGGTCAGGAGATGACAGAAGGCAGCCAGCCCCCCTCTCCACTCACCAACCTCGGCTCCCTTTCCCAAGCCCAGCTCGCTACCTTAGCTTCTCTTCCCTCCAATCATGAGCCCTTTTCCCACACTGATTTGGAAACTAGGCTGGGTTGGAGAGACGTCTCCAAAGCAAGAGACACAGGCTCTGCATGCACCAAGAGCAGAAAGAGAGAGGAGAACCATCATGTTTCCTTTTCCCCCAATGGGACGATTCACCTCCCTTACCTCCAGAGATGTGCTTTCCTCTTCCTCCCTGTTTTTTCGCATAGGAAAGAGAGCCACCCACTCTCCCCCTGCATTGAATGAAGGCACACCTGTCAAAGAGTGCAATGTTTCAATCCGCCATAAGATGGATAATACGGAGTGTCTGGCAACAGTCATCCATGCCATGGTCACGTCTAGGCTGGACTATTGCAACGCCCTGTATGTTGGCTTTCCGATGTCTACGACCCAAAAGCTCCATATTGTTCAGAATGCGGCAGCCAGGCTACTCACAAGAACACCCATGAAATGCCACATAACACCAGTCCTGCAGCATTTGCATTGGCTTCCAACTGATTACCGTGGTTTGTATAAGATGCTAGTTCTGACCTTTAAAATTCTTTATGACCAGGGCCCATCGTATCTTAGGGATCGTCTCTCCTTCTCCCATCATTGGAGGTCACAACGACCATCCCAGTGTGACTTACTTTATGTACCGGGTCCTAGAGAAGTGCACTTGGAAAGGACCAGACACAGAGCTTTTTCTATTTCTGCCCCTGCCTTATGGAATTCCTTGCCACCCTATATGAGAGCCATGCGTGAGTTAGGGCCTTTTACCCTAGCACTTAAGACCTGGCTTTTTACTAGAGCTTTTGATCTATGTTAATTTTATCAATACAGTAGAGTCTCACTTATCCAACACTTGCTTATCCAACGTTCTGGATTATCCAACGCATTTTTGTAGTCAATGTTTTCAATATATCGTGATATTTTGGTGCTAAATTCATAAATACAGTAATTACTACATAGCATTACTGCGTATTGAACTACTTTTTCTTCCAAATTTGTTGTCTAACATGATGTTTTGGTGCTTCATTTGTAAAATCATAACCTAATTTGATGTTTAATAGGCTTTTCCTTAATGCCTCCTTATTATCCAACATATTCTCTTATCCAACATTCTGCCGGCCCGTTTATGTTGGATAAGTGCGACTCTACTGTATTTGTATGTATGTATTTTTTATCCTTTACAATTTAGCTTGTAAATCGCCTAGAGCATCTTGGATGGAGGGAAATTAATAAGTAATTAAATGATGATGATGATGAGTGTCGGTTAAGCAGAGGTTGGATAAGCGAGACTCTACTGTATATGGCAGTGTAGTGGGGGCCCAAGGGAGCATCTATACTGTAGAATTAATGTAATTTGACACTACTTCTATGACACTACTATGTCTCAGTGCTATGGAATCATGGTAGTTGTAGTTTTACAAAAAGTGCTGATTCCTTACCAAATTACGAATCACAGGATCCCATGGCATTGAGCCCTAGGCATTAAAAAGATGTCAAACCACATTAATTCAACAGTGTAAATGCAGTCTTAGAAACAGCCTGGTATACAGTTCTGAAGATTATTGCAATGTATGGAGAAGGGATAAATATGATCACAGCCAGGGAAGTAAAGTCACTCATTTCTACATATACCATAGTATGATCAACAGCTACCCTTTCCTTTAACCTACATACATTAGCTAGGCTCAAGCAGGTTTTTTCAGAAACAGTCTTCATTAGATTCAGTGGAAATTTTTCTTAGTAAACTCTACTTTGACTTGTAATTGAAGACAATAATTAATATTTCTGGTATGTTCAGGTATCAAGTTCCCTACAGCAGTTGTACAAATGGTACAAAGGTCCTAATATATTGTGTAGCTCCTTAATGTAAGTAATGAAGCTGTACAAATGAAAACGATTAATAATATAAGTTTGTTAACATTGAAATTATCCTGAATTAAATATTTACAAGATCTTTAAAACCATTAGTCCAATGATTCAAATTATTTTAATTAATTGCTTTAGGGGAATAATTCTGGTGGAAATTGGCAATTTGGTGTCATTTCCTATGATTTTTAAAAATGAAAAGTGACATGAATGATTTACTAAAATTACTGTAATGAATTAACTTTATAACTTCCACTTAAACAACTATTAGCACCTGTATTTTTCCATTGAACTATTAATATTAGACTTTTTTATCATTTAATGGCAACATGTTAGTACTAATGTTAATATTTCTAAGCTCTGCAAATGGTATATGGCCACAGAAATGGAAGAACTCGAGCAATATCATCTTCATTGGATACTATTTCTTTCTGTGAAAATGAATCAAGAGATCTTTTCAATTGAGAAAAAGTCATTAACTATGAGAAAAATTGGCCACCAGTTGTCACTGTTGTTCTATAAAAAATACAGCCTGCCCAAAGCCCGAAATTTAAGGATAAATGTACTCAATACTTTTTTGTTTAGAATATATCATAAAAATAATTTAAACTAGGAATTATGGAAGACTAAGGGAGATTAATGGATCCCCCAGGAGAACTTTCACCCTGGACCCCAAATTGCACCCCCCTTCAGAAAGGAAAAATATAAAAGGCTTTTTTCTACCAAATTCTAAGGAGTATGGGGGGGGGGAGCATTATCATAATCTTCAAAGGATTCTTGTGTTATTTTATGCTCAGGAGAAGTTTTTTTTTAAATTGGAAGTGATTGGAAATAACTGTTTCAAAAAAGACATTCTCTGATGTCTAGATTGGTCTTCTCATCTCCTAAAGAGACTTTTGGGGGCAAGAAATGTTTTTGAACAAGTAGACCATCAGACCTTCAGATGCAGCTATTGAACAGTTGCATTCAGGGTTCTGAATATATTTTTATCACCTTTTACTGCTGCTTTTTGTCTGTTCTTATTGCACCTGTCATCTACCAAGGCTTCTCTTTCTTTGCTTTTTTTGAACCCAAGAACATGAAGCCATGGGTACTGAAGGCAAGGGATGATTTTGATGGCTTCTCTGGATACAGGCAGATTAAAATTGACTCAGCACACAATAGTGGCAGACTGGCCAGAGTGTCAGCTTGCCCAATGGCAAGTGAGCCCCTTTAAACATGTTAGAAATATTAATGGCATTTGAGTAGCTGGAAAATACTACTATATTATTACTGTATGCAACTAAAATGTACATTGTATTGCTATTTTAATTTTTAAACAATTTTGAGGTTAGTTTATATTTAAGAATATAAAAAATAACTCTGAAAAAAATTCTGATCTGGCTGACACATACATTATATAGGTTTGGATGTTTTGTGGGTGTCACACTCAAGGCAGCGGAGCACCAAGAACCATACACGGAGGCCAATAAACTATCTAATATCTTTATTAAGGAAATATATAAGAATAATAAAAGCAAGTAGGAAATATAGTCCAGAGGCAGACCTTTCAAATGAGGTCAAATATAGTCCAGAAATAGTTTGTCCAATAAATGATATTAGAGTCCAAAGATAAAATCCAATAAACCGAAACACACACTATTGCCAAGCAATAGTGTGGGGAATTGTCCAGGGTCTTTCAAGGTCCAAGGTATGATTCACAACAAGCTGGAATAAAAACTTGATTCTAGGAACAAGGTCCGTGACTAAGAACGAGGCAAGGCAATTCTTGAAATACTTGAATGAGCAAGGCCAGGAAACTGGATTTGCGGACTTTGCGAAGTCCACACAAGGCTGGAACACGATTTCACTCCTGAAGCTGCTCTGTTGACTCCGCACCGGACCAACCGTGCCAGGCACCTATATCTGGGTCTCGTTTTCCCGCCAAGCAGGTGTCCAGCGTTCTCTTTCCCTAGAGAACGGGAAACGAAACCCAGCTTTCTCCAGATGTGAGACTCCCTGGATTTTCCCAGGGGAAACATGGCTAATCAGTGTCTTGTTTGGCTGCAATTCTCAAGCTCCTGCGAACCCGCTCTTTCACTCCCCTGTCTGCAGCAAAGGACTGTCTCCTAGCGAAGGGAGGTGAGAGCTGCTCAAGGTCTGTCTTAATTGGTTCTGGGGCGAGAACATCAACATCAGGCATCTGGAAAGATTCCGGCTGTTGTTGATCCGGAGAAAACCCCATGTTTTCATCCTCATCTGCCACAGTGACACTAGGAGCGGGACTACAAGGCCCATGAGACATCACAGTGGGTGAGCCCTCTTTGTCTCCTGGTAACCAGGATTTTCAGACACAGTCCATTACTAGCATGATGGGGCTGGGCACATGTGGAGTGGAGGGCAGGGCCAGAGGCTATTTAAACTATGACAGGGCTCACATGGGCCTTCTATGAATTTGCACAATCCACTTTCCCATCCTCAATGCAGTACAAGTTTGTCTGGTTGCCTACTGGAGCCAGATAGGAATTGTTTCCCCTCTTTGAGGTTTTTTAAATTTTATTTTGCCTATCCTGCACTGTTTCTGGGTCACTGGGAAATTGACCTCGGGGTTTTGGGGGAGAATACCAAATGCCAGTGTAGACCATGGCATCAACTGGGTGAGGAGTAGCTTTTACCAGATATGGCTTTTAATTCTGGATGTGGCTTTTAACTTTGGACATGGCTTTTAACTTTTTTATTGTTTTAATGTTGTGTGTGTGATTGTTTTATTGACTTTTTATGATATTTATTTTGTGATTGATTTTTTTATAATGTCTATTTGCTTTGTTTATTATTTAATGTTGTTAGCTGCCCTGAATCACCACAGGAAGATGGGCAGGATGCAAATAAAGTTTTGATTGATTGGTGATTGAGTGGGGTTAATAGTGATATTCTGTTATTGAAATTATCTTTAAATTCTACAGAGATGTACTTCAGATTGTATTCTGTCATGATCAGGCCCATAGCAAGGATTTTGATTCGGGGGGGGGGGGGGGCTGAGTCTGGGTGAGAGAGGATCTACACTAGCAAATCTTTTGTATTGTTATCTCAATACCCCCATGCATATGGGATATATTGAGCATGGTGATCAGATCATGATATGAATAAACATAACAGTTTAAATAATAAATATGAGGCCTTCTCACGGACTACCCTGAGAATTGGGGGGGGGGGGTGAAGCCCCTCAAGCCCCCCCCCCGCCCCCAACTACATGCCTGGTCATGATGATTGGGTTTAGTATCTGTGGAGTGTCAGAGGTAGAAGACATCACACATGTATTGCCTGTTGTGTTGGAAACACAACATCACATAATATTTGGCTGTTCTGTTGGAAACTGCATTGAGCCCCCATAGGGACATGGGGTGGGATACAAATAAAGATGATGATTGTTTAGCTGTAACTTATATAAGAAAAAAGAAACCAATACCTCGGATCAGACATTATACAAAAGACACACTGGGATCCTTAGATTAAAAGTACATTTTCATTGGCCGACCAGAATGCTAAAATAACATACAAAATGACCACATACATACACACACACACACACACACACACACACACACACACACACAGTGTGTGTGTGTGTGTGTGTGTGTGTGTGTGTGTGTGTGTGTGTATATATATATATATATATATATATATATATATATATATATATAGCAACTCAACTGAGAATTGAATATTTGGAGTGAACTGGGGTAAATTGTAAGGGTGATGCAGATATTTGACCTGGATTTGGATTTTGACAGCTTGTTTATTTTAACTTTGAATGTAATGTGGGTTGTATGCTGTATGAGTATGTGTCAAGTGTGTTTTTCAGGTGTTTTGATATGATTGATATGCTAATCAATGAAACAAACTTATGATTGGTTTAGTGTTTTTTTCTTTGCTTTAATTTTTAATATTAGTAGTTCATTGTCTGCTCCTGGTCTAGTTTTTGCAGAGAGGACAAATATTCTCATTTTCTACTTCCAATATGTAGTCTATTTGATTTCAGTATTGATCATCAGGTTATATTCCTATATACAATTGCTTTTTGGGTTGCTTGAAGAATGGGTTTGCAATGAACAAACTGTTAATCTGCAAAATTCAATCAGTAGGTTTCCTTCTTCATTTCTTGATCCCAGGCTAGTTTTTCCTATGGTTTCTAGTCTTGATCTGTTTCCTATTGTACTGACGGTTTTTTCCTAAAGTCCTACTGACATCATTTGGTCAGACTTTGCAATATATCCTGAATGTGTTTTTCTGATTAAATTAATTATTTGACTCAAAGTGTAATTATCTGACTCTATGTGTCTTATTCCTGTTCACTTTTGTTTGCTCAGCCCAAGAATTGCAATGTTTCCAGGTTCCGTTTCTTGTTTTACTTTGCATGCTTTACTTGTTTTCCCTGATTCATGGTGTTGCCATTGGCTTACAGAAGAGGGCTTACTGCATATTGCATATGCATTTTTTTCAAAAGTTCTTTAAACAATAAGAAGGAAAACTGAAAGTGGAAAACCAACCTAGCTTCCCATAGAAAAAGAAACCTAAACTAAATTAAATGGAAAAGATAAATAACTTTAGACTTCTGAAATATCTTTGGACCCTAATAAGTTTAAAAAAAAGTGCTTGACTTATGTCTGCAAATAAACTGGAAGTACATGAAGTGACAGAAAAATACTGAAGTAAATATATTCATTCTTGTATAGTCACCACTTCACAATGCAGTTATCTATGTATCCATTTAATAGCAAATTCTTCTGAATTCAGTGGGGTTTACTTCATAGTAAATCGATGCAAGGGTGTGTAAAAATTTAAAAAGAAGAAAATAGCCCAATAATAACCATGAAATTCTGTTTATCCAAACTAAATCAAACCTATCCTCAAATGTCTAAATCTTTATCATGAAATTATTTTCAGTCTTAGTGAAAATGACCTAAACTTAGTTAAATTTTTATTGAACGGGTGAGAATGCCCCCAGTTGAAGAGTTTTTGGAACAACGTATTTATAGAAATCAATAACATTATAGGATTAAACATCACCCCAGATGCTAGGTTAGCATTATTAATGGATGCCACAAAGTTGAATTTAGAACTGGAAAAGAAATAATTGGTGATTATTTTACTCACAGTGGCAAGTCTTATAATTGCAAGGAATTGGAAGATAGTAACCAATCTCACACTGGAAGCATGGTATGGGGAAATACGTTCTAGAGAGTGAAAAAGGAAAACAATACATCCTTGTTGGTCAGGAATTTGGATATGACATTTGTTTAATGGTTGACATAAATTTTATGGTAAAGGAAATGATACTTGTTCAGGCCTTGGTGGTGGGGTTATGTGTTTGCAAAAAGATAATTGTTTTGTGTTCTGTTTCACTGTAAGTTGTTAACATATGTAAATTTAAAAAAATAAAAAAGTTTTTATTGAACCTACAGAGTGCTTTCAATTTGGATTGCCCTATCAGCATAAGCTTCACTACAGAATGCGAATAATACTTCCACTGCACTTCACACAACACAGAAGAAATGGAAACTCATGCACACTGGGGCCTTTGCTTCATCATTCGAGCAATCATTTCCTAAATAAGACTAGTCAGTCTCACTTTCAATTAAAATAGAAAGGAATTTATATTTGTTATGAATGAAATCCTAAAGGATTCTTGTTAGGTCTAATTTGTAATAAAACAAAGATTCATTGCATGAGAATGGAATGCTTTCCTGTCCTTTTCCCTTTATTGACATGTTGGAAAAGTTCTGGCTTCCATTAATTCTGCAGAGGGGTGTGTGTGTGTGTTTTTTTTTAAAGTATCTGCAGATGTAGTTCTAATTCACATCATATGTAAATCGATAACGTGGTTCAGAATTAATGCAGTTGGACACCTCTTGGTCATGGTTCAGTGCTATAGAGACATGAGCACACTTTATTGGAGAAAACTAAAAACCTGTAAACCTACACCTCTCATCAACAGATAATATTGAGCCATTCCTGGTAAAGTAGTATCACACTGAATTAATTGTACAGTATATATGTGCTCCTATTTGCTTCAAATTTTAGTTTGAAATGAGTGCTCAGCAACTAAAATAAAAGTATATTTTAACTTCTTTTTTAAAAAGGGTAACCATTAATAACCATGAACCACAAGATATGGAGGTAAAACTTTATTTATTTTCTATTTGTCCATAATGCAAATCATAACTTCATATATCCTCACATGTTTGGTGGAACATAAAGTCATTTCTTGTTTCATTTTTGCCCTCTGGAAGATCTTGGATATCCAAATCTCTGGAATTGCTTATTCCTGGCTTACAAAATAAAAATGATAGAGATTTGTGGATTACATTTGGTGTGAAAGGTCAATTTACTAACTGAGCTGATCTATATCTGAAATACACATGTAATGGAGAAAAAAATGATTTGAAAACAGGCATATCCATAAAAAAGGCATATCCTGACTTTCATAAAGCTACAGCATCGACAAGCTGAATGTTGCCCATGTTTAGCCATCATGGTTAGATAACAAGGAAAAATTATGTTTGTATAAGTCCTATACAGCTTAAATCAGGATTATCTGAAAAACCTTCACCTTCCTATAAAAGCCTGCTTAAGGCATATCCTCAGCCAAAGGGCAAACCCATGAAACACGGGGAGGGGGGGGGGGGAGAGAGAGAGAGTGGTTGAAGTCCCCTGTCACATGCTAAGGGGTTGATCTAGTGCCTATTTAAGGCTGAACCACCATATTCTTCCTATAAAAGCCTGCCTGAGTTTAAATAGTCAGACGACCTCCTCAGATGAAGGAAGAGAAGCATCTTCTCCCCACTTCTCTATGCTGCCTGCATGGAGTCCATCACAAGATGCAGTTACTTTTGGCAGGACTCTGTGGGGCTCCATGCTGGCAGCATTGTGATAGCATAGAGAATTGGACCCCAGAGGAGTCGGGTGTACATCTGACTCCTCATAGTAAAAACACTGAGGAAGTGGGGGGCAACAGGGAAATGTCATGGGAAAGGATACCACGGACTCTGTCAGTAGGTAATACTGCATGATGGTTCCCTGCGCTGCCCCATGATTTCCCCTGCTGTCCCCGCTTTACAAAGGGCTATTTGATGAGGTAGTAAGATTTAGAGGAATCTTTTTTTCTGGTTCCCATCACAGTTATAAGCATATTTTGTGAGGTTGTGAGAGGGAGTTTTATGGTGACTGCTGCGAAGCTATGAATTCCTCTCCACAAAAAGCTAGACTTCTGCCCTCTCCGATCTTTTACTTCTGGCAAGGAAATACCTTTTCACTTAGAGAGACTTTTGAAGTATCCGTTGGTTGTTGCAGAAGAATCTTTAATGTAGATGGGTGCTATGTTACTTGTGTTTTAAGTGCTTTAAGAATAAGTTTAGATTTATTCTTTTAAAATCTCTAATATGAGCTGCCGTATGCTCCACACTGGTGTTTTATAATAAACAATCAAGTAACCATTTCAAAGGGTAATCAATCGTGCCACATGAATTATTATCTCTTTTTTTATATCCAAGAAATAGGTGGCTCAGCTAGGCCTATCCCAGGCAGACTCTAGTGTTGGGTCATTTAAGATATGAAACTTATTACCATTCTCACTGATTCACTGGCTTGCTTGGTCATTATGGCCATTGCATTATATCCCCAATATGCATTTAGCTCTCTTCTTTGTCTAGGGCAATCTTTCTCAAACTCTACTCCTTCAGGTGTTTTGAATTTCAGCTCCCAGAAATCCTAGCCAGTTTACCAGCTGTTAGAAATTTTAGGAACTGAAGTCCAAAACACCTGGAGATGGAGAATGTGAGAAACACTGGTGCAGGGCACTGTAAGCAATTGACAGGTCATAGGGATGGTCATGGGATGGGAGAAGATTCCAGCTTTCCTTGAAGATCCATTTGGAGTGCAATATAAGCCCGAGGCTTTAATTCAGACAGCCTTCTTTAAAATTCAGTAATTGAATGGGTACAATTCCAAAGTCAATCCTGTAGCCATGTAGTTAATTACCATTGTGAGGCAATAGGGCCAAGGTGGACTAAAATGAGCACAGTGCTTTGTATGCGTTTTGCTGTATTTTTTTTTAAAAAAACTAAGAAGCCCACCTTTGTGTCAAGCTTTAGGAAACTTGCATAGCTCTGATAAGAAAAGAAATCTCATAAATATTCATTAAAAATTACCCTTTTTTTGAATCATGAATTTTACAAGCAAGCCTTGATTTGACCTCTGCAGGGAACAAAATCCAGACTATAATGTTCTGATTCAGCTTTCTGAAACATACAAAAATGCTTCCAAATCTTGATGTTACGGTTAAGAGTTTATTTATACATTATTTGAAAATGTAGTGTCTTAAATTCTGTGAGCCAATCATTTGGCATTTATTTTAATTCGAACTGTTGCTTTATATATTGTTTGTTTAGAAGTTGACTGAAAATTACAATTAGTTTTCTTATTTATTTATTTACAGCATTTATATTCCGCCCTTCTCACCCCGAAGGGGACTCAGGGCGGATCACATTACACACATCAGGCAAACATTCAATGCCTTTTTAACATAGGACAAAGACAAACAACAAACATAGCTCCGAGTGGGCCTCGAACTTATCAATTATTATGTTTCATTTTCCAAGTTTTATCTATCTATGATTTCCAAATAGCATAATTAGATTTTGTATTTCTTGATTTGAGAGATGTGGGATTAATAACCTAGGCCACATCCACACTGACCTCTTAGGTTGGTGTCGATGATGATCAGACTTCAGCAGCTTAATGACACATGAGGTTGATTTGCAATAACTCCTCCAGATTACCCAACGTCAAGGTTAAGTCTGAATTTTTCCCAACTTAAGTCCTGTGGGGATAGTTGGACCAGTTTCCAAATGGAAATTGCTGCAACTGTTCCCACTGTGATCTTGCGTTTTCTTAGCTTGAGCAGCCACCCGGACATGAGATGGCAATCACCTTCTCCCTCTCATCACACATGTCACAGAGGTCTCCAGCTGCTGTGACACAGGTTCTACCTGTTCGTTATCTCTTGCCATAATTTTGGCCAGGGTGACAGGAAGCACTGGGAAGGAAGGGGGAGAGGAGGTTGCTTCCTCCTCTCCCTCTTTCCTCAGAGCCTTGTCACCTGATTCCCAGTATCTCTTTGTCTTAATAAAAATACATGTTCCAGCTTTTGGAAATGGTGTTAAATGCATGACCTTCACACACAGGGCCAGAAAGAGTACTGATGTTGGGCTTCATTGGAAAACTGTCTGCCCATAAATGACCAATGTCTTGATTTAATTTGATATTGTACTAGTATGATAAAACTACAATACAATTTGGGATGATGAAAAATATTACTGCCATCAGGGGGAGCCACATGTTTTATGTCACCTTCTCCTTGATGGTATGTTGTCCTTCTGTGTATTGTATGACAACACTCCACACTTGTATTTGTCCTGGGACTTGATCTGCTCACAAAATTAATTCCTTTATTCATTTGTTGGGTACCTCTTAATTCCTACTTAATTCCTGCTGTAATTTATAATTCTTCTGAAACATCTTCTGAAATGTTTACAACCTTTGCTGATTGTGTAGCATTTCAAAATAGATCCACAGTGAAAAAATATAGATTTGCAAAGAAGAATAAAAGATCCAAGAATATGAGCTTTTAAAAGACTGTCTACTTTGATTCCTCCTGCTGTCCATTAGGAAAACATATTTTGAAATATAAAGAGACAGTTACTAACAAAGAAACAATGGACTTTGGAATTTCCAGACTGTTGTTATACATTACACTTAGTTGTTCAGAGTGCTTTTCAAAACCTGATAATTCACTTAGGAAACTATGATTTGTTGGTCAAGATGAGCATAAAACCTTCGAAGTGTGGAAAAGTAAAAAAGAAAAATTTTCATGATTTAATCACGAGCATCTTGAGAACAAGAATTAGAAAGCAGCCACCATGGTCTATGAATTGCACCCTTGCTAGAATGTCAGTGTGGTTGCAGCCATCTGCACTGACTGAAGGGCTGTAATAGCTACATTTAATCAAATGCTAAAGCCCAATGATAAATATTAAATGCGTCCTTTAAAAATGTTAATCTTCCTTTTAGGCTTTGTTTTTACATGGCATTTTAAATTACCTTCTGACAGATAGATTCCATATGCCCCAGACACTGAAGCAAGCCCATTTATTTGGTAGGGAATGCAGAAATCTGACAGTGAGTTTTATTATGTTTTACATTTTAATGCACACATCCAGGATAGAGCTAAAGCAAGCTGTTTCCCAGTGATTTGAGAGGTGACACATAGTGTGCCCTTACCTCCAGAAGCAAGGTATATGCACACACACAAGCCATTCTTTATGAACAACACAATTGCTATTTGCCTATTTCAAATAGAATCCAAACACGCCAAGCACAGCAAGAATACTGAGAGCAAAGAATGCTTAATATTCTAACCCAGCTCACCAAAGGAAGGATAAAAATGAAGCGCTGAAGTGACAGAGCAGTGTTCTGTAGAGCAACATGATGTGTCTGCTTTAAATGGAGAATAATGGATTTAAGTTTAGTGCAGCACTAAAGGGCTCAATTACTATTCATGAATTCCAAAATGCTCTATTTCAGACACTCTTTTTTGCATGAAATGTTCATCAGAATCAATGTGTGAAACTACAAGAAAGTAAACCTTTTTCCTTTTCACACAATACAATTCTTTAACTAGACTCCTACATTTACAAAAGAACAGTTCAGAAAAATCCCTGAGTCGAGAAAGCTAACCGCCTAAAATAAATATAGTGGAGTGTGATGGCTGTCATAGGCTAAGAACCCCTGCTAGCTCCATTTGGGGCATGTGTTTTTTCCTGTGACTAAATGGACCTCCATTTGTCTTGAGGCTTCTATACTTTGACGGAGTTGTTGCCATGGGGACAGGAGGTAATCTTTTTGTTAGCAGAGACATTAATTTGTCATTCTTTAAAGGCATCTTCATAACAGAACTGCATCAGCAATAATGATTTTACTATTGAAGACACCCCAAAGATATTTTGTTTCATGTTCTAGTAACATTATTCACCATGAAACCAACTCTGACACTCATCTTCCCACACTTCAACATTTCATTTGGATGACACAGTATAATCCGGTGGCTCTGAAGACCGGGAAAAATGCTCTCAGCATTTTGCATGACTGCCTAAGTCCTAAATGCACTTATTTCAAAGTAAGTTCCACAGATGCTGATTGGACTTCTGTCATTTAAATCTAAATCAGATTGGAGTTACGATGTGGTTATGTTTGTGCATGAAAATACATATACACTCACACATTTGTAAATCTGCATGCAGATATTCTGAAAATATTACCACACACACTACTTAACAGAATAGGTTTTATAGAAAGTGATCTTTTTAACTTTTTAAAGGAAGGTGCATCTTAGATCTTCTGTGTGTTTTTTAAGTATTATATGATTTTGTCTTGTTTTAGACATCTACTTTCTGTTCTATTTTAGAGGAATATTTTAAACATATACAACAATTAGCATGCAACCTTAACATCTTTAAATTGCAAATTATATTGGAAATTCCTCAACATTCAAAGGTAGTTTTCTTTGTGACACAGAAGTAAAAAGATTATTAGGCACTGCAAGAATTGCTTGCAGCCAAGATTTAAAGGAGGGTATGTGTTGGAGAATGTCACATGTATTTGAGAATTTTACTTGATGTTGTTGCCACTATGACTAAAGACATATTGGTTTGAATTCAGTTGGTTAATCTTAATGGTTTAATAGTTTATTTATTATTTATTTATTTATTACATGCATTTATACCCCGCCCTTCTCCCCGAGGGGACTCAGAGCGGCTTACATTCTGCCACGAGGGCCAGCGACAAATATACTATAAAACAAAACATTTAAAACATGATAAAAACATGATAAAAACGTGATAAAAAGTATATAAAAATTAAAACGCTGCAAGGCCAATGAGCCAATGAGTCTATTGTTTTAAGAACTAACAATACAGTTTAAGCTAATATCTTTTGATTACCAGCCTTGAAATAACTAGAGCAAAATACATGAGATTGGATTAAATAAGTACCACTTTCTTTGATCTATTAACAATTAAAGATTTAAAGTGGGAAAACTTGTTAGAGAGAAGGCACAACATGGTTGGGAACTCAGGCAGGTGTCTACTTGAGACAAAATTTCCCCAGTCTTGTCAGGAACCAGGACTTTGCTGGTATGCAGGCAGAGGTTAACCAAAATATCAGGCTTGTGTCAAAACTGTTTTACTTACAGCAAATAATTTAAACATTTGGCAAATAGGGTTGTCCAAATATTCGTTATGTTTCTCGTTTCGTAATTATTTCGGATTGTTCTCGTTTTTTGAAACGAGTATTGAAACATTTTCCCTGGGTGCAACTGGCAATGTAATTCAAACCATCATTGGCCCATTCTCTAATTGTTTCTTAAAATTTTTGTTAATTTTTTTCCTTCCAAATTTTTTTTTAAATATTTTTTAAAAATTATTTTTTATTTATTTTTTTGTTTCTGCAACCTAACATGAATGGGAGCCTAGCGCAGCCTAACTTGGCCGCTCCCTGGCCAATCAGAGTCTTCCACGATGGCTGCCAAAGGTGGGGGCTAGCGTCCTCCATGTCCACGTGGAGGATCTCTATGAAAATCCCCAACCGCAGCCGACCCAAGCCATTCTGGGTTGGGATACTGAGGAGAGAGGGTGTTTGGCGCACGCTGGGAAGCTGCTGCTTGCTTGTTTGGGGGAGAGAGGGCTAACTGGGGGTAGAGTGTTTCTGTTGTTGCTGGTTCGATATTGTGTTTTTTTGGGGGGGGGAATTGGCTGGGGGCTTGGGGCAGAGTCCTTGCTGTGGCTGGCTTTAGGGAACTTTTTTTTTCCAAAGGACATCTGCGTTCCTGCAAGTGCATTGCTTCCCTCCCGCTCCATTTGTAATCCCAAGCCCTCGGGCTGAGTGTTATTGCAGCAATCACAAAGACACACATTGTTTTCAAACCTAAAGGGTACATTGGAAGAAATAGTTTCCAAAGGACGTGGGGCACCCGCCAAGGCATTGCTTCCCTCACGTTCCATTTCTATTCCCAAACCTTGGGCTGAGTTTTATTTCTGCAATCACAAAGTCAGACATTGATTTGATTCAATAGAGGGTCCACAGCAATTTATAGTTTCCAAAGGACATTGCCAATCCTGTCAAGGCATTGCTTGGCGTGTGCTGCATTTCTAATCCAAAGTCTACACAAGTAGAAGAGGGACTTTTACAGTGATAAGAACCCAATTGAACAGGAAATAAGACTTTCAAACCAGGAACAGGTTTCTTCAAATATTGAAAAATAGTGTATTATAAAAAGTTATACACAAATGGTATCTGACCCCCAAAAAGCTAGGTTTTATGTACAGAAACGTCAATAACAAATGTTGGAGATGCAGAGATCAAACAGGCTCTTACCACCATATGTGGTGGAGCTGTAGGAAAGTACAAAAATATTGGGCAAATATTTTAGAGGAATGTAATAAAATTCTAAAAACTAATTTTGAATTTAAACCTGAGCTTCTCCTGCTAGGGCTTTATGACCCTCAAATTAAAATTAATAATAATACAGACAAACTGTTTACTTTTTTTTATCATGGCAGCAAGAATGGTGTTAGCGAAACATTGGAAATCCGAAAAAGCTCCTACTAAAGAATCCTGGATAGATAAGGTGTTGGAAATAAAAGACATGGATTATTTAACCTTTCTGATTAGAAGAAGCAATGGAAAAGCGTCAAAAGCAACAGACTGGTCATGTTTCGAGGATTACTTGAAGAAAGGAAAATGAGAATTAAAGGCTATAAGAAGAACTATGATGAAGCTATCCGGAAGTCAACTCTACCCCCCCCCCCCCGGCCCTTTTGTCCAACACTACCTAACCTCCTTGCCCTAAAAGTCTCCTTTCCACCCCCCTCTAACCTACCCCCCTCACACTACCCTTCCCTATATTTGCCCTTTCCTTTCCAAGCCTATCCCCCCCTCCCTTGTCTTAATCGACATGTTTGTTAAGAAACTTCTCAATAAAAAGTATTAAAATAAAAAAGGTATGAAAATTTGCCAAAAATCATAGGAGACAGGAAACATTCTGCAATTTGTTGAGCAAAGAGTGTGGAATGTGTTCTCCCACTGTACCAAATTTGATGAGAATAGCTCAAGAAATGAGGGCGGGAGACCCCCAGAAAAGTCCCCCCGGTTTCCTGGTTTTTGGCGATTGCGCATGCGCGTCCGACATTTTAGAAACATTTTAGAAACATTACGAATTTTTGGAAATATCTGAAAATTTTGGGTGAAACATTAAGAAATAATTTCTATATCGAAGAGCCGGCACCCCCTACTTTAGAAACGAGAATTGAAACATTTTTTCCATCGATCGGACAAGCCTATTGGCAAATCAAAAATCCAACAGTCAAAAGTCAGTCCAAGGATACAAAGTACATCAAGGTCCATAACAAAATACAAGAGCAACAGAGTACACAACAAGATTATCGCCACAGTTCAAGGTTCAGCAAGGTGCATCAGAAGAGCTGAGGATACAGGTCTGGATACTACAATCAACACAACCTGGGGGGAAAGCCATCAGCAATCAGGGCCAAGCATGACAGACATTTTTCTCCCAAAGAGCAGTCTCTAGCTAGACTCTTTATATGCAGCTGATAACATCTGCAGTCTATCTCCACAGGCCTCTTCCCTGATCATGCCTGCCTGTGAGTTCTTACAGACAGACCATCCTGACCTTTAGAATCAGGAGTGAGATTAACCCCTTCCATACCTTTCTCAGCATCACCAACCTGCTAAGCATGATCCTGTTTTAAACATCACCAGGCATTATATATACTTATCACCACCAAAGGCTAGGCATGCCACTATACCAACCACCATCAACTGTGGGGCATGACAAGTCTCTCCTTGGGCAAAACACCCCCAGGGGAAATCCATTATTTTTGTATTGCTCACCACAGACTGTCTTATTTTATGAACAGACCTGGAGAATTCTCCCCTCCCTCTGCAAGCCACTGAACACAAAAAGAGTGATCCAACCCCCGTGTCTGCCCCAAAGGTAAGCTCCTTCTCCTCCCAACATTATCCTTCAGGTGGATATTTAATGGAGGTTTTCAAATCATCTGAGATAGTTAATCTTATATAACCTAAATCAGGATGGGGAACTGCCATTAGGGGGCCACAGTATCCCCTCCCAAACTCTGGAAAGGTGAATCTCCCACAAAAAATTGCTACTGTTAATTAATGTTAAGATCTCATTTAGGTAACAAAGACTACAACACATGCACACACACATGGAGAGAGAGCAAATAAAAGATTATGCTTTTAAATGAAAATGACTTCAATGACTTCTCTGGGCACAGCATCAAGTAACAGATTTGATGAGCTGTTTGATTCTCATTGCTATGCTGAAAGAAATGTCAACATTCCATAAAAGGGATGAAAAAGAAATTGGCATATTTGTCTTGACCCTCTCTTTGTCCAGGGGAAGAAGCCCCATTCAACAAAGACAACTACTCTCCCTTTCTCAGATAGAATTTGTCCACTCTCAAACAGGGAATCACAGAAACATGAAAAGAGTTATTATTAATTGCTTGCAGGAGCCCCTGGTGGTGAAATGGGTTAAACCCTTGTGCCGTCAGGACTGCTGACTTAAGTTTGGGTTGCTGACGTGAAGGTTGACAGTTCAAATCCAGGGAGAGTGCAGATGAGCTCCCTCTTTCAGCTCCAGCTCAATGCAGGGACATGAGAGAAGCCTTCCACGGGAATGGTAAAGCATCAAACATCCAGGCGATCTCTGGACAACATCCTTGCAGACAGCCAATTCTTTTACACCAGAAGCGACTTGCAGTTTCTCAAGTCAATCCTGACACCAAAAAAACTGCTTGCATATGAAAAGGGTAATCAATCACTGTTGATTCTTTGGATTTTTCTGAATCAAGCCAAGTTTCATTGGACAGAGAGAAGGAAATTATTGTTTTCATCTTTGCTTTTGCACAAGAAAGGTTTTCCTTTCTTGTGCAAAAATAGGATAAAGACAAAAATGTGGACACTTCCCTTTGTTGGAGCTCTGCCTTCTCTCTCAGCATAGCACTGAGAATCAAAGTTCCAGTTCAGGCGGGTATAATAGCATAACTTCTGGTCATCAAATTTGGTTGCTCCTGGGGTTTGAACCTGGGACCTTTCGGTCTCCAGCTCAGTGCTTTAACGCACTTCGCCACCGGGGCTCTTTAAAACTCTGCTTTTTGCCTGCTGACCTAAGACTTGAGTTGGAATGAGGCTGTTGTTTTAAGGCTTTTCTTGAAAGGCAAAACAGGACACTACAGAATCAGACATGGGTCTATTTTTTCCACAATTCTATTCAAAATAAGTCTCTCCAGAACTTTGTAAAAATGACACAAGGAGATTGGTCTATAGCTTTTTGAGTAATTACGGTCTTTACCTGGTTTCAAGATGGCTATGACTCTTGCTTTCCTCCAGATTTTGGGAATCTGACAGGATGCAATGTAGTTGTTCATCTTCAGCAGCCATCACCTTGCTTTTCAGCCAAAGTTCTTAATTTGTTCCATCAGTAGATCATCGAGGCCAGCTTTTTGCCATTTTTACATTTATTGAGGGTCATGTCCAATTCAGTAGATGTAAAAGGTTCCTGAAGGTGTTTGTTCTCATTATCTGGTTGTCTGACTATTGGTTTCCTTCCTACTTTTGTGGAGAGTCCCATTCTTTATGTTGGCATGGGTGTTAGTTTGTGAGGGATCATTGCTCAGCTGTCTTAACAGCCTCCATGTCTTCTGACTGCTCCTGCCCATGTCGACTTCTGTTATCAGCTTTGTCCACTGTTCTTTCATGGCTTCAGAGATGGAGAACAGAATGCTCTGTGCTATCTGGAGAGTTTGCTCACTAAATGGGTCTTCATTGTGGAGTCTGTAGTAGTCTTCCAGCAAGGCAGCTGTATCAGGAGTAATGCCCTTAAGGTAGTGTGTTCTGCAGCCTCTCAGTATAGATGCCCACGAGCAAGTTTTTACTATTTTGATAAAGTGCTCGTATTCCTCAGGGATTGGGGTGACCGATATGATCTTGTCATCTAGCATGTCTGAGAATTTGGACCAATTTGCCTTTCTGAAGTCGAATCTCCATTTGAATCGAACTTCCAGAGGCCTTATGGTTGGGAATAATTGGCATACTATTGGCTGATGCTATGTGTTTGGTATTGGTGGTCCCACTGATTTAGAGCATTGCTGCACAATGCTGCCGTTCACAAATAGGAGGTCTGGGTTATATCCTCAGTGCCATCTCTCACTGTTGTAGGATGGTGGGAGCTTACTACCGTGAATAAGTGATAGTTTACGCAGTTCAGCCCAAGAAAGCACAGCCTTTCCATTTTTATCCTCTTGAGCATAGCCTCATACGTGGCTATGGCTGTTAAAGTCACTAATTACTACAGTCCTTTGGTAACTATCAAAGTTCACTGGAGAGGAGAAACAAAACTCTTCATTTGGGGGTTTGTAGACAGAGGTAATTGTGATGTTATTAAGCTCTAATGTTATAAACTCTATATTGTTTTCTTCGGTGTTGTGGACACTGCTGACTTGGAGGCTTGGTTTGACAAAGACAGCGCTTCTATACTGCACATGTGGTCTTTCTGCCACTAAATTCATTCCTGGAACTTTTGGTTGTTTCTGTTGTTTTTCCTGTGTGTTTCTTGGACACACAACACGTCACATTTCTTATCTCGGCATAGTTCATAAAGCAGCTGTTCTTTGGCAGCTGACATGCCTTCGATTTTGATTGAGATTATTGTCATAGTTGGTCTTGAAAAGGTCAATTGGTTGGTTTGTTTGTTTGCTTGCATGTTGCAAGTTGCATGTCGCTTCTGGTTGTGAGACAATCTTCCATCTACAAAGACGTTGCCCAGGGGATGCCTGGATGTGTCACGATCCTGCGTGGAGGCTTCTCTCATATCTCTTTCTCCTCTCTCTTTCACCTCAAATAGGATTGATTGGTGATGAATCTGATAAGCTGTCAGTGTTGACTGGAGACTCATGCCTTCACTCAAGCTTTTGGTTCAAATTGTGTTTTGCTCCTTAATTGTGTGTGATATTTTATGTTTTTTATTGTTTTATTATAGAGTAATTTGTTTGCTGGATGTTTTATTGTATTTTGTCTGTGTCATCTATTGGCATTCTTCTTATACTGAAATGTATAATAATGTTTCTAAATTAATGAATACATAGCACAATAGAACCTTTGCTTTGGATTTTACACGGAGAAATATACAGCTCATATGACCATTTCCATTTCTTGTATTGCCCCTTATGATCATATTTACAATAGTATACCAGATGTTTCACTTAATCAAAATCAGCATGCATTTTTCTTAAATATTTACAAGTAATAGAAAAATTCTATTCTAAATTCTAAAGTGTTAGAAAACAAGGCTCTTTTATTTGCATAGCCAATCCTTCAAAAGAACATAATTTCATCATCACTGTGTGCCATCTGGAGTGTACTGACTGAACTACAGTTTCAAAATTAGGTGGAAGGGATAATTTCATTTCATGCATTTTGAGCAAGAAGGATGTTATTCAAACTGAAATCAGACTTATTTGAAGAGGGGACTATCATCTTGAAAAATGCAGCCATTACTCCTGCATAGATCTAGAAGAAAAATAAAATGACCTCAAACTGCATAATCGGATGTCTACTCAAGAGTTACTGCTTATGATGACTTTGGGGCCAAAGTTCATGATGTTATTCAAACGCTTTTCCTACAAGGAAATACAAAAGCATCTAGGACAGAAATTTTGTAGTATTTTGACACGTTCCACTTCTACAAATTCTATATTGTTATTCACTGACCTGGCTATTATATTAACCCTCTATATATCTGAATCCCACTCAAGAGTTAGACAAAAGGTTGTTCTCCCAATGCAGCTTCCAGCATTGATCACAATTGGTTTTTTTGGCTAGAGGACAGAAGCCAAAACAATATCTGGGAAACCACTCTCCCAGGATATTTTGTCTATCTCTCTACCATCTGGAAAAATGGCATAATCAATTCTTGTCTTCCAAAATAGTAATTATGATGATGCATTGCAGCCCTTTAGAGCAGGGGTCCCCAAACTAAGGCCCAGGGGGTGGATGCGGCCCTCCAAGGTCATTTACCTGGCCCCCACCCTCAGTTTTAGATTTAGGCATGCCCAAAGTCTGAAATGACTTGAAGGCACACAACAACAACAATCCTAATTAACTTGACTATCTCATTGGCCAGAAGAAGACCCACACTTCCCATTGAAATCTGATAGGTTTATTTTGATTAAAATTGTTTTTATCATTAAAGATTGTATTGTTATTTCATTGTTGTTGTTCTTTTTTTTTTGCACTACAAATAAGACATGTGCCGTGTGCAAAGGAATTTGTTTGTATTTTCAAAAAATGATAATTCGGCCCCTCAACAGTCTGAAGGATTGTGGACCAGCCCTTTGCTTAAAAGTTTGAGGACCCCTGCTCTAGAGTAAGACTTTTTATACTTTTTATACTCACAACCCCTTTCTGCCAAATAAATTTTTATATGACCCGAGCTATATAGGTATATAAAATATGTATAAAAATCAAACAATTACTGAAAACAACATTTGCATGGCTTGCTAAATAGGCAAATTTTACTTTTTTGTGGAATATAAATGAAGAATTTTCTGCAAAGTCCTCTGTAGACACTGCACATTGTTCCTACTACATTTGTGTTAATGGGTGTGATTCAGAAATCTTTTATTGTTGTAAAATTTTTCATGATCCCAGCATTGAGCTAAGGGGATCCCAACTGAGGTTGGGACCTACAGTTTAAGAAGCAGTACATGGCTATCCCAATAGATGTCATCAGTACCTGCATAGATATCCACAGTTGCCAAACTCGTGTGCAAGGCAATTGGAAATGGAAAAATAGTGGATGCATAAAATCTTCCATGAACTATAGACTTCAACCCCTAGAAATAAACAAGTCATTATCCTGTTAAACATGAAGTGTTGCTATTATTTTGGATCACAGTCTTAGGACTCAACAAGTTGTACAATAAGAAGATACAGTTTCACTTTGATTCACTTCTTCCAAAAAAAGTGAAACTATTTTTTTCAATGGAGAAACCATACTTAGGCAGAATAACAAAAAGCGGTAATATATTGATTGACATATGATAGTGATTGAAATGCTCTTTCTTAGCAATTTATGGCAAAAATTAGACATTCTATAGATTTCAGTGAAGTTATGTTCTTGCCTAGTTAAAAATTGGTTTTAAAAACAAAATAGTATACTTAGAGATATATCTATATCTACCAGAGACTGAACACATTATTTTTTGGATGACTAACCCAGAATCCGAAAGTCATAATGGGTGCTTTTTTGAAATGTGATTCTTCACCCCTGTTTCTTTATATGAGGGATTTGCAGGTTCCTTCTTATGAGGCTATCCCTAGTTCACTAGAAGATACAAACAAAAGTAATAATAATTGTTATATGTATTTTCAGCATTTATTAAGATTAACCTTTCTATTGTGTATCTTACTAATACACTGCCCATTGAGAGGAAAAATGCAACAATATAAGCATGTTTGTCTAGGTAGGCTTTTATCAAATTTTCCATAAAGACTTAAGAAAGGAGGGACAGTTCATCTTAGACACTATCATTTGTTGGCATAACAATGTCTTTCCTCAGAGGCATCTGTTATGTGTTATTAACAGGCATTGTAACATGGCATCTTGATGAATTTGGTTTGTGCAGCAAGTACTTTAATTTGTGCAAGAAATAAGTAGTTAAATATAGCAGTGAGCTTATTTCATAGTTTTCTACAATTTCTCAGCACGCATACTTGACTTATATCTGCATTACCTGAAATCCTGCTAGTTCTTGTTTATGCTAGCAAACATTCATGCAACAGAACCACCATTCAAATATCATCCATTTGTGCATCTGGATCAACCTGTTGAGTATCAAATAATTTTGTGTTCCAGCAAGTGCAGATAAAATCAGAAAAGGTCAAGGGGAAGATTAAGGACAGAGCAGTTCAATCCAAAACACATCATGTTTCTAGTTTAAAAAATATATTCACCAATACAGCTGCAATAAATTGTGCTATGTTGCTTTATTACTACACACAGTATGCTAGAGACATAACATAGAAAAACATATTATACAAAAGTAGTCCTGAATCTAAAAATGGTTTACATGAGAATCGTGAATAGATAAATTCCTTTGTTAAAAATTCAAACTTATAGTTGCTATGTATTTTATAAGATGCTGTACAAAAATTCCATAAAATCCATAGTGCTGCAGAAATCCTGTTTCCTTAGCAGTTTTATAGGCATTAAGGATGAAGAAGAAAAATCATAGGGATTGGCTTTTGAAACAGAAATCAAATGAATGGAAAACCCCTTCAACCATGGCTTTTGTTCAGACATAGGAGCAGTATCTTGTTCAACCATGAAGTATCACAGGGATTATCTCGTTGAATACTTTGGGAGTTTTTTCAACTAGGGTTCCATTCTCCAGTGCATTTTTTCATTATGGATTTTCTTCTAAGCCAAAGGAAATTTTCACTATGGTCATCGTCTATGGTGAGATGTGCTTTATATATTACATGCTTTTAATTCAAAGAAGACGCCATGAAGTATTACTTATGCATGTGATTGGAAAGAGAATGGAACTGGAACTGAATTCATTTATTTACAGAAACTTTGTTGTTAGCCTACCTTTTTCCTACTTCAGGGTTCAAGGTGAATTAGAACAATAAAAACAAATACAGCTAAAAAAATCAGGCAAGTATAGAATTTTAAAAATGTAATTAAAACAGAAAAAATAATAACCTTTTAAAAACATAAACCATCAAAATGAAAAGAGAAAATAGAAATTATTAGTAGTCACTTAAGCTGTGTTTCCACATACCTGGGAGTAAGTAATGCAATGGAGCCTTCTTTTGAGTAGACATAAGCAAGATTATACTTCTATTTCAAGTGAATTTTCCTCTAATGTTCAAGTTCTATTATAAATAACTGCACCCAGTACCTGCGCAAATATCCTTTTGGAAATAAATGGCAATCATACTCCTCAGTGTATTATTCTCATTGGAAGGACAGAGAAGAGGGATCATCCAGCAGACCTCAATATTTAGGCAGGTATATATATTGAGGAACACTCATATATACACATATTGAGGCCACAAAACATTTAGGCCTGCCTTGAATTGAGTCCTAAAGTGTATTGTCAGCCTGTCCTTCAAAACAAATGCAATGTGGTTTCTATACAAGGTTCCAATCAGCTATCTTTCTACTCAAAATTCTGTGTTGACATCAAGAGCAGTTTCAAATAGAATTAATTGCAGCTTTGACTGAACTACTATGGCTAGGTTATCCATGTCCAGGAAAGACCAAAGCTGCCAGATCAGTCAAAAATGGCTCTGGGCACTTTAAGACACATAGCATATCAGTGCATCTGTTGATAGCTATGGATCCAGGATCAAGCCATGCACTCATGGTTTATTGTTACCCATTAAGGTCACTGTAGCGTTCGGGTACAGGTACATCTCTACCCAAGTTCAAATAGAAGGGCCTTGTTATCATACTCTCGTACATATACTATACATGGCTCCCTGATCATTTTTATTTTCACAAAACATCTAAGCTAAGATGAGGCTGGCAGAGAGTGAGTTACTAAAAAACTATATGGCTATGTGGTCATTTGTAGTGGGTTTTCCACAATCTATCTAAATGACACTCCTCTAAAAGATTAATCATTTTGACCATATACATCTCTCAACCAACCAGCATAGTTCTAAATTCATATTCAAACATTATGGCATATTAATTTAAACCCAGAAAAAAGAATTGTATGAGTAATATTTTAATCATCATGATGGAGTCCAGTCATAGTGAGATGAACTGAAAAACTAGTCACCATGTAGCATAATCCTGTACTTTAATAGCCATCATGGAAAACAGCGTATTTTGTTTTCATCGCCAGGACCAAATTAGGAAAAAATAAGAAGAGAAATAGATGTCTGTACTTCTATCTTTTTGATATGTAATTGCATTTTTGGCTTTTTAAAAATGTAGACAATGAAATGGATCATTTTATTTCCTATCCTCTCTCTCTCCGTCACCTCCCCTTTCTCTCCCCAAGGTATTTGGATAGGAACTATTGGAGATTCCAGTTAAGACCAGGCACATGTCAATCAGAAAGATAGTTAAAGTGTGCTATTTTCCTGATCCTTCCCTTCCAAAGGTAATAAAGGAGGGGGGAAATGTGTATTAACAATACTCTAAGCATTCTGTTCTTAGAAAGCATCCCTTATATATAAATATTTCATACTGAGCTATATAACAACAACAAAAGCAACAACAAACCGATAGACACGAGTGAGAGATAAAGGTGGAATTAGAAAGGATAATGTTACTAAAATATATATCATGTGATATGTATATTGAAATGGTGATGGATTTTGTTATTATTCTACCCGTGTTTACAATAAAAACATATTTAAAAAACAACATTTTCATGAAATGTATATTATATGTGGGGAGCCCCTGGTGGCACAGTGTGCTAAAGCACTGAGCTGCTGAACTTGCAGATTGAAAGGTTGCAGGTTCAAATCGGGGGAGCGGAGTGAGCTCCCGCTGTCAGCTTCAGCTTCTGCCAACCTAGCAGTTCAAAAGCATGCAAATGTGAGTAGATCAATAGGTACCGCTCCGGTGGGAAGGTAACAGTGCTCCATGCAGTCATGCTGGCCACATGACCTTGGACAATGCTGGCTCTTCAGCTTAGAAATGGAGATGAGCACCAACGACTGGACTTAACATCAGGGAAACCTTTACCTTTACCTTATATTATATGTAGAGTGTACACAAACACAAGCACATGTATAAAGAAGATAATTAGTTTAGGTATCTTTATATTTATTCTAGGGGGTACATCATATCACATAGATATTTTCAGTCTAGACACATTGTTTGTAGAGCATGCACATGCTTACACATGGCAGAATTTCTGCATTTTCAATATAGTGTATTTATTCTGCATAGTTAAAATCAATGTTTCAGAGAACATCTCTACCTTTGTCTATGCATTGGCATTTCAATCAGACTATAGTGAATTTAAATTATCCTTAACCCCAATCTATGGGTGGGCAATCAGCTAAGAAATATTTATATCTTTGGCACAGCCATGTGAATTGGCAGACTGTATTTCCTTTTGATCTGTTCTGACTCCTGTTGGGAAATCAAGATTGACAATCCCAACTCCCCATCTGTGCCTGTTCCCCAAAAATTCTGCATTTGTTTATACAACTGGCCAGGCAATGTTCCCATATTTTCACATGATTTGGGAGTTCAATTAGTATGATCCTGAAACTGAGAGAAAAACAACTTTAGGCTGTGGACTGAGAGTTTTTAGTAAATTTAAAATAGGAAGAAATCTCATTTCAAATGTGTATAGTTACAACAGTTAACTAGACAGTCTCAGCTGGAGATATAATCTTGGAAGATATACACTGTATATGTCTAGAGTAGAAAGGTCTCCTACCCAAGGAATGAGAAGTCAATGGGAACGGCTGAGGGGGAAAGGGGAGGGATGAAAACATTGGTGTTACTGGAATGTATTTTATCCAATCTAAAAATGTAATGTTTGCCATACAATTGTGTGGGAAAACCTGGAAAATACATATTTTTAAAATGTATATGTATTGGTACATCTAGAGATTATAAATATAAAGTTTGGTACATCTAGAGATTATAAATATTAGCATAAAAAGACTGGTAAGGGCTTTGTTGTTCCCTTCATGCTGGATTCACAGATGAACACCTTTACCTGGTATGGACATCTAAATCATTTCAAATCTTCCCTCTTTGATGGGACGCTTCTGTCCTTTTATCAGGATAAGGAAAGTTCTTTTCATTTATTTGTCTCTCACTAGTTTCTCTAGGTCGTAAAGTCCCTGCCTACCCTGAGCACTGTATCCATATTTCAAATTGTGCCATTCTACCTAAAGTTCATGGATGTCCACAAATATCTCAACATTTCTCTTGGTGTGGTTTCTATATATTTGGGGCAATGAAAGAATATTTAGGAACAAAATGGAATGTAAAGATAAAGGGTAAGAACCATATTCTACAACCCTGAAGATACAAGTGGACAACATTTCCCAGCATTCCCCATTCTTGTCTATACTGGTATGACTGCTGGAAAGTGCAGCCATGGAAGTCTACATGGCTCTCACCCCCGGAATAGATTATTTTTATTCATCTAATAATTGCATACATGGCAGAATATAGATTAAATTTTAATTTAGACTTGCCATGCAATTATGTGCATGTTAAAAATATTATGAAGGCAGCATTTATATGAGTGTAAATTATATGTGTAAAGATATCATATGTGCACATACTATCACAAAATGAAGTCATGCTGGAATGACATCTGTAGGAATGAATTTCCCATTACTCCTGAAATAATGGAAGATTTCTTAGTAACTTCTTTTTCTACCAAACTGATTAATATAATATGCTAGAATACATTATAGTGGAAGCCTAATAGGAAAGGGGTAGAAAGGTTTATGCCTCCGGAGAACTAAAGCTTATTTAAAGAGGGAACTCATATGAAAAACATGGAACAGTAATTGGAATCTGCCTCTGATGGCCTAAAAATCAGACTGTTGGAGCAATGATCTGCCTGCACTCTTACATTTCTCTTTCTAACTTTGCTTATTAGAAGATAAAGTTGAGAGAATAATAATGAGGATTTAAGAAGGGTAAGTAGTCTTTAAGAGAGAAAAAAGGAAAATGAAGTTTGATCAGGCTGCAAGGACTGAAGTAGGAAGACAGCCTTTAATACTTGGGGAAATGGCAGGCCTACTGTAGTACATTCTATGCAAGAAAAACAAAACACGTATGAAAATGTGCACACAACTGTAATATGAACAACTGCATCTATGGATAAAAATATTTTAGTCACTAAGACATAGCTGCAAAATTTAGAAACCTATGTAGTCTTTAGTCAATTGGACACGTATCATTTAATGCATCATTTTTAGAAAACATGCAAAAAACATGCAGTTTTTCTGCATTAAAAAAACCTGAATGGAACTAGCACATACAAGTCTTAACTAGAGTAGATACATGAAATCAACAGAACTTATAGTCAGTACAACCCCCACTGCTGCAGAACACAGTTTCACTCATCCACAGTTCCATTTATTCACTTAGGGATACTGTACAAATTAGGCTCTCTTTTCGGTACTTTTGTCCATTAAAAAAATAGAGGTCTGCTTTAACTTCAGCTTCATGTAGCTACACAAAATCCTGGAACATCTCCCCCACTGATATTGGGGTTGTACTGTAAATGTTGAATTATTGAGTTCTCACTGATTCAATAAATGTTATGAGGGAGGAAGATTTAGATGATTGGAGGTGGGAAAAGAGAAGATACATAAAGTTTTACCTAAAATTGTTATTAATCTAATATATATATATATATATATATATATATATATATATATATATATATGGTTTGTGGATTTATTTAGAGCTTTTCCAATGTAGTAGTCTAAGTTTTGAACCTCAATATGCCTCTTTTTCCCCTTCTCCTCTTAGTATCATCTAAAGCCAAGTTGTTTAACCTAAAATGGGGCTGTTCTGTGGTGCAGGCTGGTTAGTAGCCAGCTACAATAAATCACTCGGACTAAGAGGTCCTGAGTTTGAGGCCAGCCCGTGGCGGAATGAGCACCCGACCATTAAAATAAAATAAATAGCCCCTGCTCATTGCTGACCTAAGCAACCTGAAAGATAGTTGCATCTATCAAGTAGGAAATTTAGGTACCACTTATATGTGGGGAGGCTAATTTAACTATGACACCCTAAAAAATCATCCAGCAAGCGTGTGGAATGAGGAAGTTGCCATCACAGTGGATGATGAAGCAGCTGCTCCCCCTGTGGCTGGAATTGAGCATACCCTCTGGAATCTGGAAGCTGGAGAAGTTTAAATTGCCTCTATGTCTGTTTCTGTCTCTGTTCTATGTGTATATGGCATTGAATGTTTGCCAATTATGTGTATATTGTGATCCGCCCTGAGTCCCCTTCGAAGTGAGAAGGTCTGAATATAAATACTGTAAATAAATAAATAAAATCCCTTTCTGAAATCCATCATCAGCATTCTGTGGTACTGCCTTAAAACTCTCTGCCTTGTTAGCTTGCTTATTTGAGTTGATACTTTAGTTTTTTTATTTGTTTTCTCAGTTTGATAATCTGAATTATTTAAGAATGCGCCATTGACTTCTTACTTTCGCTATCCATTTAGTGTTTGCCATTTATGAATTATTCCAGAATATTCCCCAATGCATTCAGTAAACATCTCCATTAGAAAGTTGGATGTGGGTAATTGGTTCAAGACTCTACAGTATACTAATACCAAAGTAAAATGACCCCTTAAAACCTTGCAATCATTCATACATGCACTCTGAGAGCATACTTTCCAATATGAGCCATCATCTGCCAACAGGGTGCTACTGCATTTTAAAGAGGACCAAATAGCCAGGTTTCTAAAGAGACGAATTAACAGAAATGTGTCACCAGAATATTCAGAAGCTAGTGGGGGAACACTTCACTCTCTGTGAATACATTCCATGTTTGACCTTAAAATTACAATTCATTAACACAACATCTTAAGATACAGAATCATTCATTGAGAGGTTCAACTATGTCAGTTGTGTCCTGAATAGGGAGTATGGTTTTATAGCTTTATAAGTGATAACCAGCTCACCTTTGCTTGTTCAATTGTATTGTCATCACAATCTTGTTATGTTTTGATTTTAATAATTGCTTAGTCAGTTTTCCCCCTAATTGTATATTTTGTATTCTAATCCTTCCGGTCATACTGGGTCTTTGAATAATCTCTTTTACATTGATTGAACAAAACCTATTCATCGCCATACACATGTTAATTCATTTATCTATACCAAGATACCCATTTCAATGATTTTTAAAGGCCTGCTCTCAAGAGTACCACCTGCTGGTACCTTTTGCATTTCTATTTTTCTGTATTTCCATCTCCCCAGCATGTGTATACGTTTTTGCAAATTGATGCTGCACTGCAAGCAGTTGATGAAGTAGGCTGCAGCAGTCCTCCAAATCCGACAGATAAAAGCCTTTTATATTATAGCACTTTAAAGTAAGATTATAAGATACTTTGCTTTGCCTTTTTTTTTTTGCAGAATGATTTATGGCATTAACCAAAGAAAAAAAACTACAACCATGGAATGTAATTGATTTATTCAGACAACTTAATTGTAATGGCCCAATAGTACATTTTGTTATTGATAAGATCAACAATAATTGTTGTGTGTCTCCAAGTCATTTTTGACTTATGGTAACCCTAAGGTAATCCTATCTTGGGCTTTTCTTGGCTAGATTTGTTCAGAGGAGGACTGTCTTTCTCTTTCCCTGAAAACTTGTAATTTCCATAGGGCCATTCAGTGGGATTCCATGAAGAATGGGGTTCCAAACTCTGATCTCCAATGATCCAACTACATCAATGATCAATGGTGTAGAGTACAATTATCAAACTACACCATTCTGGCACTCATCATAGGATTATTACATAATATTATGGAAGGAATTACATGAGAATATGATACATGTTTATGGGGTATCTACTATTCTAGATCTATTTCATGTTACATAGAAAAATGATTCAGTGTATCAATCAAAACATGTAGAAACTGAAATTGGAACTAGTAAGAAAATATGAAATTTACTGATTTTTTTTTTAGTAAAATCATATTTATTCTTGCATTCTGACAATCTACCATGTTGGTGTATTTCAGTTCAAGTGAATTCAGGCAGGATTTTTCCATTTCTTTATCTGCCCTTGTTACTGTTCCTTATCATTCCCATCTCTAATCCCATATCTCTATATAATCAATCAATGTAGCCATTTGAAGGCTGATAGTGCAGATACTGTCCTCAAGATGGCAGCAACATTCTACAAGCAGCACATAGGATACAGAACCAAGAATTCCTGTTATCTTTTCCTCATGTGAGCTTGATGGCTAACCTTATTGGCATGCCCAGCCTTCAGCTGATTACAGAATTATACCAACATCTGGAAAATGGCAACTTATTCATATACTGGACCAAGAAGATGTCCTTACTGATCACTACGTTCAATAAATGCTGGTTACAATGCAGCTGAAATGAAATGTCCCAGCTGCATCCCTTTGCACCCTGATACTTAATTAATATGAATGATGTATACAAGGTGATAAAAATTACCCCCAAAGAAAGTTACTCTCACAAGCTGCAGAAAATGAATGACTTCAATCTTTCCAGATGCAAGAAACAATGGAAATAGAACAAAAAGAAATTACATACTTACAAATTATACACACGGCCTTGCTGACTGCAGTGATTTAGTAGCACTAGTAACTAGGAAGTTACTGAGAAAAATCATTCTGGACAAGCAGAATGTACTAAGAATTAAGTGGAAGGTTTCCATATTTATTCTGGGATTCTTAAAGAATGATAGTAACAATAAGATACTCAGCACTCTTTAGACCCAGTAAGCTCAAGTGACATATGTCTGCAAAGTTCAAGATCCCATAGAGGAGCATGCCAAACAACATTAGCTTTACATATTACCATCTTGGATAATGGGGATTGAGTTGCCATACCCAGAGCCCTTCCACACAGCCATATAACCCAGAATATCAAACAGAAAATCCCACAGTATGGGCTTTGAACTGGGTTATCTGAGTCAACACTGCCATACTGTGAATAAATAAATATGCTACAGATCAAAGTAGACAATGTGGGATTTTATTCAGCTGCGTGGAAGAAGCCCCAGTGACAGGAAAGACTGACAGACAGGTATTTGTGATGAGGAAGAGAAAAAATGGAGAACCGAGGCCCCTTCTACACAGCTGAATAAAATCCCACATTATCTGCTTTGGACTGGAATATATGGCAGCACTGGAAATTATCAGCACTTTCAGTTAGCTTTCTTCATGATCTCCATGCATTAATCATGTTGTATTTCAGAACGTTCTTCTGATACACATTTTCAAGATATCAGTTGTGCAAAGTAAACCATAGAATCCTTAGCTTACATATTGAGTCTTGTTCATTTTGGCTTGCTGTTTGACATGAAAATTTCTTGTTTCAAATCATCAGCCATCATTAATCCCTCTGCCAACATTTTTATTTCTGTGACCCCAGACTACAGATTCAATTCTGCACACTCTGAATGCATACCTACTAACTGGAAGATAATTGGTTCAAATGATACAATTGCAGAACTTCCACTTTAATAGCACACACAAAACGTGACATAAATTTTTAATTAAAAAGGAAAGTATGAATTATGGGGAAAGCGCCACCATGTTGGGCAGCTGTGAGGCGACAGAGTCACCCCTTGTATCTGCAGTTTCGCCATGCCTGTTGGTGAAACGGCATTGGGGGAGGGCTGCCCCATGTGATAAAGTAGTAAAATCAATAAGATTTGTGTTAGCTGTAATGGGTGGTCCCATTGATTTCAGTTGATTTGCTCTAAGTGCAACTAAATCTGATCCAATTTCAAATTTATTATTCTATGGAAACAGATAAAAGAGTATATAGTGCTTCTATGATGAGCACAGTTTTCTAATTTGGTAAGACAGAAAAATAAAGGGATAGCACATGTGGTGTAATAAAGACTAGACATGATCACTTGCTGTTCAAACACAAGAAAATTAGTATCAAAGTCAACAAGCATATATCTAGGACAAGTAATATTTATATAGCAGTAAATCTCACTAGTAATCACAAATATTAAGGAGTTAATCAAATGTTTGTATTATAATGTATGTAGATAATTTTGAGGCTATTATACAGAAGCAAAAATTGTGTGTGTGTGTGTGTGTGTGTGCAATTTTAGGAATCTGCAAAACCACTAGTATTACAAGCTACATCCAGACCAAATGTAGTTCTTTGTTATGAAAAAATATTGTCCTAATGTAAAAAAACAAAAAAAACAAAAAACAAAACAGAATCCTTGGTGAGTCAGATCACAGTGCTGATAGAAATGTTCTCACACTTTCATGAACATTGATCACCATTGGGTAAATCATTTAGTCACCCAGCACAATCACAAAGGCAAACATAAGGAAGTTTATTTTGGTACAGCAACAAGGGTTATTCAGCAAGTGATGTCTTGGTTTATTACAAGATAAAGTCAAGTGATACAAGAAAAGACTGGGTGTCCAGGGAATAAAATCAGAAAAGAAACCTATAGAAAACATGATAAAATTCAAAGGGAAAGCCCAACGACATTTTAGAGACAAAAACTACAAGCAGTGACTTTCCACTTATTTCCACTTGCATGTACACCAGAAATAAGATAAAATATTAAGGGCATATGTGATTTTGAAGCCATTTCTACATTTTCTTTAATCAAACCAACAACAGCTTGACATTTTCATTGAGCAAAAGAAGCACAGGACTGAGAGTTCCCTTGCAATTCAATAAAAATAAATGTATGAGTCTAATGATAATAATATCATTTTCTTTTATCCTTGTTGTTTTTCTGTGACTTCAAGTCATTTTCAACTTATGGCGATGCAAAATAAAAACCCTATCATGAAGTTTTCTTGACAAGACTTGTTCAGAATTGGTTTTCTATTGCCCCCTTCTAAGGCTGAGAGAGCACAACTTTCCCAAGATCAGTCTGTTCTATGTTTGAATAGGAATTCTAACCCTAGTCACCAGAGTGATAGTCCAATGTTCAAACAACTAAACATGCTGTCCTTCTACCTTGACTTTACATTTTCCTTAGTTGTATTTGTTCAGTCATTACAAGGAATAATAAATATCACCCAAATATGATACTATATGTTATTTTATTAGTATTCTAGTCTTTGAGCAGATTAATTCTATCATCTTCCCATAGCATCTATTACCCTAAAGATGTAGACATAAAATCTATTGATATTCCTAGTCAGAGTAAAACCATTGACTCAATGGAATGTACATATGTTTTGCTCTACCAAGTTCATATTGATACAGCGCATGGGTAGAGAGCAGTTGATACAAATCATGAAATAGTATGAGTACTTGTAATAAAGATAATGCACAATGGAAAAAGAACCCTTTGCAACCAATTAATATTTTCCTCTTCCACCCCCTTTTCTTTTGCACTGCACTGCACATCCCAGGTGCTAGAGAAAAATTGTTGTTGTTCATACACTTATATTCCATTTTCCCCAAAATTTGGGACTTAAAGTGGCTTACAATTTATAAGAACAACATCATTAAAAACATACAAAAAAGTGAACATTGCAGTAACATTAAACTATTCATAAAAACAATTCACAGTTAAAGTTAAAATGTAATTGAAAAGATAAACTGCCCTTAATATGGTTCAGTTAAAACAAAGCAGCACCTCCTAGCCCATTCTTTATGCAAAGTTAGTTTCTAGTGGGGAAAAAACAAAACAAAACAAAACTCAACCTGTTTCTCTGCATCAAAAATGTGAGGAATTCCAAGTAGATAAAATCCCAATCTTGTTATCTCAGGACTTCTCTTCATTGGGGTGTCCTGACACTTGGGAAATCTTTTTTTTAATCATTAATTCAAATAATTGTATGTATTCAGTTTGTCCCAGTTAGATGCTACAGTACATTGCTGGAACTGGTTGGAACTCCACATCTTCCAAGACTTTAGTCCTGAAAATTGACATACTTTACTGTGATAAGCTTTCTTTGTGGTAAATGATGGTACAGAAGTGTAATCTATAGCAGAGAATGTATTTGAGTTCTGAATTGAAATTTTTTTTCAAAAACTGTGAGCTGGCGTGGGGTGGCATGCCTTAACTAAATGGACTAAAAGCTCCCTCTATCATACTGCTTTATATTAAAAATAGTCACAAGGATCAGGACTAGCTCTATAATGATGTGTATAGTAAAGTGGCTACCTCAAGCCACAGGTTTTGGGTGTCATGAAAGCTAAGCAATTTTTAATTGTTTACTATTATTGCCTTTCCCCTGTCAAATATTATCTTTTACTTGTGCCCAAATAACTCTGCCAGCTTTCATTTCTATGCAAGTTCACTTTAGTGAATAGGAAGATACAGTTTGTTAATCTGTTTTAACAATCTATATAATGTTAATGGGCATAATACTTAAACAAATCATTAAGTCGCTGCTGCCAGCAAACAGGCCTTTTTCCACCTAAAACAAGCGAGGCAACTGGCACCCTATCTATCTGATGAGGCTCTGGCAACAGTCATCCATGCCACGGTCACGTCTAGGCTGTACTATTGCAACGCCCTGTATGTTGGCCTTCTGATGTCCACGACCCGAAAGCTCCGTATTGTTCAGAATGCGGCAGCCAGGCTACTCACAAGAACACCCATGAAATGCCATATAACACCAGTGCTGCAGCATCTGCATTGGCTTCCAACTGATTACCGTGGTCTATATAAGATGCTAGTTCTGACCTTTAAAACTCTTTACAGCCAGGGCCCATCGTACCTTAGGGACCGTCTCTCCTTCTCCCATCATTGGAGGTCGCAACGACCATCCCAACGAGACTTACTTTATGTAACGGGTCCTAGAGAAGTGTACTTGGAAAGGACCAGATGCAGAGCTTTTTCTATTTCTGCCCCTGCCTTATGGAATGCCTTGCCGCCCTATATGAGAGCCATGCGTGAGTTAGGGCCTTTTACCCTAGCACTCAAGACCTGGCTCTTTACTAGAGCTTTTAATCTATGTTAATTTAATCAATATTTGTATGTATGTATTTTTATCCTTTACAATTTTATCTTGTAAATCACCTAGAGCAGGGGTCCTCAAACTTTTTAATCCGAGGGCCGGTCCACAATCCTTCAGACTGTTGAGGGGCCGGATTATCATTTGAAAAAAAAAAAAAACAAATTCTGATGCACACTGCACCTGTCTTATTTGTAGTGCAAAAACAACAATAACAACAACAACAACAACAACAGCAACAATGAAAGAACAATACAATATTTTAAAATAAAAATAATTTTAACCAACTGTGATGACTCATGGGCCTTGTAGTCCTGCTCAGGACATTGTAATTCCTGATGAAGATGAAAACTTGGGTTTTTTACCTTCCCAGTCTGAACTGGATTCCTCTCAGCCAGATCTTTCCCAGGCAGATCTGGGAACCTTGCACCTGCAAGAAAGTTGTCTCCCAGAAGTATGTCAAACAAGCCCAGAGCCTACTTCTCCCGTATTCTTGCGCCGGGAGTTTTGTAAACAACAGAGAAGTTTAGATTCAGCTTCGCGCAGGAGTGCGAGGATTGCAGCTAAGAATGTGGCCAATTAAGACTGCTTCTCGTGAGAATCTTTGGGGAGTCTCACATCTGGTCTCAGAGTTAGCTTTCGGTTCTGATTCCCAGAGAACTGCTTCGGCGGGAAGCTAGACTCTATTTAGGTGTTTTACCCGCGTAGTAACTTCGCGGAGTCAATTCGTCAGCCTACGGAGCGAGTTGTGTCTGGACAGCGCGCTCCGGTTCAAGCCTCGCTCCTGCTCAAGCCTTGCCTTGCTATCCAGCCTTCGCCTTGCTTCCCAGCCTTTGTTTATCTACGGACTTTGCCTTGTTTCCCAGGATCAATCCTTGCCTTGTTCCACGGATTTATCAAGTTATTCCACGGACCTTGTTCTTGTTCTTAGTTACCTTGTTCCACGTTCAAGCCTTGTTTCAAGTATCAAGTTATTTCCTAGCCTCGCTCAAGTTTCATGGACTAAAGGACCTTGTCATCTCCCCTCACTTTGCTTGGCAAAGTGAGTGTTTCGGTTATTGGATTACAACTTTGGACCTTAATATTTCTTATTGGACATTGCTTTTTTGGACTAATTCTGACCTTTCCTGAAAGGTCTAATTCTGGACTATTTTCTACACTTGTTTTTATTAACTTTATATATTCCTACAATAAAGATATTAGATAGATTCTGGCCTCTGTGTATGGTTATTGGTGCTCTGCAGCCTGGGTCGTGACAGTTTGACTCCGCCACCCTAAGCACCAATTAACCTCGGCCAGAATGTCTACCGGAACCGTACCTGGGCCGAGCGGCCAGCCGATTACCTACACCATCGACAAGGAAGAGGTGGACCGAATCCGTGATAAGCTCAATGCACAGGATGGAGAAATAAGGGGTTTGAAGGAACGCGGAGTTCGTCTTCCGGCCATGGCGTTGCCAACCAAGTTTACTGGAGAAGCTTCTAAGGTTCATGTCTTCCGTCGCCAATGTCAAGCTTATCTGGAGGCCCGTGCTGCCGAGTTTCCCCAAGAAGACATCAAAGTGGCATGGGTTTACAGTCTTCTAGACGGGCCAGCGGCCAGCTGGGCGACGGCACTGTTCGACCAAGCCTCTCCACACCTAAGATCAGCGCAACACTTCTTGGACCACCTCAAGGAGACTTGGGGAATCGAGGACAATTTGGAGGCAGCCGGTCACAAACTCCGTCGCCTTTTCCAAGGAGACAGACCTATGTCTCAGTATATAGCCGAGTTCCGAGTGCTGGCCCACAACACCGGCTGGAACGATGTAGCCCTCAGGGGACAATTCCGGGAGGGTCTCAACATTGAAATGCTGGAAGAAATCTCCAAGGTGGATCCTCCCCAGACCCTCGAGGCACTCATTGATCAATGTTTACGGGCTGAAGTCATGATTGCCAACAGGAAACAGTGGGTTCGAGGCCAGGGCAGTAGAGCCGGGGCAAAACCCCCCGCTCCCGCCAGCGTTCAGCCACGTCCGGTGTGGAGACCCCCACCGCCAACCCCATACCCCAGAGGAGGCGAGGAGGTGCCGATGCAGTTGGGCAATGTGCGTCCCAGACTAGATGCCGCCGAGAAGGCCCGTCGACAACGCTTAAACCTCTGCTGGTACTGCGGGAACGGGGGCCACTTCGCCAGAGAGTGCCCAGCCAAAGGGAAGCCTGCCGCCCGTCTTGCGGCGGCGTCCTCCACGGAGACGAAGGCGTCTGAGCCGACTGGCACACAGCCGGCGGGGGAAGCCAACGACCGGGTGTAGAGGGGCTCGCCAACCCGGTCAAAAAATCCATCCAAGAGCCACCAACCGGGGTCCTGTTCCTTCTCGTGGTCACATTATGGTCAGCAAAAAGGGGACCCGTCATGATCCACGCCATGATAGACTCTGGAGCTACCAACAATTTCATCGATAGAGAGTATGCCGACTCTCTGGGATTACAATATCATGATTTCAAGAATGCCCGTGTGGTGCAAGCCATAGACGGCCGTCCCCTCAAGACGGGCCCCGTAAGTCAGTGGTCGGAACCCACCAGGATGTGGATAAGGGAACATATGGAAGAGATTTCCTTCTTTGTTACCGAGGTTCCCCATTTCCCTGTGATTTTGGGAATTCCATGGCTGACTCTCCACGACCCTAACATCTCCTGGTCCAACAGAGAACTGCAGTTTGCTTCACCGTACTGCCAAAACCATTGCCTCGTAGCCAAGGTATGCCATGCCACAGACACCGAGCCCATCATCACCTTGCCAAAGAAGTACTCCGAGTATTGGGATGTATTCAATGAGAAAGAAGCCGAAAAATTACCCCCACATAGACCTTATGACTGTGCCATTGACTTGGTGGAGGGGGCCCCGATCCCGCGAGGGCATCTCTACTCCCTGACTGAACCAGAGCAAGAAGCTCTCAGGGAATTCCTAGAGACAAACCTTCGCAAGGGATTCATCAGACCCTCTCAATCCCCAGCCGCCTCCCCAGTGATGTTTGTGAAGAAGAAGTCAGGGGAACTACGCTTGGTGGTGGACTACAGAGCATTGAACAATATCACCAAGCGGAACAGCTATCCCCTGCCTTTAATCTCGGATCTACTGGATCGGCTTCGAGGAGCCAAGGTTTACACCAAGCTGGATCTTCGGGGGGCTTACAACTTAATTCGCATCAGGGAAGGGGACGAGTGGAAGACCGCCTTCCAGACCAAATTCGGATTATTTGAGTCCCGAGTTATAAATTTCGGTTTATGCGGAGCCCCCGCAACGTTCCAGCATTTTGTCAATGACATTTTTCAGGACTATCTAGACAGGTTCTTGATAATCTACCTGGACGATTTTTTGGTGTTTTCCAGATCACAATCAGAACATGAGAACCACGTCAAAATGGTGTTACAACGATTGCGGGATCATGGACTTTATGCCAAGCTGGAAAAATGCGCTTTTGATCTACAAGAGGTAGATTTCCTTGGTTACCGCATCTCGCCTCTAGGGCTTTCCATGGATCCAGCCAAAGTTTCAGCAGTATTGGAATGGCGGGCGCCAACTAACAAGAAAGAGGTGCAGCGTTTCTTGGGGTTCGCGAACTACTACCGCAAGTTCATTCCAGATTTTGCCCGCTGGTCCGACCCCATCACTAGCTGCATCCGTGGAAAGCAGCCTTTCCGCTGGACTGATCAAGCAGAGAAAGGGTTCCAGCAACTAAAGAAACTATTCACCTCCCAGCCAATTCTACAGCACCCAAATCCTGGAACCCCTTTTGTGGTGCAAGCGGACGCCTCTGATGTGGCAATTGGGGCTGTACTCTTACAACCGGTGGGAGATCACCTCCACCCCTGTGCCTTTTATTCTCGTCAACTAACCACACCAGAGAGGAATTACACCATTTGGGAAAAAGAACTACTGGCCATAAAGGCAGCCTTTGAAACTTGGAGACATTGGCTAGAAGGGGCCAAATTTCCCATTGAAGTCCACACTGATCATCGTAATCTAGAACATCTAAGAACTGCCCGCAAACTAAATCAGAGGCAGCAACGTTGGGCTTTATTCTTTGAACGTTTCAACTTCCAGATCCATTATGTGACCCCAGCCCAAACCAAGCAAGCAGACGCCCTGTCACGTAAACCGGAATACGCTGCAGGACGCAAGGAGACCTTTGAATCCCAACTGCTACAACCTGAGAACTTTGCCACGCTCACGGTGGGGAACACCAAATCCATTCCCATTGGTTCAACTTCCCCTACTCCAGGACCCATCTGTGCTCAAGAAATCAGGGCTAGTCAGCAAGCAGATGCCTGGGCGCAGGACCAACTTCGCCAAGGTCTGCATTTCCCCTTTTCGCTTAAAGATGGGCTGCTCTGCTATAGAAATCATGTCTATATCCCACCCGGACCGGGCAGGGAAAAGGCGCTTCGTCTGTGTCATGACTGCAAACCAGCAGGGCACTTCGGACTATTTAAAACTATGCATCTGATCCTAAGGGATTTTTGGTGGCCCAAGATCCGCAAGGATGTGGAAAAATATGTCAACACCTGCCCAGTATGCCAGCGCTCCAAGATACGAAGGGAGAAGCCCTCAGGGCTTTTACACCCCCTTCCTACCCCATCTCGCCCATGGGAAATAATTTCCGCGGATTTCATCACTGACCTACCACCTTCCTGTGGGTTCACCACGATCTTAGTGGTGGTGGACCTATTCACCAAGTTAGCCCATTTCATTCCCTGCGAAGGCCTCCCCACGGCCAAGGAAACTGCGGATTTATTTCTTCAACATGTCTTCAGACTACATGGATTGCCCAAGAGTTTAGTCACAGACCGTGGATCTCAATTCACCTCTCGTTTTTGGAAGGCACTACAAAAACTATTGGGCATAGACTCTCGCTTATCTTCAGCTCATCATCCCCAAACAGATGGGCAAACGGAGCGCACCAATGCCACTTTGGAGCAGTATCTTCGCTGTTATGTAAACTATCAACAGGACAATTGGGCTTCTCTGTTACCACTGTCTGAGTTTGCCTACAACAATGGAGTTCAAGCTTCTACAAAAGAAACGCCGTTCTTTGCAAACTACGGCTTCCATCCACGTTTCTTTCCCCCTGTCATTGAAACTTCAGAGGTTCCCGCAGCAGAGGATTGGCTGCAGGAACTCACAGCGGTGCAACAACTTTTGCTCCAGCAACTGGACCAAGCCAAGGAGGACTATAAACGCCACGCTGACAAACATCGCCAGCCGGGTCCCGAAATCAAGGTAGGAGATCGGGTTTTCCTGTCCACTCGCTTTCTGCCCTCCCACCGCCCTTGCCGGAAGTTAGATGCCCGTTTCATTGGCCCCTATCCAGTGGTGGCGCAATTAAACCCCGTGACTTTCAAACTCCAACTTCCGCGTTCAATGCGCATTCACCCAGTGTTTCACCGCTCCCTGCTCCTTCCGGCGGATGGTGTGCGTCCTGATACAGACCAACCGGCCCCCCCTCCTGTTTTGATGAATGGGGAGGAGGAGTTCGAGGTTGAGGACATTTTGGATTCTCGCTTTCACCGCCGCCGCCTACAATATCTCATTGACTGGGTGGGTTTTGGCCCTGAGGAACGCTCTTAGGAAGACGCCTCCACAGTCCATGCTCCTGATCTAACCCGTCGCTTTCATCAGACCTATCCCGCCAAGCCGCGACCTCGCGCCTCGGGGAGAGGGCCCCAGTTTGGGAGGGGCCTTGAGGAGGGGGATAGTGTGATGACTCATGGGCCTTGTAGTCCTGCTCAGGACATTGTAATTCCTGATGAAGATGAAAACTTGGGTTTTTTACCTTCCCAGTCTGAACTGGATTCCTCTCAGCCAGATCTTTCCCAGGCAGATCTGGGAACCTTGCACCTGCAAGAAAGTTGTCTCCCAGAAGTATGTCAAACAAGCCCAGAGCCTACTTCTCCCGTATTCTTGCGCCGGGAGTTTTGTAAACAACAGAGAAGTTTAGATTCAGCTTCGCGCAGGAGTGCGAGGATTGCAGCTAAGAATGTGGCCAATTAAGACTGCTTCTCGTGAGAATCTTTGGGGAGTCTCACATCTGGTCTCAGAGTTAGCTTTCGGTTCTGATTCCCAGAGAACTGCTTCGGCGGGAAGCTAGACTCTATTTAGGTGTTTTACCCGCGTAGTAACTTCGCGGAGTCAATTCGTCAGCCTACGGAGCGAGTTGTGTCTGGACAGCGCGCTCCGGTTCAAGCCTCGCTCCTGCTCAAGCCTTGCCTTGCTATCCAGCCTTCGCCTTGCTTCCCAGCCTTTGTTTATCTACGGACTTTGCCTTGTTTCCCAGGATCAATCCTTGCCTTGTTCCACGGATTTATCAAGTTATTCCACGGACCTTGTTCTTGTTCTTAGTTACCTTGTTCCACGTTCAAGCCTTGTTTCAAGTATCAAGTTATTTCCTAGCCTCGCTCAAGTTTCATGGACTAAAGGACCTTGTCATCTCCCCTCACTTTGCTTGGCAAAGTGAGTGTTTCGGTTATTGGATTACAACTTTGGACCTTAATATTTCTTATTGGACATTGCTTTTTTGGACTAATTCTGACCTTTCCTGAAAGGTCTAATTCTGGACTATTTTCTACACTTGTTTTTATTAACTTTATATATTCCTACAATAAAGATATTAGATAGATTCTGGCCTCTGTGTATGGTTATTGGTGCTCTGCAGCCTGGGTCGTGACAGTTTGACTCCGCCACCCTAAGCACCAATTAACCTCGGCCAGAATGTCTACCGGAACCGTACCTGGGCCGAGCGGCCAGCCGATTACCTACACCATCGACAAGGAAGAGGTGGACCGAATCCGTGATAAGCTCAATGCACAGGATGGAGAAATAAGGGGTTTGAAGGAACGCGGAGTTCGTCTTCCGGCCATGGCGTTGCCAACCAAGTTTACTGGAGAAGCTTCTAAGGTTCATGTCTTCCGTCGCCAATGTCAAGCTTATCTGGAGGCCCGTGCTGCCGAGTTTCCCCAAGAAGACATCAAAGTGGCATGGGTTTACAGTCTTCTAGACGGGCCAGCGGCCAGCTGGGCGACGGCACTGTTCGACCAAGCCTCTCCACACCTAAGATCAGCGCAACACTTCTTGGACCACCTCAAGGAGACTTGGGGAATCGAGGACAATTTGGAGGCAGCCGGTCACAAACTCCGTCGCCTTTTCCAAGGAGACAGACCTATGTCTCAGTATATAGCCGAGTTCCGAGTGCTGGCCCACAACACCGGCTGGAACGATGTAGCCCTCAGGGGACAATTCCGGGAGGGTCTCAACATTGAAATGCTGGAAGAAATCTCCAAGGTGGATCCTCCCCAGACCCTCGAGGCACTCATTGATCAATGTTTACGGGCTGAAGTCATGATTGCCAACAGGAAACAGTGGGTTCGAGGCCAGGGCAGTAGAGCCGGGGCAAAACCCCCCGCTCCCGCCAGCGTTCAGCCACGTCCGGTGTGGAGACCCCCACCGCCAACCCCATACCCCAGAGGAGGCGAGGAGGTGCCGATGCAGTTGGGCAATGTGCGTCCCAGACTAGATGCCGCCGAGAAGGCCCGTCGACAACGCTTAAACCTCTGCTGGTACTGCGGGAACGGGGGCCACTTCGCCAGAGAGTGCCCAGCCAAAGGGAAGCCTGCCGCCCGTCTTGCGGCGGCGTCCTCCACGGAGACGAAGGCGTCTGAGCCGACTGGCACACAGCCGGCGGGGGAAGCCAACGACCGGGTGTAGAGGGGCTCGCCAACCCGGTCAAAAAATCCATCCAAGAGCCGCCAACCGGGGTCCTGTTCCTTCTCGTGGTCACATTATGGTCAGCAAAAAGGGGACCCGTCATGATCCACGCCATGATAGACTCTGGAGCTACCAACAATTTCATCGATAGAGAGTATGCCGACTCTCTGGGATTACAATATCATGATTTCAAGAATGCCCGTGTGGTGCAAGCCATAGACGGCCGTCCCCTCAAGACGGGCCCCGTAAGTCAGTGGTCGGAACCCACCAGGATGTGGATAAGGGAACATATGGAAGAGATTTCCTTCTTTGTTACCGAGGTTCCCCATTTCCCTGTGATTTTGGGAATTCCATGGCTGACTCTCCACGACCCTAACATCTCCTGGTCCAACAGAGAACTGCAGTTTGCTTCACCGTACTGCCAAAACCATTGCCTCGTAGCCAAGGTATGCCATGCCACAGACACCGAGCCCATCATCACCTTGCCAAAGAAGTACTCCGAGTATTGGGATGTATTCAATGAGAAAGAAGCCGAAAAATTACCCCCACATAGACCTTATGACTGTGCCATTGACTTGGTGGAGGGGGCCCCGATCCCGCGAGGGCATCTCTACTCCCTGACTGAACCAGAGCAAGAAGCTCTCAGGGAATTCCTAGAGACAAACCTTCGCAAGGGATTCATCAGACCCTCTCAATCCCCAGCCGCCTCCCCAGTGATGTTTGTGAAGAAGAAGTCAGGGGAACTACGCTTGGTGGTGGACTACAGAGCATTGAACAATATCACCAAGCGGAACAGCTATCCCCTGCCTTTAATCTCGGATCTACTGGATCGGCTTCGAGGAGCCAAGGTTTACACCAAGCTGGATCTTCGGGGGGCTTACAACTTAATTCGCATCAGGGAAGGGGACGAGTGGAAGACCGCCTTCCAGACCAAATTCGGATTATTTGAGTCCCGAGTTATAAATTTCGGTTTATGCGGAGCCCCCGCAACGTTCCAGCATTTTGTCAATGACATTTTTCAGGACTATCTAGACAGGTTCTTGATAATCTACCTGGACGATTTTTTGGTGTTTTCCAGATCACAATCAGAACATGAGAACCACGTCAAAATGGTGTTACAACGATTGCGGGATCATGGACTTTATGCCAAGCTGGAAAAATGCGCTTTTGATCTACAAGAGGTAGATTTCCTTGGTTACCGCATCTCGCCTCTAGGGCTTTCCATGGATCCAGCCAAAGTTTCAGCAGTATTGGAATGGCGGGCGCCAACTAACAAGAAAGAGGTGCAGCGTTTCTTGGGGTTCGCGAACTACTACCGCAAGTTCATTCCAGATTTTGCCCGCTGGTCCGACCCCATCACTAGCTGCATCCGTGGAAAGCAGCCTTTCCGCTGGACTGATCAAGCAGAGAAAGGGTTCCAGCAACTAAAGAAACTATTCACCTCCCAGCCAATTCTACAGCACCCAAATCCTGGAACCCCTTTTGTGGTGCAAGCGGACGCCTCTGATGTGGCAATTGGGGCTGTACTCTTACAACCGGTGGGAGATCACCTCCACCCCTGTGCCTTTTATTCTCGTCAACTAACCACACCAGAGAGGAATTACACCATTTGGGAAAAAGAACTACTGGCCATAAAGGCAGCCTTTGAAACTTGGAGACATTGGCTAGAAGGGGCCAAATTTCCCATTGAAGTCCACACTGATCATCGTAATCTAGAACATCTAAGAACTGCCCGCAAACTAAATCAGAGGCAGCAACGTTGGGCTTTATTCTTTGAACGTTTCAACTTCCAGATCCATTATGTGACCCCAGCCCAAACCAAGCAAGCAGACGCCCTGTCACGTAAACCGGAATACGCTGCAGGACGCAAGGAGACCTTTGAATCCCAACTGCTACAACCTGAGAACTTTGCCACGCTCACGGTGGGGAACACCAAATCCATTCCCATTGGTTCAACTTCCCCTACTCCAGGACCCATCTGTGCTCAAGAAATCAGGGCTAGTCAGCAAGCAGATGCCTGGGCGCAGGACCAACTTCGCCAAGGTCTGCATTTCCCCTTTTCGCTTAAAGATGGGCTGCTCTGCTATAGAAATCATGTCTATATCCCACCCGGACCGGGCAGGGAAAAGGCGCTTCGTCTGTGTCATGACTGCAAACCAGCAGGGCACTTCGGACTATTTAAAACTATGCATCTGATCCTAAGGGATTTTTGGTGGCCCAAGATCCGCAAGGATGTGGAAAAATATGTCAACACCTGCCCAGTATGCCAGCGCTCCAAGATACGAAGGGAGAAGCCCTCAGGGCTTTTACACCCCCTTCCTACCCCATCTCGCCCATGGGAAATAATTTCCGCGGATTTCATCACTGACCTACCACCTTCCTGTGGGTTCACCACGATCTTAGTGGTGGTGGACCTATTCACCAAGTTAGCCCATTTCATTCCCTGCGAAGGCCTCCCCACGGCCAAGGAAACTGCGGATTTATTTCTTCAACATGTCTTCAGACTACATGGATTGCCCAAGAGTTTAGTCACAGACCGTGGATCTCAATTCACCTCTCGTTTTTGGAAGGCACTACAAAAACTATTGGGCATAGACTCTCGCTTATCTTCAGCTCATCATCCCCAAACAGATGGGCAAACGGAGCGCACCAATGCCACTTTGGAGCAGTATCTTCGCTGTTATGTAAACTATCAACAGGACAATTGGGCTTCTCTGTTACCACTGTCTGAGTTTGCCTACAACAATGGAGTTCAAGCTTCTACAAAAGAAACGCCGTTCTTTGCAAACTACGGCTTCCATCCACGTTTCTTTCCCCCTGTCATTGAAACTTCAGAGGTTCCCGCAGCAGAGGATTGGCTGCAGGAACTCACAGCGGTGCAACAACTTTTGCTCCAGCAACTGGACCAAGCCAAGGAGGACTATAAACGCCACGCTGACAAACATCGCCAGCCGGGTCCCGAAATCAAGGTAGGAGATCGGGTTTTCCTGTCCACTCGCTTTCTGCCCTCCCACCGCCCTTGCCGGAAGTTAGATGCCCGTTTCATTGGCCCCTATCCAGTGGTGGCGCAATTAAACCCCGTGACTTTCAAACTCCAACTTCCGCGTTCAATGCGCATTCACCCAGTGTTTCACCGCTCCCTGCTCCTTCCGGCGGATGGTGTGCGTCCTGATACAGACCAACCGGCCCCCCCTCCTGTTTTGATGAATGGGGAGGAGGAGTTCGAGGTTGAGGACATTTTGGATTCTCGCTTTCACCGCCGCCGCCTACAATATCTCATTGACTGGGTGGGTTTTGGCCCTGAGGAACGCTCTTAGGAAGACGCCTCCACAGTCCATGCTCCTGATCTAACCCGTCGCTTTCATCAGACCTATCCCGCCAAGCCGCGACCTCGCGCCTCGGGGAGAGGGCCCCAGTTTGGGAGGGGCCTTGAGGAGGGGGATAGTGTGATGACTCATGGGCCTTGTAGTCCTGCTCAGGACATTGTAATTCCTGATGAAGATGAAAACTTGGGTTTTTTACCTTCCCAGTCTGAACTGGATTCCTCTCAGCCAGATCTTTCCCAGGCAGATCTGGGAACCTTGCACCTGCAAGAAAGTTGTCTCCCAGAAGTATGTCAAACAAGCCCAGAGCCTACTTCTCCCGTATTCTTGCGCCGGGAGTTTTGTAAACAACAGAGAAGTTTAGATTCAGCTTCGCGCAGGAGTGCGAGGATTGCAGCTAAGAATGTGGCCAATTAAGACTGCTTCTCGTGAGAATCTTTGGGGAGTCTCACATCTGGTCTCAGAGTTAGCTTTCGGTTCTGATTCCCAGAGAACTGCTTCGGCGGGAAGCTAGACTCTATTTAGGTGTTTTACCCGCGTAGTAACTTCGCGGAGTCAATTCGTCAGCCTACGGAGCGAGTTGTGTCTGGACAGCGCGCTCCGGTTCAAGCCTCGCTCCTGCTCAAGCCTTGCCTTGCTATCCAGCCTTCGCCTTGCTTCCCAGCCTTTGTTTATCTACGGACTTTGCCTTGTTTCCCAGGATCAATCCTTGCCTTGTTCCACGGATTTATCAAGTTATTCCACGGACCTTGTTCTTGTTCTTAGTTACCTTGTTCCACGTTCAAGCCTTGTTTCAAGTATCAAGTTATTTCCTAGCCTCGCTCAAGTTTCATGGACTAAAGGACCTTGTCATCTCCCCTCACTTTGCTTGGCAAAGTGAGTGTTTCGGTTATTGGATTACAACTTTGGACCTTAATATTTCTTATTGGACATTGCTTTTTTGGACTAATTCTGACCTTTCCTGAAAGGTCTAATTCTGGACTATTTTCTACACTTGTTTTTATTAACTTTATATATTCCTACAATAAAGATATTAGATAGATTCTGGCCTCTGTGTATGGTTATTGGTGCTCTGCAGCCTGGGTCGTGACACCAACATACATTTATCAGGATTTCAATGGGAGGTGTGCTTCTGCTTCTGGGCAATGAGATAGTCAAGTTAATTAGGGTTGTTGTTGTTGTTGTTGTGTGCCTTCAAGTCATTTCAGACTTTGGGCGAGCCTAAGTCTAAAATGTATGTATTTATTTATTTAATGCATTTATTTACTACATTTGCATCACACCCTTCTCACCCCAAAGGGGACTCAGAGTGGCTTACAAATTATATGTACATACAATATATTATATTATTAGCATAGCACAATATCAGCATTATATATTACTTTATTGAACTATACCACTATACTATAATATTATTAGTAATATTATATGTAATATAGAATATATAATTAATATTATTATATGGCATTATTATTAGTGTTATATTGTATTACATTATAATATTATTATCAATATTATATTTATATACAATATATTATATTATAAAACTGAGGGCAGGGGCCAGGTAAATGACCTCGGAGGGCCACATCCGGCCCCCGGGCCTTAGTTTGGGGACCCCTGGCCTAGAGCATCGTGGATGGAGGGCGATTAATAAGTAATTAAATGATGATGATGATGATGATGATGATGATGATAAGAAGACCAAGTCAATTTTGCCTGTCCAAAGGAACCACTAGAAAATCTATCAGAGATTAGGACGGACTATGTTGCCATTCATCTGAGAGTAGACGTGGGCTCTTTCTGGCTTTCCAAGTAGAATTGTAATATTCCTTGTCATTGGCTGTTTTGGCTAAGACCTCTGGATTTATAATCTGTCAACATCTAAATGTTTCTCACTCTGATCTTGGAGAAATGTTGAGCAGGGTTATCCAAACTGAGAGTAGTTTTCATCATATAAGCAATTCTATTGTAATTCACTGGTCTGATATTTTCTGTAGATTGTAAGCTAACTGCAATGAACTGGGGGGCAGTGCTTTAAGAAAACCCTTATCCTGCAAACAGCTGTAAGGCATTATCTCTGACAGATACACAGGAGCCTTCTATGAACTGAAATCCCCAAATTCCTCCCTACCTTTTTTTATCTGCTTACCTCCCATTTGTCATAACCTCTGTTTGCCCATCTTGTGGCAGTTGCATAGATCTGACAGATGCTTCAAAACTTTAAACTCTGCATTCTTCTTTGCTTTCTAAATTTATTTCTTGTTAACCTTTTAAAAGCCTTTCCCCAAACACAGTCAATTCAGGTGACATGTTTTCAGATTTCCCCAATGTTAAGGGGGTGATATTGCCACTATTTATGCTACTCAACCTGCCTTAATGTGTATCTTTATTGCTTCCAGATTACGCTGATCGGAAAACACTTTAGAGAATAATATTCATAAATGACCCCATTGTTCAGCAGGTTGCATCCCATGCATTTACTCACGGCAATAAATTCAATCACATTACTCCAGCTCTGGCAGATTTACACTGGCTTCCTATCAGTCATTTCATTGACTTTTAAATTTGACTCAGAGTTTTTCATTACCTATCTGAAACTTCCCTTTCACACCTATCAGAATTGGTCTCCATTTATATATGCCCTCAGTTCTTACTTTCTAATAATAAATCTCAAATTCATCAACCCCCTTGTCAGGTCTCTCATCCATGAGCAACAGAGCATTCACCTGTTATGCCCCTGAGCTGTGGAATTCCCTGAACTGAACTCTCATCTCTAAATCCTCTGAGCTTTTTAAATCCTTCTTTGATTCACACTTATTAAAATTTGCTTTTAATATTTGATCCACTGCTGACATATGCTGGAGGCTTGACTACTATAAAAATATTATTATTTTCGCTATATAGCCAATGTAATGAAAGTTGCTATTGTAAAAAAAGGTGAGAAATATCATTTCATTTAAAAAATGTAATATATAACATAAAGACCCTTTCCTTGGTGCAGTCAGGCTATTTCCAACTGAGTTCTGATGCAATCTTTCACTTCCACAGGACTACTTCTGGAATAATCTGTACCAATAAAATGAACTTTTTATGTCAAAATGAAGTGTGCACGTAACTTGCTAACTTTGATTTTGTGAGTTAAAGGTAATATACTGGATCCAGTTTATCAAATAAGCTACATGATTTGTGCAAAGCATTTGTGTAAAATGTTATGTTAAAATAACCTTCAGTGCCTTGAGGTTCTCATACTGGCCAAGGAGTTTTCCCTGTTGTCTGATCTAAACATTTGACCCTGCGGTATTCAATGTCTCTTCAAAGCTATGTCTTCAGTCTGTACGAACTGACAATGATGGCTGGCAAGATTGTCACCAATGTGCCATCTATTATCTTGATCTTCAGGTGAAACATGAGTTGCTAGTGGAATGCTGATGCTTTCTTTGGCAGTTTTCAAATACAGTTAGTTGCAACTTCTAGGAGGTAAAGAGATTTGCCGGCAATCTAACTGATATGGTCAGGTGTGATAACTTGAGGTATACATAGCAGTACAATATAATACCAGGATCAGTCTGCACTATGTTGAGCTACATATATTTCTGAGAACACACAATATGAAAGATCTCAGTTTGAGATCCTGAGATCTGTAGAATAGAAAATACACGATGGACAAATAGTGTGACCTAGCATGAAATAGATTCCCCTGATCTTCTGGGTTATCTTCTGGATACATGCTGTATGAACAATTTCTCTTGAGTCAGAACACAATTACTTCTCAGATTTATTAGGATTAGATAGGTGATCTAACCTAGTCTGATCAAGAATTCTTGAAAACTGAAAAAGCTTGCTCATTGTTGAGGCATTTGGGCTGTTGCTTGTAAATGTAGCACAACTGTAGATGTTGTTTTTAATGCATGAGCAAGATCATACCATTTTGCAATTTATCAATATTTTTTTAAACTGGGTTTAATAATTTTATAGATGGCTTTGCTATACCTTTTTATATGGGATTGAGATCATGCCCTATCAGCCAACAAAATATCTTGTGCTGGAACTAGGGAAGAAATGAAACCAAACCACTGTTTTATTTTTCCTCAATCCATTTTTGTTGGGATAACCCACAATCGAAACCTACTTTTAAGTGCTGTGTGAGCTGCTTCCAGGACATAATAGAGAAGTGTCTACCCTTTGGCAGACCAACTGCAGTTTGAGGCCCAAGGTTAATATCAGAGTAGAGCATTCCATAACATTTAAACAGCAGGTGGAACACAGCAGAATCTATTTGTCAATAGCAGTGTTTTCTCCTCTCATTTGGTTGGTTGCTTGAACTAGTGTCATTTAAAGAGTGATTTTTAATTTAGAACAACCAATTTATCATTAAACCTAGAAATGTACAGTTTGTTGTTTAAAATGAATTAGATTAAGAACATTAGAAAATATTTATATAGTATTCAAGATGTGGACAAATTTGAAATGTTATCTTATGGGCAATGTAAAAGCAACAAGACAGTTCTAGCTTAGATTTCTTAATAGAAAGAGAAGGTCCACTGATTAAAAAAAAACCAGAAGCATCAATGGATAAGCAATAAGTGCATGAGTAAATTCTAAGCATGACTAAAATTCACTTCCTGAATTAAGAATTTAGCTAAAATCTGCTGAGATTTATACTATTCATAACTACATAAATGAGAGATGCAAACCTAGTTTACATTTCCAGCTGTGAAAGAAGAAGGAAGGGCTTCCTAGAGAGCATGGTGTTGTTTGAGTATTGAACTTTGACTCAGGGATGCCAGGGTCTGAAATCCTGTTTATCAATAGAAATCCTAAAGATGACACTTTCACTCTCGCATCCTCAAAGGAAAATGCAAAACTTTCTGAATAATGGTCACATGAAAATCTATGACAGGTTTGCCTGAGGGCAAAAATGTCCCCCTATCTAATTGAATACTTCAGTTGACACAAGTGCTACCTGTATGCAAACTCCTTCACTCATACTACACCAGTACTAATACTCCCATCTTATTTCTATTGCAAGCAGCAGTGAATTCAAAAATTACACCATCCACTGAGAGTTCAAGCCTTTAATTAAGATAAGTTTAAGATTTCCCATAGCACTACTAAAATTGTTTAGATATTGCTCTTTGAAGTCTTTAAGTGTGTCTTGCTTAATTTACAACTGGAAAATTAGCATTGACTTTAATGCATCACACTTTCAGCTCGAGTAATTTGTCTAACAAACTCTTCTCCAATGTATTCAGTATTTCTGATAATGATGAAGGTGCTTAGAGAGAAGAGAAGGTGCGAAGAACAGTTTTTCTCTATTTTGTTGCCACTATAGTTGCGGTTATTCCTAAAAAGCAAAGGAGTATGGCTTAGAGGTAACGAGGATGATAAGAGATGCCATGTATTTTAACTATGTTGAACCTCTCAACGAGGAAGTTTGGTAACTGGAAGATGTTGAACTCATGAGCTTTAGTACCAAGGTAAAAAAGTATATTCTGAGACAAATTGACAAACACAGTCTCCTGTGGGGTTTTTTTTTAAAAAAAAAATGCTGTAATTGATTCATTGTTGAGAACAACATATCTCAGATTAGAATGTATTAACTAGGACAAAGAGCTGGAGTTATATGGCTGTTACATTAATCTGCTTTAAAATCACTTCCTGTGTGATTATATTCACATTCAAAGCCATTTGTTTTGAACAGCTCAACAAATAGATTTGGCAATATGTTATTTTTATTCATCAGAAAAGAGTTACCTGATGTGCACAATACAAAATCATAGAATCTGCACTATGGTCCTATGTAAACATTTACAGATACTATGTGCATCTGTTTCTATGTATGATTGTGAAAACTCAATATTAAAGGAAACAGATAAGAAGAAAATAAATCCATTTGAAATGTGGCATTAAAGAAGAGCTCTACAGATACCACAGACAAAGACAAACCAATGGGTCCTAGAGCAAATCAAGCCTAGGAAATAAGACTAAATTGAGACTGTTGTACATTGGAAATTGCATGAAAAGAGATGGCTCACAAATAAAGATAATTGTTGGTAAGAGAGTAGGCAGTAGGAAAAGAGGATGGTCGCTTTACAAATTACTAGACTCAATCAAGAAAGTCACAGCCTGAATCTGTGAGGTCTAACAATAATAATAATACATTTTTCTGACCCTTTGAGTGTATTCTTTGCTGACCACAGTTTTCACATGTTCATGCTTGATGTTGTCAGCTGTAATATGCCCAGATATTTATAGGCCTCTGGCTGGTGACACTTTATTTTTTGGCCATTAGGCATATTTATGCCCTCACTTTCAATGATTTTTCATTTCTTCAATGCCACTGTTGAACATTTGTCCAAACCAAAATCCATGCTGATATCAGTGCTAAAAATTCGGACAGTGTTAGTCAGAGTCTGGATTTCAGTTTGTGTTTTCCCATATAGCTTCAGGTCATCCATGTACATCAGATGCGAAATTTTGTGAGATTTTTTAGATGTTTGATAGCCGAGGTTTGTTTTTTGTAAGATTGTTGACAGAGGGATCATGGCAATAATAAAAAGCAGAGGGGACAATGAATCTCCCTGAAAAATTCCTCTTCTGATGTTGACAAGTCCATAGCTTTCATTTCCAACAAACAGTTCAGTTTTCCAGTGCTCCATCATGTTTTCATATTTTCATGAGCCAACAATGTGATGCGGCAGCTAAAAAAGCCAATGGGATTCTGGCCTGCATCAATAGGGGTATAGCGTCAAGATCCAGGGAAATCCTGCTCCCCCTCTATTCTGCCTTGGTCAGACCACACCTGGAATACTGTGTCCAATTTTGGGCACCGCAGTTGAAGGGAGATGTTGACAAGCTGGAAAGCGTCCAGAGGAGGGCGACTAAAATGATTAAGGGTCTGGAGAACAAGCCCTATGAGGAGCGGCTTAAAGAGCTGGGCATGTTTAGCCTGCAGAAGAGAAGGCTGAGAGGAGACATGATAGCCATGTACAAATACGTGAAGGGAAGTCATAGGGAGGAGGGAGCAAGCTTATTTTCTGCTGCCCTGCAGACTAGGACACGGAACAATGGCTTCAAACTGCAGGAAAGGAGATTCCACCTGAACATCAGGAAGAACTTCCTCACTGTGAGGGCTGTTCGACAGTGGAACTCTCTCCCCCGGACTGTGGTGGAGGCTCCTTCTTTGGAGGCTTTTAAGCAAAGGCTGGATGGCCATCTGTCGGGGGTGCTTTGAATACGATTTCCTGCTTCTTAGCGGGGGGTTGGACTAGATGGCCCATGAGGTCTCTTCCAACTCTACTATTCTATGATTCTATGATTCTAAGGTGCCAAGGTTTCTACAGATCCTGATGGCCTCCAGGCACTTGATGATCCAGCTGTGTGGGAGTGAGTCAAAAGCATTTTTGTAGTCAATCCACGTCATGCGAAGATTAGCTTTTCGGCTTTTACAGTTCTCCAGAATCATTTTGTCAATAACTAGTCTTTTGTGCCCCTGCTTTTCCATTTGTTGCCTTTCTGTTCATCTGGCAAGATGTTTTATCTTCAAGTTAGTCTTGAAATCTGTCAGCTATGACACCAGTCAGTAGTTTAAACATAGTGGGCAGACACGTTATTGGCCTGTAGTTGTGGTGGTGATCCTTTTGCGGGATCCTTTTGTATCAGGTATGTACTTCCAGTTGTTAGCCATTCATTGATACTTCCTTTCTGCAGCATCTCATTAAATTGTTGGGCCATTTTTCCATGTAAACTAATCAGATGTTTGAGCCAAAATCCATGAAGTTGATCACTACCAGGCGATGTCCTTGACTTTTTGCACTCGTTTGCTGATCATTTCAGTTGTTATTTCCATCTGTTCCATTTTGTTCTGTGAGAATTTTCCTTCAAACTCCTTTATCCACCCAGCGTTTTTGTTGTAGTTCTTATTATTTTCCCAAAGTTCTTTCCAGAACTTCGTTGTTGCAGTTTTCTCTGGCTTTATGGTTACTGTGTCTGTTGTTTGGTTCAGACTCTGGTAGAACCGTCTTTGGTCTGATTGAAACAGTTGATTTTGTCCGTACTGGATGAGTCTGGCTTCATATCTTTCATTTTTTCTGGCTGTTGCTGTAATTTGTTCTTTTACGATCTCCAAAGCTTGTTCCATTTTTCTGGTGTTCAGCCAGTACTTTCTGATCAGGTATTGCTTGATTTTGTCATTCTTCAGTTTCTTCTCTTTCATATTTTTCAGGTTACTTGCATCTGATCTAAGTTTCTTGATTTGCAACTCTAGCCTGACCTTCCACTTTGGTTTTCCAGTTGATTTTCTTTGGGGCTGCCTTGGTTGTAGGAGCCCAAGCTCTTCTGTTACTATCACTGCTGCAGAAAAATTCTCAAAAGCAAGCTCATACCTGTCATAAGATATACTGCTGGCATTATAAATTAGACACAGGTGGAACTAGACAATTTGGACAGAAAAACAAGAAAACTCATGACCATTCATCATTCACTGCACCCTCGCAGTGATGTTGACCGGATATATCTGCCTAGAAGTTCAGGGGGCAGAGGAATCTTTCAAGTAAAACAAGCAGTCAAAGAAGAAGAACATACCCTGGCAGAATATGTAAAGCAAAGTGAAGAACCTGCTTTGATTGAAGTCAAAAATAAAAATCTCCTAAAAGCACAGCAGACAAAAAAACCAGTACAAGAAAACTGCACTACAAATTAGAGCTGACAGCTGGCACAACAAAACATTGCATGGAAAGTTCCTTGACAAAATTGAAGGAAAAGCTGACAAGGAGAATACTTGGCTATGGCTCACGAATGGGACCCTGAAGAAGGAGACAGAAGGCCTGATCCTTGCAGCCCAGGAGCAAGCCATCAGAACAAATGCAATTAAGACCAAGATTGAAAAATCAACTGATGACCCAAAATGCAGACTGTGCAAGGAAGCTGACGAAACCATTGATCATATCCTCAGCTGCTGTAAGAAAATCACACAGACAGACTACAAACAGAGGCACAACCATGTGGCCCAAATGATTCATTGGAACTTATGCCTTAAGTACCACCTGCCAGCAGTAAAGAACTGGTGGAATCACAAACCTGCAAAAGTACTGGAAAATGAGCACGCAAAGATACTGTGGGACTTCCGAATCCAGACTGACAAAGTTCTGGAACACAACACACCAGACATCACAGTTGTGGAAAAGAAAAAAGTTTGGATCATTGATGTTGCCATCCCAGGTGACAGTCGCATTGACGAAAAACAACAGGAAAAACTCGGCCGCTATCAGGACCTCAAGATTGAACTTCAAAGACTTTGGCAGAAACCAGTGCAGGTGGTCCCAGTGGTGATCGGCACATTGGGTGCCATGCCAAAAGATCTCAGCCAGCATTTGGAATTTGACCGGGCTAACTAAAAGAACATATTCTTCCATAAAGGTGTGTCTTGACTTTGAGATTTGCAAAAAAAAAAAAAAAAGTCCTTTTCATATTCTCACCACACACAAACACACATTTAATAATTCTCTTTCAAGAAACTGGGTATTTTGTTGTTGTCCTTTCACCAATATCAACAGCTCTTATTTGTGTGGGTTTAGAGTGACTGTTAAATATATGTGCTTAATATTGTTGTTGCTATTATTATTAGTCTATATCCTGCATCAGATGCTATGATGCATACCTTTACAATGGTGTAGCTGTGTTTCTGACATGATATGCAATCTCTCTAGTCAATTACGATGATGTACATTGGCACACCAAGCAAGGTGTTGTTGAGGGGGCCAGCTGTGTGATGGAACACACAGTATAATTGAACTCATAGGGATCTATTTCACAATGTCTATGCTGTGATCTCCCTTGTTCAATGGTAATGATAGCATAGCTGCAACTTCAGACCACTCCTGGGGATATTAAGGTTGCACAAGAGTGCAATTCAACTTCACACCATCATAAGTCTTTTTACAATGATGGAACCTCCCAACAGGATGCCGGCTATTGTCATCATCATTTTATCAACACAACCAATGTGCTTTATTAAATTCTTAATTCAATTTGTTTTACAACATGCTTAACAATATTCTAACTTTATTCCACCTATTGCATCCTGCAAACTGCAGTGATAAATGAGAGAAGGGAAGCTATGAGGAAGGAAATCAAACCCCCCCCCCCCTTAGATGTTGCTACATTAGACCTAGCAAATATAAGCAATGATGTAGGATAATGTGGGATGTCGATGTATTTAAGGACACACTTTCACAATCCTTGTAATACTTTGCTGGGCCTTCCAGCAAATGCAGACTCCACCTTTCTGGCCCCCGAAGCACCTCAACTTCCCCCCAAATATTTTTTAAAAAAATTCAGTGTAGTTTTCAGACTATTTTTTGCTTTGAAACCACACAAAAGCCCACCAAATGCATATATGTGTGTTTATTCCCAATACGCTCCCCACAACCTTATACTACCCCCATCTCCTGTTGCCATTGTGAGAACATGTATAGAGTAAAATGGAGACATTTGAGGCTACAGAACAGACCTGCTGTAGGGGACGGGGGCTGGGTGAAAAAGTTCACACCTGGTATAATAAGTAAGTCCTAGTATCTTTGCAAGAACAAAGAAAAATAACCGAGCAACAGAACTGGATAAATATATGAGCCTATGAGTCAAACAAATCAGCCAACAGTCAAATAAACGTCTGAAAAAATCTTTAGCCATTAGAGTGTTGGAAGAATACAAATATTTTACAAGACAGCTTTCCTATTTCAGCCCAGCCATAAAAATTTAGCTTCCTACTGTCTTTAGTCTAGACTTCAACAGAACAAGGAAGAGCTTCCTAAATTGTCATGACACGTTTCTGCATTCATTTGGCTAAACTGCCTACCTGCTGTGGAACTTAAAGAGTGATTGCACCTTCCTATATGCCAGCAATGTTTGGATTAAGGAAAGTATCCTCAAGCTACAGATAATCTTTAAGAAGAAGATGTTGCTCAGTTTTTAGTCAGAAGCATTTATGAGTGTTTAGAGAACATTTGTTTAAACAAACACACAGAAAGAATGCTAATGGAAACAAATGGGCTCACTGAAATGTCACTAACAGACAAAGAAAAAGATTGACACGTTGGTCTGTTCCACTTGCAATGCTTATTTTAAACAGTGTGAAAATGAGACTATTTTAATAGAACCTTTTTTTCTCTAGTCAAGACTAACCATGCCATTGAGAGGGGAGAATAGTGGCAGTTGTTGTTAATAATAATAATAATAATAATAAAACTTTATTTATACCCCGCCACCATCTCCCCAATGGGGACTCGGGGCGGCTTACATGGGGCCACGCCCAGAACAATACAATGTAAACAGCATATAAAAGAACAGCACAACACAATACAATAAACAATACAGTAAATAATATCCATTACAAAATAAAACAAAGAGACAATAAAAACAAGGGCAGACCACATGAACATTAAGTTAAAACTTGGGGTGAGAAAGACATAAAAATAAAAACCACAGCGAACAGGGTCATAAGGGAGTGGGGTATTCTGGAGGATAGATATTAGGGGGAGCAACGGAAAAGAAATATAAAATGGTTACTCTCCAAAAGCACAGCGAAAGAGCCATGTTTTCAAGTCTTTCTGGAAGGCTGCTAGTGTGGGGGCTTGCCTAATCTCCGCAGGCAGAGAATTCCACAATCGGGGGGCCACAGCAGAAAAGGCCCTCTCCCTTGTTCCCACAAGGCGGGTCTGGGATATCGGGAGTGGGGACAGGAAAACCTCCCCTGATGAGCGAAGGGATCGTGTAGGCTTGTGGTAGGAGATACGGTCACGAAGGTAGGTGGGTCCCAAACCGTTTAGGGCTTTATATGTGATGGTATACACCTTGAATTGGGACCGGAAAATAAAAGGCAGCCAGTGGAGCTCCTTGAACAGGGGAGTAGATCTCTCCCTGTAACTCGCCCCCGTAATTAACTTGGCAGCCTGGCAGTTGTTGTTTTTTAAAAGGAATAACTGGAATTTGAAAATGAAAAAGATATTGGTGAGGTATTGCTATAGGTGAATATATTGCACAAGATTTCCCTAGCCTAAAATGATACATTTTAATATATTGGTTTTATGGTTCCCGTCCCCTTGATCTGGTCATGTAAGTGTGATTTATTGTTATAATTGTATTGTTTTACTTTGTTTAATAATGTGTATTATGTTGTTATGTAATATTTCTGTTTGCTTTTATGACTGTAAACTGCCCTGAGACCCATCCGGGAGATAGGGCGGTATATAAATAAAGTTTTATTATTATTATTATTATTATTATTATTATTATTATTATTATTATTATAGGTGAAGCATAGGTTTCAGATGAGATATAGATATCGGTGAAAGGATGGATATATAATGAGAGGAGATTACAAATATATTTAATCTGGAATATAGAACACATTGCGTGATACTCTGTTGGGCACTTTTCTTAGAATCAAAGAATAATAGAGTTGGAAGGAAGGAGCGGGGTGATTCTCATGGTGACACTTTTCCCATCACATGTAGGAAGCATCGTCCTCCCAGCAAGGACCCATGCTGGCTCCACTGGAACCAGCACAGCACAGGAAGGCTCGCGTATTGAGAGAGAAACATCCAAGGACACTTCTACCCTGGTTGGGGGCAGGGCCTCCACTGGAAGTACAAAATGTCATGGGGCTCCATTCTCAAAACAGGGTGGAAGTATCCTAGGATGCTAAAATTGCCCCATTTGATGAGGTCCTTAGTCCAACTCCTAGACATGAAGCACATTCAAAGCACCCACCATGGAGTAGTTGTTCATAGTGAAGCTAAGGCCCCATCTAACCTGCCATATAAAATCCAGATTACCTGAAGTGTAGAGTCATAAGAAGATAATCTGGGTTTTATATGGCAGTGTAGAAGGGGCCTAGGTTTCTCCCTCACAAATGAAGGAAATGAATGGCACAGAGTTGGCAGTTTTTATCTCTGTAGAAGAAGGAGATGACAGAGGCAACCCAGAAGCAAAGAGACAGGAAGCACAGTGGAGGCAAGAGTTGAGACACTTCTTCTTTCCCTCAGAAAAGGACTACAGCCTGCCACCATGGTGAGGGGAGGCAGGAAAACTGAGACTATTCTGCTTTGCTGCTTGCTCTGGGGAAAAGATGCTATCTCGCAAGCCCAGAGTGAGGCATTAAAAACATATCTGCAGACTGAAGTTGCTTAATCTACCCTGTTTCCCTTAAAATAAGACATCCCCAGAAAATAATACCTAGTAGAGGTTTTGCTGAATTGCTAAATAAAAGGCTTCCCCCGAAAGTAAGACCTAGCAAAGTTTTTGTTTGTAAGTGTGCCTGCGCATGCAGGATTGGTAAATGTAAACAAAGTTTTTGTTTGTAAGAACACCAGAGCATGCAGGATTGGTAAATGTACGTATCATAGAGTGTTGTACATGGAAATAATGGTAGTAACAAGAAATTCTTGATAGGATTCACAGTTTGTCTGGTTATGCTGGTTTGTGATGACAACTACTGTACAGTATATAATAAATGTTCATTTTTTTGTTCAACAATAAATGTGAATTCTTCTTCATGGAAAACTAAGACATCCCCTGAAAATAAGACCTAGTACATCTTTGGGAGCAAAAATTAATATGAGACACTGTCTTATTTTCGAGGAAACACGGTATTTAATTTTGACCTCTCACTATTGCCAAGTTATGCTGGCCTGGACTACAGGGAATATGTAATATCTCCAGAACAGTATTTCCACTCTGACATCTCAGTTTCACATAATTCCCAGAAGGAATATATGAATGTTCCTTCTCATTCCCTAAACTGTTGACAGAAAGTTCCTCAGTCCAGAAGGTTTCCATGAGTAGAACAGGGGTAAGCAATTTCAACTAATATCTTTCCTCCTCCAGCCTCTGGAGCAAATGGTTGGAGCAGTACAGGAAGTTCAGGGGACTTCAGGGAATTTGCAAAGCATGTCATGTATCAAAAGCCTTCCATCATTTCAGAGACACAACCAGAAACAACCTGTAGCCTTAACAATTAGTTTTATTTCTTTCAAATATGTGTTTGCAAGTCTACTTGTTATCTTTATGCAATGAGTCTTAAATGCATTATGTGCATGTTTGTTGAGCCACAATCCGAATGAGACCATGTTCCTGTAATTTCAAAAATGAAACAAAACTCTTCCAAACTATGAACTTCAATGTCAAGCTGTGAATCTAAACTTTTAAAAGTAAAAACAATTAGGAGACGCAAATTTAGCTGCCTAGAGGTGATTAAGGGGAGAAAAAAACAAGTAGAGCAAATAGAAAGAAAATCACCATGAACTCCATTAGGGGCAGATTAAAACACTTTACATTACATTTCCTCTCTCTCCCTTTTGCCATATTAACCATGAAAGGCCCAAAAGAGTTCAACACTTTCCATCAAAGTCAGTGTGTATTGCAGCAAGACTCTATTAGCCTGTTTACAAAAAAAATTAAGATGGGAAGAAAAAATTCAAATGGATGTGCACAATTTAAGTTAGGCTAATGATCTAAAATGAAAGTTGATTTTATATTCAATTTTAATGGGTGTTTTTTTCATATCTTGGTCAATATGCATAGTTTCTAGTTAAATAGATGGAATAGCTCCCCTAAATTTTGGATCCATTGTTCTCTTACTTTTAAACATAAAAGGCAAACCTGGTATAAAATTTACATAAAAGTTTAGTCTTACATATGTAGTTTCCTCATCACTGTTGAAGTTTATTTCTCCCTCCCCTCAAATTATTCCTAGATGGCACAGTTATACTAGTTGAATCACCCAAGTGAACTTAGGGGATGATGCTTCAATGATGGCAGGGGGAAAATAACTACAAGGTGTTTATCTGGTAAAGCATCAATTATTCCCAAGGATTTCCTAAACTGGCTCTGTAAATCTTAACCTGAATTATCTTTGCAGATAGCAACGTACTCCAATGCAGACAAGAGACATATAAATTAATATCAACCCTCTGTGTAACTAAGGCATTTGCACAACACCATCATCTTTCTTCCCTGTAGTCAAATATAACAATACTAGCTGTGCCCGGCCACGCGTTGCTGTGGCGAAGTATGGTGGTATGGGAAATAAAGTATTGAGGAATTGGTGGTAGTTAAAGTAAAGGGTAAACGTTTTCCCCTGACATTAAGTCCAGTCATGTCTGACTCTGGGGGTTGGTGCTCATCTCCATTTCTAAGCCAAAGAGCCGGCATTGTCCGTAGACTCCTCCAAGGTCATGTGGGATGACTGCATGGAGCGGCGTTACCTTCCCGCCAGAGCAGTACCTATTGATGCACTCACATTTGCATGTTTTCAAACTTCTGAGTTGGCAGAAGCTGGGGCTAACAGTGAGGCTCACTCTGGTCCCCCAATTCAAACCTGCAGCCTTTCGGTCCAGAAGTTCAGCAGCTCAGCGCTTTAACACGCTGCGCCATCAGGAGATATTATTTCCTAAAGTTGTGAATATACAATATTTCTGATTGGTTTTTTTGTCTTTTGGAGGCAAGTATGAATGCTGCAATTACGGAAAATGATTAGGATGTAATGGCCTTGCAGCTTTAAAGCCTGGCTGTTTTCTCCCTGAGTGAATTTTTTGTTGGGAGGTGTTAGCTGGCCCTGATTGTTTCCTGTCTGGAATTCCCTTATTTTCAGAGTGGTGTTCTTTGCGATATTTTATGTGCTTCTACTGTCTGTGGCCCTCAGAAAACAGAGGATTTGCCAGACTTTGATGATGGGAATACTTTGTTGGGAGGTGTTAGCTGGCCCTGATTGTTTCCTGTGTGGAATTCCCCTGTTTTCAGAGTGTTGTTCTTTATTTAGTGTTCTGATTTTAGAGATTGTATTGTTCTGTTTTATTATACCACATTAATTTTTATGTATTCTGATTTTAGTGTTTTTGAATACTTGGAGCCAGATTGTATTCATTTTCACGGTTGACCGTAACACAATAATAATAATAATAATAATAATAATAATAATAATAATAATAATAGTAATAATAATGACTTTGCTAATACACAGTGCTTCACTGCCTTCTCAGCTTCCTTTCTGGAAGAATCCTTTCTTGGGAGGTGTTAGCTGGCCCTGATTGTTTCCTTTGTGGAATTTCCAATTTCCCTGCTTTCAGAGTGTTGCTCTTTATTTACTGTCCTGGTTTTAGAGATTATATTGTTCTGCATTATTCTATCCCAGTAATTATTTCATATTAAAGATTCTCACTTATCCAACATTCGCTTATACAATGTTCTGGATTATCCAAGGCAGTCTGCCTTTTCATAAGCAATGTTTTTGTAGTCAGTGTTTTGAATTCATTGTGATATTTTAGTGGTAAATTTGTAAATACAGTACAGTAGAGTCTCACTTATCCAACATAAACGGGCCGGCAGAATGTTGGATGAGTGAATATGTTGGATAATAAGGAGGCATTAAGGAAAAGCCTATTAAACATCAAATTAGGTTATGATTTTACAAATGAAGCACCAAAACATCATGTTAGACAATAAATTTGGCAGAAAAAATAGTTCAATAAGCAGTAATGCTATGTAGTAATTACTGTATTTATGAATTTAGCACCAAAATATCACGATATATTGAAAACATTGACTACAAAAATGCGTTGGATATTCCAGAACGTTGGCTAAGCGAGTGTTGGATAAGTGAGACTCTACTGTAATTACTACATAGCATTACTGCGCATGGAACTACTTTTTCTGTCAAATTTGTTGTATAATATGATGTTTTGGTGCTTAATTTGTATAACGATTACCTAATTTGATGTTTAATCGGCTTTTCCTGAATCTCTTCTTATTATCCAACATATTCACTTATACTGCTGGCCTGTTTATGTTGGATAAGTGAGACTCTACTGTATATTGATAATCTTATATTATCTGCTTAGAACTGGATTATATGAGGCCCCTTCTTCACAGCTGTATAAAATGCACACTGAAGTGGATTATATGGTAGTGTGGAGTCAAGATAATCCAGTGCAAAGCAGATAATAGAAGATTATAAATGGGTTATATAGCTGTGTGGAAGGGCTTTGAGTCTACACTGCCATATAATCCAGTGCAAATTAGATAATCTGTGGAAGAGGCCTGAGGCCTAAGTCTGCCTGTCCCCTGGGCAGAGTTGGTTGTTAGGAGACCAAGTGGGCAGAGATTAGTCCTCTAACTGGCAGCAATTGGATAAAAACAATTATTCCTTTCCCTCTAATTAGGACTTTATTTTTCTTTTCTTTTTGTTGTATCAACCTAGAGGCATGGATGATGGGTCGTGTTGTCAAATTTCGAGGTTGGGGGGCCTGTAGTTTTGTTGTTTTGTTGGTCGCTATGATGCCATCACTCATTTATATATATAGATGAGCAAGGCAACATATCCTATTTGATCCTGGAATCTAAGCAGGGTCAGGTTAGGCTGGTATTTATGTGGAAGACTGCAAATGAATACCAGGTGCTGTAGGCTCTGTTTCAGAGACTGGCATAAGTCAACACGCAACTTGAATGCACACATGGAGATATAGAAACATGCCTTTTCCTTAGGGTTCAGGACTTTAAGTTTTTCCCCTTGGAAACAATATAGCAGAACCATCACATGGACAATACAGTTCATCTATAACCTTGAACTATACAACATGAATAAATATTTCCATAGAAAATGGAGCAATCAAAATGGAATTGTTAATACCATTAATAATTAGGTTTTAAAGGGTTTTTACATTAAAATATTTTAAACATACCATAGACAACAAAATTGCATAGAATATAACAGCAGATTATAAGTAGTAATAATAATACTTTTCTTTCTTACCCGACTATCCTTGTGCCTTGAGACAGGTTACAGAATAATTAAAACACATAAACATTGTAAAAAAAAAACCAAATACACATATTAAAATGTATTTCTATAATATACATATTAAAATACACACAACAGAGATTAAACAAAGCACATGTTTAAAATTCATGTTTGAAAACTGTCTGTGTAGGCCTGCCAGAAGAGATAGGTCTTTCAATGGTTTTAAAATTCTGACAGCTCATTTAGCTGTCAAAGCTACTGTAAATTAGGTGGCTGATGAAAAGATCCTCTGGGTGACAGTCACCATTCGGATTCTGGCTGGTTGGAGTAACCACCCCCCAAAGTACCTAAGAGTTCAGGGCGGAGTTGTGGTTTTTCAAGATCTTTAGGCTTTTTGCCAATGAATGCCTCACCAAAATACAACTCCCATGATTTCAGAGCATGAAGCCATAACAGTTAAAATTGTGTCAAACTGTATTCCACAGGTTAGATGCCTTCTTTATTATACATGATGAGATAATCAAATGATTGGTATCCAGAACATTGTTAGCCAATTAAAATGGCCAATAAGATTATTGGATTTCCAATTTTATAGGGAAATCTTAGTTGACAACTAGTGGAGTCCAGTTTGATACAAAATCTATCTCACAAGATACAGAAGTTACGTTTTTATGATAGTCACCAACAGGGTCACACCAGATGGCCTTTTGCTGCCAACACAGTTCCTGGTTGGTAAATGCTCTTAAAATGCTAATAAGCGAGAGGGAGACATAACTTCCTTTCTAAATATTATATTTCCTGTTATCACATGCATTATTTGTCAGTTATCAAGGTATAACGTATCGTAGTTGTTTTTTTGGTTTGTTGTTTTTTTTTTTTGGATGTCTGTTTCGAGATGTGGAATTCCTGAGCAGAATATTATGTTATAGAACTAAGACATTTGATTATTTATAAATGTAATTCTATAAGTGTCTCTTAGTGATATCTCCAAATGAAAAATAAGATTTATCATGCCTTACAAGTAATGTTAATAAGTTATTATCCTAAACATAGAAATCTATCTTCTTCAAGGTGTGTTGACTGTGTACTACTTTCTTTCCATTAATAAAATAGAATAAACGATACTAAACTATTGCTCCTTCCTCCATGTTAATTATGCTGAAGTTCTATTACTTAAGAGTGATTTAATATGGTATTGATGTTATATCTATCTATTTGGACTATACCATGGATCACAAATTGGGAGCTAACCAAAGATGATGACAATGATCTCCAACCAGATAAAGCTTGGCTAACAAAAATTCAATTCATCAGATTAAAGAAGTAGTGATGGAGGCTCACATCAATTTCACTAATTAATGAATTTATTCTAAATTCTGGGTCTGTAAGCTTTTTCAGGTAAATATGTGAGCACAACAATAATGTTATAATGGTTTTAAGCAAATATAAAGTAGCTAGTGATTCAATATCATTGGAGCAATGAAGCCACTGTGATTTTCAATCTCAAATTTTAAAAAGTCATATAATGTACAGAACCTAGTTGGGAATATGGTTGAAAACCTTGCCTAACTCCTTAAAAGTTCATTGAATTCCCACTATGAAATAAAGAGACTAGACACAGGAAAATGGTTCTAAAGGGCAATTTCCTGACCTGTTTGTTTATAAGAACTTCTTGAATTAACTGTGAAGGAAACACAATTGAGATCTATCCAATGGTATATTAGCCACCTAGCAATCATGTATCATTTTGTTAAGACCAAGTAAAAATAAAAACTGTAAGGGAACACAATGTACAAACAAGATTTCCCATGCATATGTTACAACAGGTTATCAACAGGTAATGCATTGGTTATCAAAGTACTGGATGCCTTGTATACCATACATTCCCATAAAATACAAAGCCTTTGCTTATTGGGAAATTACTTTCTTCAAAAATAAATCAAAGAATTCTGATCCTGCAGTTTACTTGTAATTTTTTATAACCCAAGATAAATATTCTTATAGATGCAAGAAAAATTAAAAAAGCAGTGTAATTGGTAACAATAAATGTGTGGAGGACAAGAAGATGTAAAATAATTAGGAAAGGTGAAAAGAACCCCATATTCAATTTGTGATTTTTATTATTGTTGCCACAGATAATTAGCATGCAAAAATTGGTCAAGGTTAAAAGAATTATAAAAACTATTTATTTAGTAAACCAGACTGGATGGTGAAATGTAATTATCACAACAGCAAACTTCACGAAGGGGATAACTGTCAGAACTGCTACAGTACAAGGTCTCTTGAATTTTAATCTAACAGGCCAAGGATCCCTTGAGGAAACCAGGCTTAATAAATTCACAAATGTGAGAGTTCTTTTCAGCTTCCATTTCCTTCCGTGTTCTCTTATAACAGTCATCTAAAGCAAATTAAACCAGCTTGTTTGCCATACTGACCATGTGTCGAAAATGAACAATGGCTTCACTGGGATATTATTTTACTAAATAATTAGATCATAGGATTTGAGAAAATAAATTATATTCAGCTTATAGGGTGAACCACTAAAGCAGATTTTGACGGCTTCTTTTTGTGTTCTTTGAACATGGTAACAGTTTTAAGCCCTCTTTCGGTTAAAAAAACAAAGAATATGAAATGAGAATAACAAATTAATCCTTTATGTAATCAGTCCTCTATTCCTGCTTTATCTACAATGTCCACATTAACATTCAAAATGGAGTTCTAATTCATGATAGCAGCAAATTTCTGATATTGGAAACAAACTCCTCCAGTCTGAAGTCACTGGTTCAAGGGAAATACTATACTGATGTTATAGACTGGTTCATAATGGGCTGATTGCCACTCCTAGCCCGTATTTTCACTATACAGTTTAAGTTTAAGGAGGATATGGGGACTGCTGCAACTCCAAGGCTTCCATTATGGGAAATGTAATTATCCTTACCAATATTCTTAAGTGCTTGGGGGGGGGGGTAATGGGGCCTATATTGTCCCTGGGTTGTGTATGAAATTTGATAATAGCATAATAGAGTCTTTCCATGGTATCTTTCTTTATCGTTATTGTCTCCTTGCCCATTGTGAGCTAGTGGAAAGAAGCAACAAAGGGCTCAAAAAAGAGAAGAAAGTGTCATAAAGCTCAGAGGACACAGGAGACTTCTTGTGTTCTCATTGAAAATTGGTAAAAGTGGCACAGTGGACAATGTGGGGTGCAGAGCAACAGTTTCCCCCATGGATTTGCTACCCTGCATGGCGAATCTCCCAGCTGTCGCCCAGCTTCAGGACCTTAGTTTGATGAGGTCCTTAGCTAGAAAATTCAGTAACAGGGCTACACATATGATGAACAGAAGATGTGCATGCATTTGTATAAAGAGTTGGTGGTCCTCAAGGAAGGGTCTGGTCAAATATTGCAAATCCATTTGGGAAACATATTGATCAAATATTTCAAAACCTAACTATTTCACAGGAGATTGGTGACACAAACAGCCATCCAGTGGATTGACAAAAACATTCTGAGTTTTATTCCAAACTTTGAAGGAGTTTTCCAAGGTAAACTTTATTTGGTAGCAGGGTTCAGACTGAAATGCAGAATTGGAGCAACATTGGAGCGGAAACAAAACAAATGAAGGATGAAACAGATCAAACCATGAAAGAATTATGACCCGGGGGGGGGGGGGGGGAGAGAGAGAGAGAGAGAGAGAGAGAGAGAGAGAGAGAGAGAGAGAGAGAGAGAGAGAGAAGGAAGGGAGCAAGAGGCCAAATATGACACCAACCAGAGAATATGTTTTTAACCTTTTCAGGTAGAGCTGACTAGAGTTTTACTCATTCATATGTCTGAATAGCTGACCTGTCCTGTCCCACCCTATGCTTGAAAGTACAATCCAACCTTCTGTTAGGTCACAATTGTGGAGGCCTGAAAACTGATATACAGGCCTCTGGTAAAGCTACCACTAGTTTGAGAGAAGATATCTGCCTTGTATACTCCGTAGTGTCTCAGCAAGTCTTCTGCAATAAACCTGAAAGTCCAAGTCCATATCGGTCTCACAAACATGCAAATGGAGGAGACAAAGTATGCATTTTCTCAAAAATTTCAGAGGTTACAATAATGCCATTTTAAAGAAAGCTGAGTTCTTTGAAACTATCTTAGCATACACAAACACACACAAAAACAAATGAATTTTGAAGTATATTTAAAAAGAATAAGAGATCCATTGGAAAAGGGTGAAAGTACACATTAAAGAGCTTGAGAAATATTGAATTCTTTGTACTTGGCCAATAGATTTTTCAGTTTGTTTTATTTAAGGGCCTGGGAAACTTTCATAAGTTTTAATTTTCATGTAGGACACTACATTGCATTGCATTTCATAGAATCATAGAATCGTAGAATTGTAGATTTTGGAGAGACCTCACGGTCCATCCAGTCCAACCCCCTGCAAGAAGCAGGAAAATCTCAATCAAAGCACCCCAGACAGATGGCCATCCAGCCTTGCTTAAAAGCCTCAAAAGAAGGAGCCTCCACCACATTCTGGGGCAGAGAGTTCCACTGCCAAACAGCTCTCACAGTGAGGAAGTTCTTCCTAATGTTCAGGTATAATCCCCTTTCCTGTAGTTTGAAGCCATTGTTCCGCATCCTAGTCTGCAGGGCAGCAGCAAACAAGCTTGCTCCCTCCTCCCTATGACTTCCCCACACATATTTGTACATGGCTATCATGTCTCCTCTCAGCCTTCTCTTTTGCAGGCTAAACATACTCAGCTCTTTAAGCTGCTCCTCATAACTGCGGTGCCCAGAATTGGACACAGTATTCCAGGTGTGGACTGACCAAGGCAGAATAGAGGGATAGCATGACTTCCCTGAATCTAGACGCTATACCCCTATTTATGCAGGCCAAAATCCCATTGGCTTTTTTCGCAACTGCATCACATTGTAGGCTCATGTGTAACTTGTTGTCCACGAGGACACAAAGACCTTTTTCACACGTACTGCTGTCGAGCCAGGCGTCACCCATTCTGTATCTTTGCATTTCATTTTTTCTGACGAAGTGAAGTATCTTGCATCTGTCCCTGTTGAACTTCATTTTGTTAGTTTCAGCCTATCTCTCTAATCTGTTAAGATCGTTTTGAATTCTGCTCCTGTCTTCTGGAGTATTAGCTATCCCTCCCAGTTTGGTGTTGTTTGCAAACTTGATGATCATGTCTTCTAACTCTTCATCTAAGTCGTTAATAAAGATGTTGAACAGAACTGGGCCCAGGACGGAACCCTGTGGCACTCCATTCATGACTTCTTTCCAAGATGAAGAAGAAGCATTGGTGAGCATCTTTTGGGTTCGTTCGCTTAACCAATTACAGATCCACCTAACTGTAGCTTTGCCTAGCCCACATTTGACTAGCTTGTTTGTCAGAAGGTGGTGTGGGATCTTGTCGAAGGCCTTACTGAAATCCAGATAGACTACATCCACGGTATTCCCCGCATCTACCCAGTTTGTAACTCTATCGAAAAAAGAGATCAGATTAGCCTGGCATGATTTGTTTTTGGTAAATCCGTGTTGACTATTAGCAATGACCACATTTGTTTCTAAGTGTTTGCAGACCACTTCCTTAATTATCTTTTCCAGAATCTTGCCTGGTATCGACGTGAGGCTGACCGGACGGTAATTGTTTGGATTGTCCTTTTCCCCCTTAAAGATAGGGACCACATTCACCCTCCTCCAATCTGCTGGAATTTCTCCCGTTCTCCAAGAATTCTAAAAAATGATTGCTAGGGATTCCGAAATAACTTCTGCTAGTTCCTTCAACACTCTTGGATGTAGTTGATCTGGCCCTGGGACTTGAATTCATTTAGAGTGGCCAGGTGTTCCTGGACAACTTGTTTCTCTATTTGGGGTTGGATTTCCCCTAATCCTTCATCCACTTCATCCACCTTTTCCTACAGGAGTTGGCTAGTCATTTGAATTCTTCCTTGGTGATTTCTCCCTTTTTCCACTTCTTGTGCATATCTTATTTGAGTCTTGGACCAGTTAGAAGTTCTTTGGACATCCATTCTGGCTTCTTTGCATTTGTCTTGTTTTTATTCTTTGTTGGCACTGTTTGCATTTGTGCCTTGAGTATTTCACTTTTGAAAAACTCCCATCCATCCTTAACTCCCTTGTCTTTTATTATTGGCATCCATGGAATGCCGCTCAGTATTTCCTTCATTTTTTAGAAGTCAGCTCTCCTAAAGTCCAGAATGCGGGTTTGACTTGTCTTCGTTTTGGCCTTCCTTTGTATCACAAACTGCAGGAGCACCTGGTCGTTTGCCCGTAAGGATCTGATCACTTCAACTGCATTGATCTGGTCCTCTGCCTTTGTTAGGATGAGATCAAGAGTAGCCGATCCTCTTGTTGCCTCTTCTACCTTCTGGACCATAAAATTGTCTGCAAGGCAAGCGAGGAATTTGTTGGACTTTGTACTCTTGGCCGAGTTTGTTTTCCAGCAGATATCAGGATAGTTGAAATCGCCCATGACTACTATATCTCTTCTTTGTGCCTGTTTGGTCAGCTGCTGACAGAAGGCTTCATCAAGTTCTTCCTCCTGGTTTGGAGGTCTGTAGTAGACACCCACAACAAGATCTTTTTGAGTCCCATTTCCCTTGATTCTTATCCAGATGCTTTCAAGCTGGTTTCCCGGATTGCAGTCTTGCATCTCTTCTGCAACGTAAATGTTTTTCACATATAGGGCTACTCCCCATCCTCTCCCCTTTGTACTGTTTCTGTGAAAGAGGTTATAGCTTTCAATGGGTACATTCCAGTGATGGGAGTCATCCCAACACATTTAAGTGATGCCTATGACATCGTAAGTGTGGTGTTTTGCTAAATGTTGGAGTTCGTCTTGTTTATTCCCCATGCTCTATGTATTAGTGTAAAGACGTGTAAGCCCCTGGGACCTTCCCCTGAGCTGTTCCTTTGGGATTATTGTGTTCTTGGTAATTGGTCCTTGTTGTGTTTGTACAACCCTCCATTTAGCCTTATGGCAATTCCCTGTGGTCGTGGGCAAGACAATAGCAAGGCTATTGTCCCCCTCCCCCGGCTGACCTAGTTTAAAGTGTGCCTGATGAAGTTTGCTAGTTTGTGAGCAAAAAGGTGTTTTCCTACTTGTGTGAGATGCACCCCATCTCTTGCCAGTAGCCCTTCCTCCTCGAAAAGCAGGCCATGGTCAAGGAAGCCAGAGTGTTCCTCCTGACACCATTTTCTGATCCAATTATTGACCTGTACTATTTTTCTGGCCCTTGTAGAGCCGAGTCCTACAACGGGGAGGAGGGATGAAAAGACCACATGTACATTACTTTGTTTTAGCTTTGTTCCAAGAACTCGAAAATCATCTGTGATCTTTTGAAAGGTATGCCTAGCCATATCATTGGTTCCTACATGCATCAACATGAGGGGGGGGAGGGTGATGGGGCTTTAGGAGCCTGGTGAGCCTCTGAGTGACATGGTGTATTTTTGCCCCCGGGAGGCAGCATATTTCTCGAGCCACCCCATCCTGTCTGGAAATGATGGCTTTCATTCCTCTAAGGAGGGAGTCGCCTACTACCAAGACCTGTTTCCTTTGAGGATTGACAGGGTCTCTTTTGTGCAAGATAGTGTGTAGGTCCCCTGAAAAGTGTTGCTGTTGAAGTGACTTATGTAGGTGTAAAGTGTTGTTCTCCTCCTCGACATCCCCAGTGCATTCATCAGTGACAATCCATTGAGATATGTCCAAGAGCCCATCACTCTCCCAAGGGTGTTCTTGTTGCACCTGGTCTATGATTGGGGATAGAACATCTACATGATTGTGTAAGTGTGAATGTGGTGATGCATTGTCCCCATCAGGGCTATCCCCAACACATTGATCAAGTATGGCCCACTGAATGGTATCTAAGTAACTGTGGTCCTCCACAGTATGTGTTTCCTGATCAGATGTTAGTGGTGTAAGAATTTGGAATCTTTTGTGTAAGTCAAGCTGAGCAGAAGAATTCTGCAGAGGCTCCCTGGTCCTATGTCTCTTTCTATGGGTGACCTCCTTCAAAGCCTGAGGGTTGTTTACATTTGAGTTGATCTCTCCATAAAGTTCCTGATCATGGTAGTGTTGGAACAGCGTGTTGTGCAGTGTTCAAGAAGAGCTTGAGTTCCTCAATGTCCTTAAGGGTCTTAATATGGTCCTCGAGTTGTTGGATCCTTTGCTCCATCAGAGTCATCTGTTTATACTTGGTGCAGATGTTGTTGAGTAGTTGTTGTGCAAAGAAGCAGATGTTGTGCATGCGATGGCAAGTTTTTTGCTTTTGCTCCATCTCTTGGTGAATGAAGTTGCCAAGCAGGAGCCTTATAGTGTGCATTTTTGGGCAGACCGCTATTCACCTCTGTATATGTGTGTTTTAATATTGTTTTGTTTATTGTATGTACTGTAACAATGTGGTTTAGTGTAGGGGTGGTTCCACACATGCCTTTAGGCATGCGTGACGCTGGCTGAGAAAGCTTCAACAGGAAGCCAATAATCAGTCAAAACAATAGCACTTTCAAAACAATAGCAGAGCAGCTAGCCTTAATTACAGGAGGCAAGCCCACACTCAGCTTCCTAATGCAGTCTCAGAAAAGAGTCAAGCACACCACTTCCTAATGCAATCTAAGAAAAGAGTCAAGCACAAACTCAGCTTTTTAATGCAGTCTTAGACAGGGCTTACCTAAAGCAAGGAGCAAAGCTGACTTCTTGCCTCCTCACTTCTGTGTGAACCGACTGCCACTTGAGTTCAACCTCTGGCTCAGAAAGGGCCAACAATCAGTCAAAACAAATTTCAGCATTTGTTGATTAATGGTTACTCGACTTTAAAACAAGCTCCTCTTCCTTCTTCATAATCATCCAGCAATACTGCATGGCTTCCTAAATTTTTGGAATCATTAATGGGCCAGAACTCCAGTCACTGACATCAGGTGGACTATGAGACTGATGAAGATAATGCTGTTGATAATGATAATGATGATTTGAATTTTTAAAATAAAAATTAAACAATCTCAAATCTAATTGGATTTATCTATCACAAACACCCATGATGACCATATTTCTTAGTAGGAAGAAGCTTATACAGGAAAGCATGCTGCATCTTTTACAGGTTCACCCATGAACCCATATTTGTATGCTGCTGCTGCAAGTGAAATGTTTAGACTAAAGCAATAGACTGATCAAAACTGGAATTAGAAGAGAAGTAAAAGAAATAACACTCCCATCTCTTCTACAACACACAATATTCTAAAAAGTAATATGTGTAGGGGGAGCTGCAGTTCTCTATGTCGTTTCTTCCCAGATCTACTCAGGAGGGGGATAGGATAGAAATACAATTTTAGATCAGTGAGGATCCTCTTGCAGACAATTGTCACTTCACCTCCTCCAGAAAAGGATATGTTCCACATTGTGAGAATTGTGTTGGTTTTCCACAAGATATCATGTACCAAGACTTGTCTGTTTGGATGTTTAACAGGAGTTAAGTGACTGTCTACAATGCATCTACTCGTATATATCAGTAAATACTAGGGAAGATAGAATATGAATTGTTTCCAGATATGCTGGATTTTGTCACATTTTTTTTCTTTCCAGCTATTTCCTGATCTAAGATTTCACATAAGAGCAAGATCTGTGAGAAAGGAAAGGCAGCTAAAAGCTCCTATCACTTTTACTGCAAGGCAGATCCTTTACACATCACTGTGTTGCATGTGAAATGCCATCCTGGTTCATAACAGGCCAAAAGGTCTTCTGTCAAGGACTCACAATTCAGTTTCATCTGCTTAAGCTGTCCTCCTCTGAAGCAAGCACTTCTGAGGGTCTGAACATCACCACTTATATATCTAACACTCCTGGTCTCTCAGGATCAGAATTTCTTTGAACTGGGAAATCAATGATGTTACCTAGGTGGTTTATTTAAAGGCAATTTTGTTGCTGGCATGTTCTGTGCAAATACTGTGTGATAAGTCTTTTGATCTCACCACTGCCTGTTTTGATCCCAGATCTTCTTATTCAAACCACAGTCTCACAGAAACTAAAGATTTGATTATAATAGAAGAAACAGCTCCTTCTTTGTATTTTATCAGCATGTGAGTCCCTGTAACAGCCAGAGCCATGTGGTCAACTGACTATGGCAGTAGTTTTTTAACTATGGAAACTTTCTGTTGGCCTAGGAAATTCTTTATCAGAAGTTGGGAAAGAGAGAACAAGAGGCATTTTCTTTTATAAGAAGAACATTTCATAACAAAACAACCAAGACTCTGACATCTAGTTTGACCAGTTTCATATACTTCATGTATTTATGCAAAATAGATTTATACAAAATCTAAAGTAAGTGTAGAATACTACTATATTGTTACTATATTGCATTGGTTAAAAACATCATATGAGATCAGGAGATCAGACTGGCACCCTCCCTGTCCACTTTTCGTAAGGACCTTAAAACATGGCTATTTCAATGCACCTTTGAATGAATAGACCAGTTAGATACTCAATTTGTACTTTCACTGCACTTTATCAATGTCCCTCATCGTTGATGACTGTTAATATTTTAATGAGATGTCCCTCGCCTTTCCCTGATCACCCCTATATTATCCTCGAGCCCACTCAGAGTCCTGTTCAAGTTCACCCTACACACCCCTTACCATGCCCAGGTTCTAAAGGACTATTATATTCTATGTTTTAATGCTGTTTTATGCTGTTTTATTGTTTATATTGTTTTAATTATGGACTGTCTTTTAAATGTATGTTGATACTGGGCTTGTCCCCATGTTAGCCGCCCCAAGTCCCTTCAGGGAGATGGGAGCGGGATATAAAAATAAAGTTATTATTATTATTTTATTGTATAACACAGCAAGCAAGATTGATATGCTGGGTTTCGTATCACAAAATCACAAGTCAAACACTTCCCAAGTGTCTAGGACTGTGTGATGTATTTTCGGATGATGTGCGCAGATCCCAGTAGGGTGGCCTTTTGCAGTTGGCAGATTGTAATTTTGTCAATGTCTATTGTTTTCAAATGCCAGCTGAGATCTTTTGGCATGGCACCCAATGTGCCGATCACCACCGGGACCACCTGCACTGGTTTCTGCCAAAGTCTTTGAAGTTCAATCTTGAGGTCCTGATAGCGGCTGAGTTTTTCCTGTTGTTTTTCATCAATGCAACTGTCACCTGGGATGGCAACATCAATGATCCAAACCTTTTTCTTTTCCACAACTGTGATGTCTGGTGTGTTGTGTTCCAGAACTTTGTCAGTCTGGATTCGGAAGTCCCACAGTATCTTTGCGTGCTCATTTTCCAATACTTTTGCAGGTTTGTGATCCCACCAGTTCTTTACTGCTGGCAAGTGGTACTTGAGGCATAAGTTCCAATGAATCATTTGGGCCACATGGTTGTGCCTCTGTTTGTAGTCTGTCTGTGCGATTTTCTTACAGCAGCTGAGGATATGATCAATGGTTTCGTCAGCTTCCTTGCACAGTCTGCATTTTGGGTCATCAGCTGATTTTTTGATCTTGGCCTTAATTTGTTCTGATGGCTTGCTCCCGGGCTGCAAGGATCAAGCCTTCTGTCTCCTTCAGTGTCCCATTTGTGAGCCAGAGCCAGGCCTTCTCCTTATCAGTTTTTCCTTCAATTTTGTCAAGGAACTTTCCATGCAATGTTTTGTTGTGCCAGCTGTCAGCTCTAGTTTGTAGTGTGGTTTTCCCGTACTGATTTTTTGTCTGCTGTGCTTTGAGGAGTTTCTGATTTTTGACTTCAATCAAAGCAGGTTCTTCATTTTGCTTTACATATTCTGCCAGGGCATGTTCTTCTTCTTTGACTGTTTGTTTTACTTCTTTGACTGCTTGTTTCTACTTGTCCGAACGTATCTCCTCCTATGAACCAGTAAGATCACTAAGATCATCTGGAGAGGCCCTGCTCTCGGTCTTACCTGCCTCACAGGCAGGGCCAGTTTAACCTAAGAGGCCGGTTAAGCGGCCGCCTCGGGCGCACGCCGCTAGGGGCGCTGTCAACACCTCGACAGCGCCCCGTAGCGCCGCCGCTGCCGCCGCGCCGCCGCTCCACGCCAAACTCAAAGCGCTGAAGTTGCTGGACGCAGGCGCAGATCGGCTGGCCGATCTGCACCTGCGTCCAGCAACTTAGGCCGATTTGGGCGATCTGAGCTGTGCGCATGCGCACAGACAGCTCAGATCGCCCAAATCGGCCTAAGTTGCTGGGCGCACGCGCAGATCGGCTGGCCGATCTGCGTGTGCACCCAGCAATTTTGGGTGACATGGCCGATCTGAGCTGTGCGCATGCACAGACAGCTCAGATCGGCCATGTCGCCCTAAGTTGCTGGATGCACGCGCAGATCAGCTGGCCAATCTGCGCATGTGTCCAGCAACTTAGGCCGATTTGGGCGATCTGAGCTGTCTGTGCACATGTGCTTTGTTCCTGTTGCCAATCCTTCAGGTGAAGGTATGACAGAAATATTACTCGAAGAGTTGGAAGCACGACGTATTCCGTTAAAAAACATGAGAGGCCAGGGATATGATAATGGTTCTGCAATGAAGGGAAAACATGTTGGAGTCCAGAGGAGGATCCTTGATTTAAATCCTAGAGCCTTTTATGTACCATGTGGAAACCACTCCCTGAACTTGGTCGTAAATGATGCAGCTATGTCTTGCAAGATTGCAGCAGACTGTTTCGCCACCGTCCAAGACCTCTATAACATTTTTTCAGGTTCCACAGTAAGATGGGGTATTTTGTTGAAGCATGTTTCAACTCTCACACTCAAACCACTTAGCAATACTAGGTGGGAAAGTAGAATCGAAGCATTGTTGCCTTTGAGGTTCCATATTGAAGAAGTATATGATGCCTTATATGAAGCTTCTCATGATCAGAAATTTGATGCACTTTGTAGGAGCCATGCTGTAGCTCTTCTTAAAAGACTGCAAAGCTTCACATTTCTGTGCAGTATAGTGACATGGCATGAGATCCTGCACAAGATAAATATGGTTAGTAAACAGTTGCAAAAAGTGACAATTGATCTTCAAAGTTCTATGGATCTTATTAAGAGTGTAAAAACTTTTCTAGAAAGGATGAGATCTGAAGAAGGTCTAAATAGCATCATTAAAGATGCAAAGGAACTTGCAGAAAAAATCGATGCTACTGCCGACTTTGAAAACGAACAGGAACCTCGACCGAGAAAAGTAAACAGACAGTTTTCCTATGAAAGTAAAGATGAAGCTGTACATTCTGGTAAAGATTCTTTTAAAGTGAACTTCTATTATTATTATTATTATTATTATTATTATTATTATTATTATTATTATTTCCTTCTCTTTTTCTCATATATATCCAAATGCTTCATCAATTTTATCAATATTTCCCAGAATGCAATGCAGTAGTGATTTTTTTAAATGTTGGAAACTAAAAACAAAGAATGCAAATACTCAATCTAAATGTAGGTAGGGAATTCATGGAAAAGGGGGGAAGATCTAGGTCTGACTCTCACCACATGTAGACCACATGCTTGGAAGTGGCAGCAAAGTTTTAAATAAGAGATATGTGTCACAACTGGCCTGTTCTACAACTCCAAGCATGCCTACTATTTTCAGGTATGAGACAGAACATTGTCCCATGGATAGTGTTGAAGAAAGATGTCTATCTGGACACAGCATATATGTAACCGAAGGAGCAAAATGCTGTAATTGGCCTTGGGTCAACTTGTCTTTCTATTTTGTGGGAATAGACATGTCTGGTGATTCTGCTCATGAAACAATGAATTTCCTTTATTTCAGCAAAGCAATAGCTATTTTGGTTGATTTGGCTATTTTAGGTTTTTGTTTTGTTTTTTTAAAGGGATTATACATTCACTTTTTTGAATTTGAGATGTTGAACTGCTTGTGCATGCTTAACAAAGTGGCCTAAATCACTCTTGCCGTCATTGCTGGAAACAGTTTTCCACAAAAATATTCCTTAGGATTATGACTAAGAAAAGGAATGATTCTTTTAAACCTGCACTAAAGGCAAAACATGCATTAATAACATAGTGAATTAATAACACAGGCTTTTCAAATGTATGCTGGTTTTATACAAATTTGGTGTTCTAAATCCAAAAATGTCCTTAGATTTGTTGCATCGCATATAGGGGGGAAAAGACTAAACAGTAAGAAAGAGATTAAAGTCTTCTAATAGACTTTCAAAACACTTGAATTCACTGTTATAAAACACGAAAATCCATTCAAGAGCACTAAAAGCAATCACAGTGGAACATTTGTGTTCTCACTTAATCAAAATGAATAACAACTGAATTGATAAAAAAATATTGATTTTGTGAAAGAATTGTGTGTGGTACAATACTCTTATTGTGTTTTTTAAATTTAGCACTCAAAAATGTATTAAAAACAAGCTACAATCTTGAAAAATAGTTTTCAGTGCAAGCCTGTATAATTGAAAGCCTTTGAAGCTTGATTCAAAGGGATTTTTTTAAACACACACACATACAACTTTTGTCCTCCATTCCATGAAACACTCCTACTGATTCCCCTTGGGTCCTAACCTTTTGTAAATCCCTTTTCATGGGAATTATCATTTTGCAATTGTGATTTATGTCTTGCAACCCATTTATATGTTGACTCAATCTTTCTTTGTGATGGATTTTTCCACCATTTTGTTCTTAAGAATTTATTTCTAACATGCGGGGAGTTACACTGTGATATCTCTCAGAGACTTCATGTTTGTTCCCCCTTGTTTTGTTGATCTCAGTTTTTAAAAAAAATAAAGCAAAGCCATTGAGACTGAATGGCTGTTTGCTCTCTGAGTGTGAGTTCAAAGGCAGCACCATGGTAGCCACACTTCCCTCTGAGCTTTCACCTTTTTTGACCTCCTCCCAGCTACTGTTGTGTATGAAGAACTGTTGCAGTCCTCATTACCAGTAACCATAGCCACACTCAGCAGGAAGTAAAAGCATTTATATATATAAAAAAAATCTTATACTAGATAGTTCAACAGATGTGAGGATATGTTTTACCTTTAGCTATTGCAAAATGTAATACACTGTACAATACAAATCTCTGTAAAACTAGTATGCTGTACCATACATATGAATGTTTTCAAATATACAAATATTTGTATATTGGAAACTGGGGCGGCAATTGAAGTTCTGCAGGGCAGAGGAGATATGGCGATGGCAGGGTCACACATCATCATAGAGGAGAGAAAGGTGTTCAATACCTATTCCACCTTCCAGTCACCCTGCCAGCCTAGGGAACTTGGAGAGTGAGCCAGACCACCCACAAAACCTCACCTTGCTCTTAAGTAATGCCAGGTCAGTCAAGAATAAGACACATATCATCTCTCATCTCCTCAGGGATGAGGGAGCTGACCTGGCATGCTTCACTGAAACTTGGCTGGGAGATGATAGCGCTCCAACCTGGGCTCAGGCCCTCCCAGCCGGGTACGGTGTTTGTGAGCAGTGAGGGGAGGTGGGCTGGGGGGGGGGGGGTAGCTGTAGTCTATAAAGACCACTTTAGATTGACCAGAAAACCTATTAGGAAGCTGAATCACATTGAGTCTGAAATCCAAGGATCGATTAGGTATTCTGTTAGTGTATCGTCCACCTCGCTGCCTAACAGACTCCCTGACTCCCTCACAGAACTGGTCTCAGAATTGTTGTTGGAGTCACCCAGACTTTTGCTTCTGCATGACTTCAACATACCACCGAATGCCAGTTTGTCAGGCGCAGCTTGGGAGTTCATGGTATCAGTGACAAGCATAGGTCTATCCGATTGGTTTAAGGACCAATGCATTCGGCAGGTCACACTTTTGAAGCGATATTCAGTTCGGAACATATGGATCTCTGGGTGGAGGTAATCAATAGTTGTCATGGACATACCACTTTCTGGTCAGGGATAGTATCACAGCTACAACATACCCCTGTAGGGGTGGAGGACCTATTAAAATGGTCCTCCCTCAAAAGCTAAAGGATTCTTTGAGATTCCAGGAGACCTAGAGACTTCTATGGTTGGCATCACCAACGATCCTGTTGAAAGTCCTCTCCAACCCATGACAAAACAGGCCCCTTGGTATACAGAGACCCTCAGGGAAATGTATATGAAATGAAATGGGAAGGATGACAACTAGAGCGCAGATGGCAGAAAATTTGACTTTTATGCAACAAGACACGGTATAGAGGGCACCTTTGCTCCAATAAGGTGGCAATACTTGCAGCAAAGAAAGCTTTTCTCTCTGCAAGGATTGCATCTGCAGATTGACATCTGGTTGTTCAGAGTAGTGAGAGGATTAATTCAGGTGCCGTCCCCTCTGAACCTATTGTTAGAACCATCAGTAGCTCACTGTGATGCTTTTAACAACTATTTTGCGGATAAAATCTCACATATAAGAGCTGACTTAGATACTGTAAATGGAGCAGAAATCAACAATGAGGTGTCCAGCAACTCTGTGAGTGGGATTACACTGGATCAGTTTCAATCAAGGAGTACTGTTGATGTGGACAAGCTGCTGAGGCAAGTAAGGAAGAAAACCTGCTTTCTTGATCTCTGTCCCTCTTGGCTAGTTGTCCAGGGAGGAGATGCAATTTGTTCTCAAATACAACAAATTATTAACGCATCTCTCAGGGAGGAATTTTCCACATAGTTTAAAAGAAGCAGCAGTTAGACCACTGCTGAAAAAGCCCTCCCTGGATCCTCTGGACCTTAACCTCCCAGACCAGTGTTTAACCTCCCTTTTTTGGGCAAGGTGATTGAGAAGGCAGTTGCCCTCCAACTCAGGATGATACATACTTCCTTGACCCATTTCAAACTGACTTCAGAGCAGGATACAGAGTTGAGATTGCTATGGTCAGCTTAGTGGATTATCTCCATTTCTTCTGGAATGCCTAGAGGGGCTAGGAATCAGAGGCACTGTGCTGCAATGGGTCCAGTCGTACCTTTCATGCAGGTTTCAGATGGTGGTTCTTGGGGATAGCTGCTCCTCAATAAAGGAGCTGTTATGTGGTATCCCACAAGGTGCTATTCTATTTCCAATGGAATTTTAACATTTACATGAAGATGCTAGGAGGAGAGATCGATCATAGGTATGGGGCAGGGTGCTATCAGTATTCTGATGACACCCAAATATATTTATCCTTGCCTTAAAAAACCTGCCCCCCGATTGTGGAACTCACTGCCCGTTGAGATTAGGCAGGCCCCCACATTAGTAGCCTTTAAGAAAGACCTGAAAACATGGCTCTTCCGTTGTGCTTTTGGAGAGTAATTACAACATACATCTTCCCTGTTGCTCTCCTCCAATATCTATCCTCCAGATTGCACCACTATTTTATGATCCTGTTCTTTGTGGTTTTTATTCTTATTCCTTTTCTCACCCCGAGTTTTAACTTAGTGTTCATGTAGCCCACCCTTGTTTTTATTGTTCTTCTGATTTTGAGTTGTAATGTATATTATCATTTATTGTATTGTTCAATGTGTTATGATTTGTTGCTCTTTTTATATTCTGTCAAATTGTATTGTTCTGGGCATGGCCCTATGTAAGCTGCCCCGAGTCCCCATTGGGGAGATGGTGGCGGGGTATAAATAAAGTTTATTATTATTATTATTAAAAAAACAGCTTCAGTTAAGGATAACATGTCTCTTTTGACGAAATGCCTAGAGGAGGTAATGGATTTGATGAGGAAAGATAAATTGAAACTGAATCAAGACAAAACAGAGATGCTCTCTATCAAGGGTCCTACCAGTTCTGGATGGAGTTACACTCCCCCTGAAAGACTGTGTTCACAGCTTGGGAGTGCTCCTGGATATGCCTTTCCAAATGACAACCCACGTAAATGCAACAGTCAGGAATGCTGTGCCCCTTCCTAGATTTGGAGGACCTGAAGAGGGTAGTGCACACACTGGTAAACTCAAGGTTGGACTTCTGCAATGCACTTTACATTGGGCTACCTTTGTACCAAGTTCAGAAACTCCAGCTGATTCAAAATATGGCCACCAGATTGGTTACAGGAACATCTAGGAGAGAGCACATTACACCTATCCTAATGTCACTCCATTGGCTTCCAGGCCTGTAGCCAAGGGTGTGTGTGTGTGGGGGGGGGGGGGGTTAGAGGTTAAACCCTCCATAATTATTTTCATTTTTTTTAAAAAAAAAACCAAACTGGTTTACTCGTGAATTTTAAATAGTTAACAAAATCCCCATGCTAAGTCCATGAGAAGCAAAAATTAAAAGTCCCTCCAGAACTGCAAGCTCTATCTCAATCAAATTTTGACAATTTATTCACACTGTCATTACCTACCTTTCCACCAATATATCCTGCAATAGCCGCAATAGCCAATATAGTGATAGCAATCAAGTCAGCCCACCTATAATTGACAGGCAAAGTCAAGAGTAAACTGCCTGTTGCCACTTTGTGAAACCTGCTGGGTTGAGTGACATGATGCAGTTTTACATTTTGTTGAACTGTACAGTGTGGTGGTGAGAACACTTGAAGAACTAAAACAGAGTTTCCTATACTGAGACTTCTTCCCAAGCTAGTGGATACCTTCTTTTAGCTGTTCTGAATGCTGAATTTGTAGTAACTATACATATTCTAAGAAAACTTCTGTCATCTTCCCTTCAGCTTAGCAAAAAACAAAGAGTAGACATGGATATTTTCAGTAGTCTGCAATATGTTGATAGTCTTAAAAAAAAAAACCAGGGAGATATGCACTGAATCTGTGAAAGAATTTCAGGAGATCTTTGACACAGCAAGACCAGTGGTGGAGTCTATGGGTGGAGAAGTTAGGCTTCTGTTCAAGGCATGAAGGGGTCACTGAGCCAGAGTGACTCCATTTTAGAAATGCTCCATTTTAGAATTGCCTGTCTGCTTTGAACTTAGAGGATCAGTCTCCCCTTTAAATTAAAGATAAAAGTTTGCAACTTGCTGTTTTGCAGCGTGTGTTCTAAGTTTAGCAAGAATCAGTTTCGATAAAGCTTGTGGTTAGCACATCCTGGAGTTGTTGACAAGGCAGGATGTTCTAGCTAACCACAAACTGAACTGGGGGATTTCCAGTAAATCTAGTCCAGAAAGGGGAACTAGAAATGTAGTAAACAAGTAGGGTATATATTGTCCGGGGCTGATTAGCTCTGGACAGACAGTTTGGATCAGCAACAGCCCGTGTTGCCCTGTCTGTCGGTAGCTACCTAATAAAGGTGTTTTGTCCTCAACTATTTTGGGCTCTTGAATGGTCTCATAGCGGCTTGGCGAACTCGGGTAATGTATAAATGTCTGGGGGACGCCCAAATCACCCCTTACATTTCTGGGGGCTCGTCCGGGATGAAATTATGGGCTTTGTAGTGATGAAATTTTGGGCTTTGTAGTGTTTTTTAGTTGCCAAGGTTCCGTTGTAGCCCACTCGGAGCTGCTCTTGGGAGCAAGGCGTGTCCGTTTCCCCCTTCCGGGGTGCTGCGTACGGTCCGCGCCGAGACGTGCGCACGGCCTCTCAATAGAGGTAAAGACCGGTGGTTCCCTTCGCGGCACCCGAGCGAAGGAAAGGCGTGCTCTCCTCCAAAACAGAAGTTGTGAGACAACCACCGCTGGGAAAGTCGGCCGGCCGCCGCGGGACGGAACGAAAATTAGGCAAGTATACCTCTTAAAAACCGCTTGTTGTTTAGCATTGCGGGGAGGGAGAGTTTTAAATTGTAGAAGCAGTTCTGGGTCCCGTAGGAATCCCTTGGGAACCAAGAGAACCCCAAAGGGAAGAGAGCTCTGGGAAAGACCTGCAAGGGGAATCCGACCAGGTCCGGAGGCAGGCCCTAGTAGCAAGACGTGCAAGGATGGTCCGACCACGGTCTGGGGACATACTCCACTAGGAAAATAATCTTTCACGTCCAGTGGGAAAGCGGAGGAAGACCGTTGATCTTCCGGCTGTGCGGGCCAGGGTCAAATCCGCGTACCCCAATGGGTGGGAAAGAATCGAAAGGGACAGGAGGGCCAATGACCCCCCTCCGATGTATGTTGAATAACTTTGAGCAATTGAAGGAGTACACAGCCGAGGCAGGAATGGTGCCTTGTTTGGAGGTTTGGATGCTGTGTTTGGTTTGGATTTGTGTTTGGTGGTTTGGATGCTGTATTTGGTTTGTGTTTGTGCTCAGTGCACTGTTTGGAAGTTTGGATGTTGTGGATGTATACCAAGAGAAAGTGTTCCCAGTGAGAGTAGACCCTCAAGGGGATCTGAGTACAGCAAATGGTAGAAACTCATTGAGGCTGTATCAGAACCTGAATGTTTGTGCCCTGGAAAAAGGGACTCCAAGAGTTCCAAACTTGAAAAAGATCTACCAGATGGAGCAGGAGCAGAATGAAAGTCCAGTAGCATTTCTAGAAAGGCTCAGGGAAGCATTTGAGGAGTTTTCTCCTTATGATATGGATGATCCTAGTGATCGAGCTGAAGGAAGGATAGTGCTGAAGAGTGTTTTTGCCAGCCAATGTTGGCCGGATATACGGAGAAGGTTACAAAAGGATGCTAGATTGACTCATTTGACTTTGGAGAGGATAATGGAAATAGCAAATCAGGTTTATTTGTCCCGGGAGGCCGTGCAAGCCAAACGGGAAGAGGCAGCGGTGTCTTGTAGGGCCAAGGTTATAGCCGCTGTGTTAGGGCATGAGCTTGGAAAGAATAAATGCGCACGGTGCCACAAGCAAAGGCACTGGGCGGCGGATTGTAAGGTGGATCTTGGAGGAGGACAGAATAGGAAAGTGCAAAATGGAAGTGGAAGTTGGAAAGGAAGGAGACAGAACCGTGGAGCTGTTAACCAGCCCAGTAGGGGTCCGGTTGCAATTGGATTGGTTGATCCTGCATTGGATGAAGCATGGGCTGGTTTTTCTGAGAGAAGATGATGAATTTGAGTTTCCAGGAATATCTATATAAAATGAACAGAAATGGGAGCTGAGGCATTGTGTCCTACAAGAGTGAAAATGCATGATTGTATGAAAATGTATATGGCTGTTATTTGTGTGTGTATGAGAAGAACATAAAGTGCATGACACTATAGCTTATTGGAAGCTTTGCAGGCGGATAATAGAAAGGAATAAAGGCATGCAAGTTGCGTGTGTCGCGTGAGATAGAGTGGCCCTCATTCCCCTTCACTCCCCAGTGACTTTCCGAAGGTTCACTTGATCCTGTTTACACTTTAAGAGTTTAAGAGTTTGTGTATCTGTGTGAGGTTGTGCGAAAGGATCCAGAATGGGTGGAAGAATGTTAGTGTATGGCAGAAAACAATGAGATGACTGGAAGGAATAGAGTTATAGTTACAGGTGGTTCCCAAATGGAAATTGGCATCCTAATGGAAAGGAAAAGGGGAAGGCAAGACCTCCCCTATCCAGACTCAAGGTGTGTTTTGTGAGTTTTGTGGGACCAGTGTGGTTTTGTGTCATTATAACCTAAGATGCTTTGTTTGTTGCGTGTTCTTTGAACAGATAGTAGAGAAGAATGTTTGAGAGGAACTAAGGCTTTGTTATAGCTTTGTTTTGTGATAAAGGTTACAAGGTTTTGGGAAAAAGGCTCAGCCAGTGTAAGTGCATGGGATTTCGTTTGAAAAAAAAAAAAAGGTCTCCGGAGGTTAGAGGTGGAATGCAAAGAAGCCATTTGCTCCATCCCTACCCCCGGACTAGGAAACAGGTTAGAGAATTCCTGGGAGAGGCAGGGTTTTGTCGTATATGGATTCCGAACTTCGGACTATATGCCAAACCCCTCCACGAGGCTACCAAAGGGAAGTCAGGAGACCCCTTGGCGTGGGGAACTGAACAGCAAGATGCGTTTGAGCAATTGAAGAAAGCTTTGATGTTTGCCCCAGCATTGTATGTATGTATGTATGTATGTATGTAGGAGAACGCAAAGGAGTGGCTGTAGGAGTGTTGACTCAGCCGGTGGCTTATTTGTTTAAGCAATTAGACAATGTGGCCTGTGGATGGCCTTCATGCTTGAGAGCTGTAGCGGCTGCTGCGGTTCTTGTGGAAGAAGTATGGTGTTTCCGCCCGGTTAGGGCAGCCTGTGATTTTAAAATGTCCCCATGCGGTAGTGACTTTAATGGAACAAAGGGGACACCATTGGCTCACCAATAGCCGAATGCTTAAGTATGAGAGCATGTTGGTAGACAATCCACAGGTTAAATTGTCAGTGTGTGCCACTTTGAACCCAGCTACCTTGATGCCAGTGGAAGAAGGAGAATTGATGCAGCATGATTGTTTAGAAGTGATGGATGAAGTGTATTCAAGTAGGCCAGATCTCAAAGATCTGCCACTACAAACTCCGGAATGGGTGCTTTTCACAGATGGGTCAAGTCGTGTGATTGGTTCCGAAAGGAGAGCGGGGTATGCAGTGGTGAATAGCAATGGGGAGACCCTAGAGGCAAAGGGGTTGCCTCCGGGGACTTCCGCACAGCGGGCCGAGTAGATTGCTCTGATAAGAGCCCCCCCAATTGACTAAAGGAAAAAGAGTCAACATTTATACTGACTCAAAATATGCCTTCACCACTTTGCATGCCCACGGTGCCATTTATAAGGAAAGGGGACTGCTGACCTCTGCAGGACAGCAGATCAAAAATGCAACAGAAATTTTGCAACTTTTAAATGCAGTATGGGAGCCAAAAAGAGATAGCAGTCATGCATTGCAAAGGACATCAGTATGGTGAGGATCAGGTAACACGGGAATCGCCTGGCAGACCAACAAGCTAGGAAAGCGGCAGATGAAAGCACATCAGAAGAAGCAATTTTACAATTGGATGTTACGCCCGTAGTAGAGTCCATGACTTACTCCGCACAAGAGAAGGAGTGGGCCCTAGCAGAAGGGGAAAAATGGAAGGGTAAGGTTTTTATCTTACCCAATGAGAAAATTTATGTCCCAAAAGCTTTGGGATGGAAATTATTAAAGAAATTCGTAGATAAACCCATTTAGGTGCAATTGGAATAGCTTCACTCTTGGAGGGGCAGCTCTGGGTGGATGGCTTGCAGGCCTTGGCCGGAGCTGCTGCCCCAGGATGTGAAATTTGTAAACAACACCCTTTAAATCTTTTGAGTCCTTAGTAGTTGATTTCGCCGAAGATGCCAAGGGTCTGGAGTATTCAGGGTGGATTCCAACCACCGCTGAAAGAGTTATAGAGGTCAGGCGTGCCTTGTCAAGGGATGCAATCCCTGGGCACGGGATGCTCTACACATTGGGGTGACAATGGCTCAGTCATTTGGTCACCAGGTGGCAGAGGCCCGCGGCCTTTGTTCACCAGGTCCTTGGGTGCCTAGCCCAGGTGGGAGGCACCGCTTGGAAATTGCATTGTAATTGACCCTAATCTTCGGGTAAAAGAATGAACAGGGCTCTGGAAAAAAAAAAGTCCAATCTTTGGACAGGTTGTTAACCAACATGTATGAAAGTACCAGGTTTTTGCCAACCTTATGAATTGTTGTATGGAAGACCCCCTCTGAGAATTAGACCTCTGCAATGAGACATACATGAATTGGGAAAACAGGAATTGATAAAAGAGGTCCAAATTCTGAATATGGTGTTAAACAAACTGTATAAACATACTGAAATGCTGCGTTATCCCTTTCCCTGTTACTGCGCTACATGTTTTTCTCACCAGGAGACTAGGTTTGCTTGAAAGATTGGAAGTATGATCCCCTCGACCAAGGTGGAAGGAACCACTGGAGGTGTTCGACCACTGGAGGTGGTCCAAATAGCTCTTACTACTGTGAAGTTAAGAGATGTGAAGCCGGGGGTACATTACACTTGCACCAAAAAGGACTACACCACCAAAGACCCTGACATCTGGAAGGTAAACCTGCATAAGGACAATCCACTCAAATTCACACACCCTAAGGGTCAAGCTACCAAGAGCTGCCCTGAAGAGGAGGGGCCCGAAGCTACCTAGAGCTAGCCCCAGAGGTCAGGTTACCTAGAACCGCCTTGAAGAAGGAAGGAGGGTACACTTCCGAGAGTGTCCCAAAAGACTGAATGGACACTGGGTTTTGGGTGTGGGGATTCGTGGGTTGTATTGTATTCTGTTTTTGTGCTCTGTGCTGTAATATTGAGGACAAACACAAGTGTGAAAATGAGGACACAATTATGCTTTTTAATATTGATCATGATGCCGTTGGTGCGGGCACATATGGGTTGGGACAGAAACACGTTCCAACAACTAATTAAAGATATAGTAAAGAAGCAGAGGTTAAAGACTGCTGGATTTGTGCCCATAGCCCTCACTCTCAATATGAGGGTTGGGTCATGAAAGCAGGGCCACTGCTGGATGTATCTGGATGGAAATTGTTCACCCCTTGGACATATGCTGACCAAGAGGGGTTGACTGATTCGGCTCAATTTATGTTGGCCCATGATGATTCTGCACCAACTGCATCAGCTTGTTTGGCAAGATCCAAAGATGGGATCTCAGGAATTGATCATAAGAACTCTCCCCAAGCCACCCTCATAGAAGTAGGAGATTATCCTCATTGTAATCTCTCCCTCTGTGTATATTATGACAACATACACCATAGAGTTGAACAGCCACAACCACAAAGACTGAGAAGGCAAGCTTCCTCGCCAGAGGGTGATGACAAGAAACCACCCTCTCGTCCGGCACGTAATGGGAAAGCAAATACGCCCCCTAAGATGTATGTGGTTAAGCCCGGGTCGGAGCTGCCTCGTGCAGCAACTCAGCCACCTGCGGCGGGAGGCAAGCCTCCACCAACGACAAGATCTGGTCCGGACACAAGGAAGCTTCCCAATGGAATATCAAATTCCTGGTAGGCCAAGGCCCGGTATTTTGCTTGATAACCATGCCATGGGAGGATTGCCTCCGGGGTATTTCTGGATATGTGGGAAGTGGAGAGGTAAAGTTTTGCCTCCGCTGTGGGTTGGTACTTGCACCATTGGTACCCTAGCCCCCACTAATAGTGAAATACACCTGTGAGAGCAGCTCCTGCAGGCATTGGGCAACAGACCGGTGAAACAGGCCTAAAAGAGCTTATGATGAAAAACGTGGCTATGATCCTGATATCTAACTGAGGGAGAAGGATTTAGAACAGGTTCGCTGATTACCTTGTGGATTGGGTGGCTGAGAGACCTCATCAAAATATTATTTGCCATGTTACAAATCATGATTCTTGCTCTGTTTCTTTTGCCATGTATTATGTCGTGCTTGAGAAACATGATGGCGAAACTGATCTCTGCTACTTTCACTCAGCACAGAAAAGTTCAACATGTTACATACAGCTGAATACCTTGGAATACCCCACTGTAATTGGACACCTGTGCAACCAAGAAATTGTCTTTCTTGGTTACATGAAAAAACGGGGGAATGAAGGGGTCACTGAGCCAGAGTGACTCCATTTTAGAAATGCTCCATTTTAGAATTGCCTGTCTGCTTTGAACTTAGAGGATCAGTCTCCCCTTTAAATTAAAGATAAAAGTTTGCAACTTGCTGTTTTGCAGCGTGTGTTCTAAGTTTAGCAAGAATCAGTTTCGATAAAGCTTGTGGTTAGCACATCCTGGAGTTGTTGACAAGGCAGGATGTTCTAGCTAACCACAAACTGAACTGGGGGATTTCCAGTAAATCTAGTCCAGAAAGGGGAACTAGAAATGTAGTAAACAAGTAGGGTATATATTGTCCGGGGCTGATTAGCTCTGGACAGACAGTTTGGATCAGCAACAGCCCGTGTTGCCCTGTCTGTCGGTAGCTACCTAATAAAGGTGTTTTGTCCTCAACTATTTTGGGCTCTTGAATGGTCTCATAGCGGCTTGGCGAACTCGGGTAATGTATAAATGTCTGGGGGACGCCCAAATCACCCCTTACAGGCAGACTTGTAAAAAAAAACATCCAGACAACTTCACCAATTGAATATTATAGGCTAAATGTGCACATTCCATTTCTGGACTTTTTCTGCAGTCAGCTTCAAGAAAGGTTTACAAGGCACAGGGAAGTAGTTCAGTAACTACAAATGTCCCTCCCTATTAATTGTGACCATTTAAAATCCAACTTGAACAAGTGCACAGAACTTTACAATGAATGCCTTAAAGATGCTGACACACTGATGGAAGAATTTGACCTATGATGTAGAAAATGGAAAAAGATTGCACCTGCGGAAAAATCATAAAATGCACTGGAAGCATATCTTGTCTGTAATAGACAGGGTTTTTTTTCTGAATTTAAAGAAATTTCTTCAGATTTCTGCAACATTGCCAGTGTCAACAGCTACAAATGAAAGGTTGTTTTCAACTCCGAAATGTTTGAAAACATACAAAAGAAGCACAATGGGACAAGAAAGACTAACTGGACTTGCACTCTTGGGCGTCCAACAAAGTTTTTCAATGGAGCCTGGCTTGACACAGTTTTCAAATGTTTTCAATGGGTGTTGTGGTATTCTTTTAGTGGTCTTCTTCTTCTTTATTCGTTCAGTTGCTTCTGACTCTTTGTGATCTCATGGACCAGCCCACACTATTTGCCAGTTATCAATCTATCTGGTTGCCATGATCTTGGTTTTCTTGATGTTTAACTGCAACCCAGCTTTTGCACTTTCTTCTTTCAAATTGGTGATAAGGCTGCTCAGCTCCTCCTCACTTTCAGCCATCAGAGTGGTATCATCTGCATATCTAAGGTGGTTAATGTTTCTTCCAGCGATTTTAACTCCAGCCTTGGATTCGTCAAGTCCCGCACATTGCATGATGTGTTCTGCGTACAAGGTGAACCCTATCTATTAGTGATATTGGTAACCCCTAAATTACCAATTACCAATTAAGAGTCATTTTCACGGCTTTTAAGACTTGAATCTTTGTAACTAAAATAGAAATATGATTTAATTAAGTCTATATAAAATATAAAATGAATAATATAATTTCAATTATTTTATGTTATGGAATTCTTCTTTGTGATTCGCTAAAATGTGTAAAATTATCAAAGTGTAGATATAATTTAATTTAAATTTTGAATGGGAAGCACAATAAGAAGAGTAAGATCTCACAATAGGATTTCCATCCACTATATGGAGAAAGCTATGTGGCAACATAAGCTAGGCAATTCCTGTCTAATATTATTTTATTATTTCTGTTGATTTCATGTGCTGAGCTCACTCCTTTTTGAAACATGCACCAGTATTGGACTCTGCACCATAAGCCAATTATATCTAATCATAATAATACATGTCATAATAATTTAAAACAATTTAAGGTAATTAAAAGTAATACATCTAATCTTTATTCTATCAGTCAGAGTATATTGTGATGCCAATTCCACAACTGCATAAGAGGATTCTTGTTTTGACAATAGGCTTGAAGCCTTGACAGATTTTCTTGTGTTTGAAGAGGGAAATGGATGAGTAAATTCTTCTGCTTTAGAAAAATGTATGGAATGCAGCAAACTTTTCACTAAAAGTTTCATGGGGATTTTGATCTGGGAGGCTTAGTGCACACACATGACAAATGAATAATCTATGGATTTAAAAGTGTGTTTACATTCATTGACATGCTCCTCTGTATCTACTCAGAATTTCTGACATAACCCATTAGTCCAAAATGCTCTGCTTTTGAATGGAGTCTTAAAATATGGATTCACATGACAGATCCAGGTATGATGGCAAATCGGATACGAGAATACATCTACAGAATAATCAACATATGATGACATTCTTGATCTTTATCTGCATCTCAGCTTTAAAAATGCTCTGTTGATGGATTCAAAATGTTTGGGTAAAAATATGCTGACGAACTTAAAAAATTGCAAAAGATACAGACCTAAGAGACTAAAGTCTGTGTGTGTTTCATCACCATAACTGCTTTATTTTTCTCACTGCATACCTCAGATAGACACACATACAAAGCAAGATACTGCACATCTCTATGGTATAGCATTTATTGAATGCTGCATCAGCAAAAAGCAGTTTGTGCTGCTATGGTAACATGCTTCTCATATACATTCTTTGCATGGTAGGGAATAAAATACTTTTTTACAGCATAGTTGGAGTTTTGTGAATATTCCCCAAGATACAAATCTAGCCCAATTATATGAAACATAGGAAGCTGTCTTGACACAGACCATTCCATCCAGTTCAACATTAATTTCATAGACTGCCATAATAATAATAATAATAATAATAATAATAATAATAATAATAATAATACTTTATTTATACCCCGCCACCATCTCCCCAACGGGGACTCGGGGCGGCTTACATGGGGCCATGCCCAAAACAATACAATATAAACAGCATATAAAAGAACAACACATCACAACACAGAGAGCAATACAATAAATAATAATATCCATTACAATACAAATCAAGGAAGCAATGAAAAACATTGTCTCCAAAACATATTTATACATAAGTCATTTCCTACCTGGAAGGATATTTCAGGGAGATAATACAGATATGAAACATGTGCTGTTCCACTGAATGACAGAATTTCCCAAAGTGGAGAAATTCCTTTAGGGTATTCTCCTTATGGAGGCACACAACTCTATTTTGCAGCGACGCCAAGGGAGTGCCAAGTCCTTAAATTCATAGCAATTCTGGAAAAATTGTGTCACATTTTGTTGAAGTAATATGTCTGATTTAATGAAATAATACATAGAAATAGAGCTTTTCTGTGAAAGTTAGCCCCTCAAAGGACTCACTAAAGCAGAGCACTAGGACTATTCAGGACCAAGGACAGAACTTTGCATGCACTACATAGATGGATGTGTGTGCCTTTCAATTGCCTGTGAATTTATGGCACCACACAAATTAACAGGGTTTTCTTAGGCAATGAATCCTCAAAGGTGGTTTTGCCAGTACCTTCCTCTGAAATATATCCTACAGCATTTAGAATTTGTTGATAATTTCCTATCCAGGTATTTAAAGTATTTAGACCTAGATCTTTCTGAAAGGACCTAGTACAGCACTTTGTGCAACTAAGGATTTTCAAGCATTTAATTAGCTCATATATTTCAAGTCCCACTGCCACCTCCTAATAACTGCCATTCTTGTATGATTTCTCCTCATTTACATACAGTAGAGTCTCGCTTATCCAACATAAACGGGCCGTCAGAACGTTGGATAAGCGAATATGTTGGATAATAAGGAGAGATTAAAGAAAAGCCTATTAAACATCAAATTAGGTTATGATTTTACAAATTAAGCACCAAAACATCATGTTATACAACAAATTTGACAGAAAAAGTAGTTCAATACGCAGTAATGCTATGTAGTAATTACTGTATTTACGAATTTAGCACCAAAATATCACGATGTATTGAAAACACTGACTACAAAAATGCGTTGGATAATCCAGAACGTTGGATAAGCGAGTGTTGGATAAGTGAGACTCTACTGTAGTTTCAAACTTATCAATTCCTGAGGGAGTAGTAATCATAAGGACCCTCAGTAAACATGTAGAAGAAGGAAGAACAGCCTCCGACTTCCCTGCTTGTTTTCCCATCTTTGCTTGCCATTGTGGTTATTGTGACTGGAGTTTGCAGGCCCAAGGAAGGAAGGAAGGAAGGAAGGAAGAAGCCAGGCCCAGGCGGGCTATGAGATCACCATTATGGCTGACCATTCTGAAGAGTGCACATTTCAATACCAGAGTTCTCTTCCTTCATTGCCAGTTCCTGCTCTTGATGAATCATTACAGAAATACCTCGATTCAGTGAGACCTTTCCTAAAGGAGGAAGAATTTCAGCAAACTCAGGACATAGTAGAAAGATTTGAAAATGGAATTGGAAAGGAACTGCATCAAAAATTATTTGAAAGAGCAAAAGTGAAGTGGAATTGGCTTGAGGAATGGTGGCTCAATGTAGCCTATCTCGAAGCCCACTTATCAACACAAATCTATTATAATTTTGGAGGCCCAGGTCCTTACCTTGAACACTTCTGGCCAATGAAAGAAGGGACTCAGATAGAAAGAGGCTCCATAACTATATGGATTTCTTTGAAATTCTGGGAACTACTGAGAACAGAAAAGTTGCGTGTCCACAAATCAAATAATATGCCTCTGGATATGAATCAGTTCCGAATGCTGTTTTGCACTTGCATGATTCCAGGAACTGTGCAAGATTCAATTGCCAATTATTTCAGGACAGAGAGTGAAGGTGAATGCCCATCTCATTTGGTAGTGCTGTGCCGAGGTCGAATTTTTGCATTTGATGGGGTACATGATGGCCATATATTAACCCCACCAGAGATTTGTAGGCAGCTTTACTACATCCAAGAGATATGTCACAATGAACCTAAGGGACCTGGACTGGCTGCATTAACCTCTGAGTAAAGAACCCCATGGGCAAAGACACGTGAATATCTTATCAACCTAGATACAAAGAATTTGCTCCATTTGGAAAAAATACAGAACAGCTTATTTGTGATCTCCTTAGATGAAGCAAGTCCCCAAGCCACTTCTGAAGATTATTCAGAGGTCACCAAGTTGTCACCAACAGGCGATCCAACATTAAGTTCGGGAGACAAATCCTATAACAAGATTATGTTTTTGAATGGATTATTTGGCTCAAATTGTGATCACTCTCCTTTTGATGCCATGGTTTTGGTTGTCTTCTGTTCTTTTATTGACTCCAAAATCATCGAATTAGAGGGAAAATGGAAGGGATCAGAAAGAGTGCGGGATATCCCTTGGCCAGAGGAGCTTTTGTTCAGTTTGGATCAGAAAGTGCTAAAAGACATTGCTCATGCTAAGGAGCAGTATGAAAAGAAGACACCTGATGTAGAATTGGTGAATTATGCTTTTACTTTCTTTGACAAAGCTCTGATCAAGAAACAGACGCTTTATCCTGATATATTCGTTCAGCTTGCTCTTCATGGCTTATTACTGACATCATGGACACCCAGGTTGCTGCTATGAAACTGCTACAACCAGACCCTATTACCATGGCCTCATAGAAACTATGCGGCCCTGCACCATAGAAGCAGTTGAATGATGTAAATCCATGCTCGATCCAACTTTTAATATCGGCCAACGAAAGCACCTTATGCTGAAGGCCTTTGCAAAGCACCATAAACGGATGAAAGAGTATGAAATTGGAAAAGGATTTGGCTGTCACCTCTTAGGCCTTCGGTTTCTCTCCAAAGAGCACAGCCATCCTATGCCTGAAATCTTCCTGAATACTGCTTTCAGTAGAAGTGGAGGAGGTGAAAACTTTGTTCTTTCCACTAGCTTGGTAGGCTACACAAGAGTTGGGGGAGCTGTTGTTCCAATAGTATACCATGGTTATGGCTTTTTCTACAGAATTAGAGTAAACATGTAACTTATCCGACATTCACTTATCCAACATTCTGGATTATCCAACTTAGTCTGTCTCCCACCCAGATCCACAGCTGTTTCTCTAGGCAGCAAGGACTGAATTTATTATGGATTTAACTTCCAACAATGTTGTTACTATAAGTTCATCTTATGCAATTCTGTCTTTATTTGTAGTCAATTTTTACTAGTCAATGTTTTTTGTAGTCAATGTTTTCAATACATTACAATGTTTTGATGCTAAATTCATAAATACAGTAATTACTACATAATGCTACCATATATTGAACTGCTTTTTCTGTCGATTTGTTTTAAAAGATGATGTTTTGGTAATTATTTTGGAAAATCATAACATAATTTGATGTTTAATAGGCTTTTCCTTAATCCCTCCTTATTATCCAACATTTTATTATCTTTATTATCCAACATTCTGCCCACCCATTTATGTTGGATAAGCAGTTCTCTACTGTACAAGGTTTCTTTCCTTTCTGCTAGGGACACATGTAGTGTAGTTGACAATTCTCCAGGCAATAGAATAGGTGTGTGTTTCCATTGCAGTATTATAAACTCGCAGTGTGTAGAAACACCATATTGGTCTGATCTCAGGATGAGAAAAGCAAAAGCTTCCATAAATACCTTTTCACTTAAGCTTTAAATATGAATGATAACTAAATGGTTCACATCAGTGGCACTCCAGGAGTTTTAGACTTCAATTCCCCAAAAGCTCAGCAAGCTTAGCAAATGATCAAGAATTTTGGAAGCTGAAGTAAGAAACACTCGAAGGATCAAAGGCTGAAACCTACTGGTCTATATGATGGAGTCAAGATATTGGAAGAGCTGGAAATGAACTGGGAGCCAGAGCAACTCTCCCAGGATCTTGTACACATCATATAGATCATTACGTTATGTACTGGTCCAGATTATCTGAAAGACCTTTCTCTCTTTCTTTCTTTCTTTCTTTCTTTCTTTCTTTCTTTCTTTCTTTCTTTCTTTCTTTCTTTCTTTCTTTCTTTACTAGCTTGGGGACCTGGCGATGCCCGGGTCATTTGAGAATGGTATTACAGTAGAGTCTCACTTATCCAACATAAACGGGCCGGCAGAACGTTGGATAAGTGAATATGTTGGATAATAAGGAGGGATTAAGGAAAAGCCTATTAAACATCAAATTAGGTTATGCTTTTACAAATTAAGCACCAAAACATAGAATCATAGAATCATAGAATCATAGAATAGTAGAGTTGGAAGAGACCACATGGGCCATCTAGTCCAACCCCCTGCTAAGAAGCAGGAAATCGCATTCAAAGCACCCCCGACAGATGGCCATCCAGCCTCTGCTTAAAAGCCTCCAAGGAAGGAGCCTCCACCACGGCCCCGGGGAGAGAGTTCCACTGTCGAATAGCTCTCACAGTGAGGAAGTTCTTCCTGATGTTCAAGTGGAATCTCCTTTCCTGTAGTTTGAAGCCATTGTTCCGTGTCCTAGTCTGCAGGGCAGCAGAAAACAAGCTTGCTCCCTCTTCCCTATGACTTCCCTTCACATATTTGTACATGGCTATCATGTCTCCTCTCAGCCTTCTCTTCTGCAGGCTAAACATGCCCAGCTCTTTAAGCCGCTCCTCATAGGGCTTGTTCTCCAGACCCTTAATCATTTTAGTCGCCCTCCTCTGGACGCTTTCCAGCTTGTCAACATCTCCCTTCAACTGTGGTGCCCAAAATTGGACACAGTATTCCAGGTGTGGTCTGACCAAGGCAGAATAGAGGGGGAGCATAACTTCCCTGGATCTAGACACTATTCCCCTATTGATGCAGGCCAGAATCCCATTGGCTTTTTTAGCAGCCGCATCACATTGTTGGCTCATGTTTAACTTGTTGTCCACGAGGACTCCAAGGTCTTTTTCGCACACACTGCTGTCAAGCCAGGCGTTCCCCATTCTGTATCTTTGATTTCCATTTTTTCTGCCGAAGTGAAGTATCTTGCATTTGTCCCTGTTGAACTTCATTTTGTTAGTTTTGGCCCATCTCTCTAGTCTGTCAAGATCGTTTTGAATTCTGCTCCTGTCTTCTGGAGTGTTAGCTATCCCTCCCAGTTTTGTGTCATCTGCAAACTTGATGATCGTGCCTTCTAACCCTTCTTCTAAGTCATTAATAAAGATGTTGAACAGAACCGGGCCCAGGACGGAGCCCTGCGGCACTCCACTTGTCACTTCTTTCCATGATGAAGACGACGCATTGGTGAGCACCCTTTGGGTTCGCTCGCTTAGCCAATTACAGATCCACCTAACCGTAGTTTTGTCTAGCCCACATTTTACTAGTTTGTTTGCCAGAAGGTCGTGGGGGACTTTGTCGAAGGCCTTACTGAAACATCATGTTATACAACAAATTTGGCAGGAAAAGTAGTTCAATACACAGTAATGCTATGTAGGAATTACTGTATTTACAAACTTGGCACCAAAATATCATGATGTATTGAAAACATTGACTACAAAAATGCGTTGGATAATCCAGAATGTTGGATAAGCGAGACTCTACTGTATTTGTCTTTCAATGTTATGTATTCTGTTTGGAGTGGGTGAACTACAATTCCCAGAATCATGGCTCAATCCTCCCCAAACCCTGCCTGTATGAAAAGTTGGCCATTTTGGGCCTGTGTACCAAGTGTGGTTCAGATATGTCGTTGGCTGGTCATCGGCTGGCTGCAGTACTCTCTTGGTGGGGGTGAACGACTACAACTCCCAGAGTCCCGGGGCAATTGCCCTGAAACATCTGTCAGTATCCACAGCAGGCAATATTCAGTTTGTGTGCCAAGTTTGGTCCAGATCCATCATTGGCTGGGTTCAGTGGTCTTTGGATGCAGGTGAACTACAACTCCCAAAATCAAGGCCCCTTCCCACAAACACGTGCAGTATGTTCAGTTGGTCATGAGGCTTCTCTGTGCGAAGTATGGTCCTGGTCCATTGTTGGTGGGGGTCACTGTTTTTCTGGATGCAGGTGAACTATAACTCCCTTTTCCCCCCAACTTGTACAATATGTTGTATTGGTTATGGGGGCTCTGTGTGCCAAGTTTGGTCCTGGTCCATCATCAGTGGGGTTTGAAGTGCTCATTCATTGTAGGTGAATTATAAATCCCAGTACCTACTACTCCGAAATGTCCAGGGCAATTCCCCTACAAACACACCAGTATTCAAATCTGGGCATATCAGGTATGCATGGCAAGTTTGGTCCAGACCCATCATTGTTTGGGTTCATAGCATTCTGGGTGTAGGTGAGATCTACAGGGTGAGGCTTCTTCTTGGTACTCCCATCATAACAGGCATGCCTTGTTATGTGGCTGCTGAAAGTCTTGTTAGTGGCTGCTCTCATCCTCTGGAACACCTTTCTGCAGAAAGCTAGATTGGCTTATACAATAAATGCTTTTAATTTATGAAAGCTTTTATTGTAATAGCAGGGTAATATATTTTATACATCTTTTAACTTTGATATGTTTTAAGTGATTTTAAAATGTATTTTGCTTTTGGTTGTTGTTGTTGTTGTTGTTATTATTATTATTATTATTATTATTATTATTATTATTATTATTATTATTATTTCCCACTTCTCTTCATGGTTCAAGGCAGGGTACAACACAGCCAAAAAACATATACCAAATTACATATTACAAAAATTAAAACATGATATCAATAGAATGCAAATTCAAAATTTACTGTTCAAAATTGACTGGATAGACCTGCCTTCAGTTGTGTTTAACTCTTTTAGCGCCCTTCCAGACAGGGCCCAAATCCCGAGCCCTGTCGGATTTTTACCTGAGGCATCCACATGACGCCTCAGGTAAAAGTGAAATAATTTGAGACTAAGCAGGTTCTGCTTTGTTCCAAGTTATTTAGATACCTCATTATCTCCAGGCCTTCCTGAAAGGCCTGGTTCTAATGGGAAATAGGCCCTGTGAGGATTCCCTCCCGAGTAGTCCTGGGACTACCCAGGGATCTGTCCCCACATCCCACCTCAGTTCTTCAGGCTTCCAAAAAACCAGAGAACCAAGGAGAGCATCCCCTTCCCACCCAAGACATTAAAAATAAATAAAAACTTACCAGGTCACCATTAGGCCTCTTTGGAGGTCTCCTGGAGCATACCAATGACACACCAGGAGGTGGGGGCGGGAATATGTATAATATGTGCACTCCCCAGATGTTCTAGATGTTTTAGATTGTGTGGTAATTTTTTTAACTATGTTGATTTTCAAAGACAGCTTGAGTTTCATTCTGAGAGAAAGACAATATATAAATAAAATAAAATAAGAGAAATCACATTACCATGTGATACACACATACACCTATATCCAATAATAATTGAATTCACTGAGTTCTTGTTATTTATTTATTGCACTTGCATACTGCTTTTTTCATTCCTAGGGGGACCCAAAGGGGTTCCTAACTTAATCAATGGCAAAATTCTACACAAATATAGGACACTGTGAGCTGTGTGAGTTCAATTATTATTGGATATACATGCCTCTCAAATGAATTAATCAAATATCCCTTTAAAAACTAGGTAGAGAAGTAGAATGGGATGTCTTTAACCATCTCTAATTATCTCACTGAAAAGATACTTGGAATTTTCATTAAAAAGAAATAGCTTCAAAATTGTATATAACGAAAAGGTTTGTAAAATATGAAGGTATAAAGCAAACATAAATTCACACTGAAAGAAGTGAAGAATGAGAGTGTCACTGAATGGAGGTTACAGAGCAACAAACAAATTGTCCTTAAATAAACCACCCAGGTAATACCATTGATCCCTCAGTTCAAAGAAATTGGAGTCCATGGGGACTAACTATAAATACTGGCACTAGGAGCATCAAAACTGTTTGCTTCAAAGAGGATAGCTTAAATAGATGAAACAATTCAGAGATTTTGTCAAAAGACCTCTTGGCCTTTTAAAAAGTAAGATGGAATTTGATATGCAATGCAGGGATTTGTAAAGTCCCTAAAGAAGCACAGACTGAAGCTCTTGGCTCATTCAAGTTTAGTGGACCTGGGATTTGTGCAGGGGGTTGGGGTTCAGCCAGATAACTTCCTGAGAAGCAAATATAAAATCCAAAACACAAGAACATGGAGACAAGAAAGTACTAAGAAACATCTCTACTCAACATAGTTAAACAAAAATTTCCTATATATTTTGAAATTACTTCAAACAACAAAAGTGAGAATTTAAGTTGGGCACATTCATAATCTGCAGAACTATAACAAGAAAAAAGTAGGAGATGTGCAAGGGTTTTACTATTATTCTTTCATGGCAGAGATGGTGTTTGGAATTGAGATCTAGAATACACAGTTTAACTCTTTGGAACACATTTGGTCTACAATTAGTTTGGCTCAAATCTTCAACTTCTCAACCCCTTTACTTTCCTAATGTTTATTACCAGGAAGCAAAAGCTAAACAAAAATGTAAAATGTACTATAGTGAATTTCATTAGTCAGCCATTTAGTCTGGTCTTTTAGGAAAGATATATCAGTTTGAAAAACTACAGTTGCACCTACATTGTATAATTAATGCAGTTTGACACCATTTAACTGCCTTTGCTCGATGCTATGGAATCCGGGGAATTATAGTTTTGTGAGACAGCTTTACTCTTTAGCAAAGAAGGTCATGTAAAACTACAATTCCTGTGATTCCTTATCAATGAGCCATAGCATTTAAACAGCATTAATTGCATTAATTCTACAGTGTATATCCACCATAGAATACTCATGAATGATTTGGATGATGTTTCAAGAATTCTGACTTACTAACATTAAAGACATAACCTATACATCATTATTTCTACAGACATTCAGCGAAAAAATAGGAAGAGGGCAGAGAGTGCACAATAATATTCAAAATGAGGAGGCAACTTAGCCATAGCCATAAACCATTTTCTAGTGTCCAGCTTAAAGAACAGACATGTTCTTAGGGGTCTTGGAATGTGGTATATACTTGGGCAATGGCTACATTTCCCCCCATGGTTTCTTCAAGATGTCATCATCATCATCATCATCATCATCATCTCCACTTCCCTCTTTTAAATGAGACTCAAAATGTCTCACAACCTTTAAAAAATGCAATGCAATTCAAAATGTCCCCTCTGAGCCAGTTCTCTGCTTCCACAAATAAACATTTTTTATTATGTGGCAGAGGAGTCTTTTCATGAAAGTGCTATCATTTTATCCTTTCTTTGTACTTTTAATAACATGTTTATTTGATTGACTGAGAACCTGCATCAAACATGTAGCCACAATGTTGTGGCTATTGCGCATCTCCCCATCCAACCTCAAACCCAAACTTTAAAAGCTGCTCAGACATGTTGGGCAATGAAGGCTTCTGCTGCCTGTGAGCAGGTTGCTTCAGGGTGATAACATGCAACAGACACCATTGTGGGATATTGCCACAACTCTTCATCATAGTGTCACTTCTTGGGGGGAGGTAGGTGGTCATGCCATTCTGCAGAGACCTGCTTAGAAACAGATCTCTATTGCTTGGGATGGCTGAGTGGTTTTTAAGGTGGGTCTCACTTCAATTGCGCTTCAATCACAAATGAGAATACAAGGTGGTAACAATGTCCTAATGACGTTCTGACTAACAGTATACCAGTCATTGTAACAATTTGTGTTAACTACCTTGGATGTTGGGATAAAGACTGATAGCTAGATAATGGATATATAGATGATAGATAGATAGCCCTGTACAAAGAGGTTGAGGGAAATTATTTTCTTTGCTTTTCCCTTCCTAAGCCAGCCTTCTCTTCTTTTTTTTTCAAATTCTCTGTGACGGGGGATGGGGGTTACTGTCTGAGATGAATTGTGCTGGACTTAAGAAAATATTGGGATCCCCTGTACTTGGATGGAATAATCAACAGCCAGATAAGATTAAGAATCTGTACTATTAGAGGAAACAACTAGGAAAAGTTAATAGTCATCCAATGTAAGTGGATTGCATTGGAAAAGATGGCTCTTTTTCTACCTAGAATGGGCCACGACTTCCATGTTATACATCTAGCTTGAGCTTGAACATTAAAGGAGCTATCCAAAGTGATAAATGCATTTTGAGAATAGGTTTCAGTACCTTGGCCAGCTCTATATAATTCAGATACACCACCTGCTGACATGAAAGCTACCAAGGTTACTTGGAGCAACGTTAAGACTGAAAAATATTTGATGCAACTCTAGTTAAAATTCAACAATCAGCATTTATTTCATTGATCTAGTAGTGGCTAATAGGCTTGAGCGATCCATGAAAAAATTGATTCTAAACTCGTTTCAAAAGTAGGGGGCGCCAGCGTTTCGTTTCTGATGTCATTTCCGAATTTTGCCCTCAAAATTTTTCGAAATTTAACGAAAATTCATTAGTTTCAAAAGTAATTCGTTAATGGCGGACGCGCATGCGCAGTGGCCAAAAAAAAACAGCACGAGGGGAGATTTTACAGGACTCTCCCGCCCTCATTTTTTGAGTGATCTTCTTCAAACTTGGTACAGTGGTAGAACACATTTAACACTGATAGCTCACCAAAATGTGGAACGTTTCCTTATCCTCTGATTTTTGGCGAATTTTCATAGCTTTTATAATAAACCATTTTTTAATAATTGCAGAAATCTGTTCCTAGTTTGAAAGTCTTATTTCCTGTTTCATTGGGTTGTCTTTACTGTGAAAGTCATTGTTCTACTTCAGAAACTTTGTTTTTGTGGCTGAAACTTTGTTAAATTGGTGTGTGTGTGATATATACTGTATAACATAACATATTATGGTTTGGTCCACCAATTTAACAAATGTGTGTGTGTGATATATACTATATATATATATATATATATATATATATATATATATATATATATAGTCCCTGCATATGTGTGTGTGTGTGTGTGTGTGTGTGTGTGTGTGTGTGTGTGTGTATAGGTAAAGGTAAAGGTATCCCTTGACGTTAAGTTCAGTCATGTCTGACTCTGGGGGTTGGTGCTCATCTCCATTTCTAAGCCCAAGAGCCAGTGTTGTCCATAGACACCTCCAAGGTCATGTGGCCGGCATGACTACATGGAGTGCCATTACCTTCCCGCCAGAGCGGTACCTATTGATCTACTCACATTGGCATGTTTTCAAGCTGCTAGGTTGGCAGAAGCTGGAGCTAACAGCGGGCACTCACTCTGCTCCCGGGATTTGAACCTGGGACCTTTCAGTCTGCAAGTTCAGCAGCTCAGTGCTTTAACACACTTCGCCACCGGGGCTCATGTATATATAATATACATACACATACACACAATGTGGAGAATATGTGGAAAGGTAGATAAGTTGGGAGCCACAGCGAAGGCACCTTCCTGGGAGCAAAATAATAATAATAATAATAATAATAGTGCGGTTTTCTGGCATTGTATATTTCTGCCGCTTCTGTGACTGTTCATTTGGGTTTTGATGATTCCGTAGCCCACTTGTCGATGGATGTCCAGAATCAGCGGCATCCACCGCGGTCCTTTTTATCCTGGGCGACGACCGAGCCAGAATAGACTTCGTTTGGGTTTGATTCTCCATAATGCTAATGGGTTAGGTGCTCTTAGTTCTGCTCCTCAGCTGAGGCCTCTCTGGCTTGGTTGGACCTGCCGGTAGTTACACTACCGCCAGGACAGCCCTCAGTCATCATTGGAGCAGTTAAGCCCCCCCCCCCCACCACGTCAAGGTGGCACCTTGGAACTTATGCCTCAAGTACCACCTGCCAGCAGCAAAGAACTGGTGGGATCACAAACCAGCAAAGGTCGTGGAAAATGAACACGCAAAGATACTGTGGGACTTCTGAATGCAGACTGACAAAGTTCTGGAACACAACACACCAGACATCACAGTTGTGGAAAAGAACAAGGTTTGGATAATTGATGTTGCCATCCCAGGTGACAGTCGCATTGACGAAAAACAACAGGAAAAACTCAGCCGCTCTCAGGACCTCAAGACTGAACAGCAAAGACTCTGGCAGAAACCAGTGCAGGTGGTCCCGGTGGTGATGGGCACACTGGGTGCCGTGCCAAAAGGTCTCAGCCAGCATTTGGAAACAATAGACGTTGACAAAATCACTTTTGCCAACTGCAAAAGGCCACCCTGCTGGGATCTGCACGCATCATCCGAAAATACATCACACTTGGGAAGTGTTCAACTTGTGATTTTGTGATATGAAATCCAGCATGACTATCTTGTTTGCTGTATCATACAATATAATAATAATAATAATAATAATAATAATAATAATAATAATAATAAAAAATCCCTTACAATATCCAAGATGGCTCACTGCTACAGAATCTTGGGAGCTTTAGTTTGGTATGGTACCATTATTGGCAGAGAAAGCTAAGCTGTAGGAGTTGAAATCCAATCATTTATCCTCCCTATAGAATCAATTTTATATGCATTTTTAGCTATAATTTATTTGCTATTTTATTGTGTTGTGTTTTTATTATTGTATAAAGCATTGAATATTTGCCTTTGCATTTGGAAGCTGCCCTGAGTCCTTTTGTGGAGAGAGGGCAGGTTAGAAATAGATTAATAACAATTATTATTATTATTATTATTATTATTAAATATCTGGAGGACTAAAGTTTGCCCATGCCTGCTCTATACTGCACTTTCCAGAACTTTCCCATCACAATCTGCTTTTGAGCTGGATACATGATCAAGACATTATTTCCAGCTTACTGAAGTTGGCTGCATATGTTTTGTCTGAGGGTCAGAAATGGCCTTAAAGCCATCTTGTGCAGCTTCCAAAACCCAACACTTGAGAACATTTTGCACTATAGCCATTAGCCAGATATTTCCAAGGTCGTACTCAAAGGGCTTGGCAAATATACCCTTTTTTGAGATGGATCTAAATCAGGCATGGGCAAACCTTGGCCCTCCAGATGTTTTGGACTTCAACTCCCACAATTCCTAACAGCCAGTATTTGAGAACACAGAAATGCTGGACCACTCTAAAAACCACCGTGTCAGACTACACAGAGAAGCCACTGAAATCCACAAGAAGCACATGGACAATTTCAACAGAAAAGCTAAAATCAGGACAGTAAAAGAACAACACCCAGAAAATGGGAATTCCAGACAGGAAACAATCAGGGCCAGCTAATACCTCCCAACAAAGGATTCCCCCAGGTAGGAAGCAGCCAGGCTTTGAAGCTGCAAGGCTATTCAATGCTAATCAAGGTGACCAATTGCAACATTCACACTTGCCTCCCACAGACAAGAGTTCTTTCTCCCACCCTGGACCTTCCACAGATATATAAACCCCACTTGCCTAACTTCGCACAGACGTCAAAACCTCTGAGTATGTCTGCCACAGATGTGGGTGAAACGTCAGGAGAGAATGCTTCTGGCACATGGCCATAGAGCCCGGAAAACTCATAGCAACCCAGCCAGTAGGCTGTTGCTGAACAACCTATGAACTTTTAGCATTAAAGGAAAAAATGCCCAAGATTTTATCACTTAATACTGTTGGCATGTCTGGAGAAGAAGAATAGAACGCTTCTATACCAGGCAAGGGCAAACTTTGCCCATGTCTGGTGTTAGGAATTGTGGGAGTTGAAATTCAAAACAATCTGACAAAAAACTGGGAGCTGTAGTTTGGCATGGCACTGGCTCTCTTCTGCAGGGAAGGCTAGGTAGGGACTTTGTAAAACTACAACTCACATGATTACATGGCACTGAATCTGTTACAAGTGAGCTGGTGCCAGATTCCTTTCTGGGAGCAGGAGCTGTTTTGGGTTTGGCGTCTCCTCCTGGAGATATCTCTTAAAGGGATATCCTCTGGCTCTTTAGGAAGGCTGGCTCCACAGGCTCTGGGGTTTCCCCTTTAAGCCAACTGCCTTAAAGAAGCAAAACCAAACGAGAAGGCTCCAAGGCATGGCTCTTTCTTCTCTTCTCTCTTCGCTTCTCTCTTCTCTTCCCTCCCTCCCTGCTTCCCCCTCTCTCTGCGACCTCTCAGAGAGAGAGAGAAGCAGGGAGGGGAGAGAGAGAAGGGAAGAGAGAGCAATGCGGAAGGCTTCTAATGAGCCGGTGGTCCCCGCGGGGGGGGGGGGGGGGAGGGGGGGCGTCTCAATGGCATTTTAAAAATGCTAGCAGATCGATGGCCATGCCTCTCCCTCCCTCCCTCTTCCGCTCTGATTGGCTGAGAGGCATGCCAACATGGCTTCTCCTCTCAGAGGGGCTACAGCTACATCCGAAGACATCAGAAACAAACGAAAAAAGGTACTTTTATTATTCAAATTCGTAATATTTGTAAGGCAGTGAACAGATGGTTCAAATGTCAATTCAAAAGTACTTACGAAACAAATTTTTAATGAATTTAACGAACTAACGAAAAATTTGCTCAAGCCTAGCTAACACTACTAGAAGCCATTTCTTTTCATCGTTTTCTATTTACAAAGAAAAAAATCTTACTAAACTTTGTAGTATTCAATAAAGATTGGTTCTTACCTTAAAAATTGATGTGTTTTAAAGCTAAGAGAGACTAGCTTTGTGTGGTTTAAATATTTGCATGTATCAATTGTTCAGGAGAGATAGGAAAGGCTGAATCCCAGTGGAAAGATTTGAGCAGGGAAGGTAAGCAGAATGTAAAGTAGCATTTCCCCCATCTCATCAGTATGTGTATGATTTCTAATTATCGTTGTAAGGAGAGAGAGAGAGAAGTAAGCCAGGTGCTCTAAGACGTTCTTTTGACTATAAGAAATCCTTGGTCCCTCACTGTTGCTCCAAGCTCCCTTCTCCACACATACATCCACTGATTCATAGGACAGCCTTGTCAACACAATACCCAGAAACAACATTATCTATATAAGATCCATTAGCAGGCTATGCATCTTTTCATGCTTTTACCTTCCAAGACAGAGGTTGGGGGAAGAGGATATAGAATGACCCTTTTCTGTCTAAAAGCAAAGCCTTCAATTGAGATAGCAATGTTCCCTGACAGACATGACTTCTGAATAATAATTTTCAGCTACCATTCACAGCTCATTAGTGTGGGACTACATTTTTAAACAGCAATATATGCTTTAAAAGTCTACTACCTTGCACGAACAGTCAAGGAAATTATACAGTTTCAAATGCCAGCACTTTAAAATAGAAAGAGAAGAAGAAAGAAAGCAAAAAAGGGAAAAGGAAATAAAAAAGAAACCCTGAAGTGACATACTTTGAATTCTGCCTTTCGAAAGAATTGCTATGACAAGACTTGTAATTATACAGTATCTGGAAACCCTTCCGAGTGCAGATTCTATTATATTTTATTGCTCCAAAGTTCAATGAAACTCTTTAGAAAGTGCATTTTACTAATCAAGCTAAAAGCAACTTTGGTAACAACATATTAATTTATATTGTTTATTAAACATGTAGATGCTGACTAAACAAGTGACTCCTGTTTATTTCCTGAAGATGCCTCCTAGGCGATATTTGCTTTCATGTGTCTTTATTTTCTGCAGTAAGGAAATTCAGGAGACGGAACTAAATTTCACTGTAAAAACAAAGCTTAATTGTATACCACCCACTATTTGATTGCACCTGTTAAATGGTTGTAAGGTTCCAATCTTTATTAACAAGGGTATATGCTTAAGTCCATTAAGATTAATCTCATTGTCTCTGCGAAGTGCAAATCGCTTTGTGGCATGCAAGGTTTTTTCCTTTTTGTTATTGCTCAGGATAATTATCCTCTTTCCTAGCACTAAATATGCTTTGGTTTTATAATAGATGGATGTTCTAATAAAACAGTTATAGAATTAGAAAATACAATTTGTTTGCAGAAGATAGTGTTTTGCTGGAAGGTAGGCAACTGTGCCTGCCACTCATGAGGTTTCCCTTAATTTGATCTACAAACACACATCCTACATAGGCAATAGTGAGAGATAATGAGACATCCAGATACAGTGTTGCCTCATTTATCACGGGGATTACGTTCCAGGACCACTCCTGAAAAGTGAAAATCCACGAAGTAGGGATGCTATATTTGTGTTGTTTGCAAGTAGAGTCTCTGTCCCCTCCTCATCTCTCAAGCACGCACATACACACACCCGCCGCTGCTGCCGCCTTGTGAGGCGAAAATAAAGCTGCTTCAACCTCCTTTTCTTTCCCTTCCTTAGGCTTCTCCTTAGGAAGGATGTAAAAAGAGGGATTTATAAGGGATTTATAATATTATTTTATGATTTATACTAATATTTTAGTGTTTATTAAAAACCCGCAAAAGAGCGAGGGAGTGAAAAGTGAACCACGAAGTAGCGAGGGAACACTGTATATCCAAAGAACAGCAGTTGACCAGTCTGCGATGGCCAGTGAATTTGATTTTCAATAGTCTAGTTGATGCTCCTCTCAAGGTGTTCTTTATCATCTTTTTCAGATGTACAGGAATTGACCAAGGGTTACATGTGACCCCCAAAAGTCTTAATAAGATCGGGGATAGAGAAAATGGAGTCAGTGTGGACTCCAAACTCTTTGTAATTGTCCACCCCTGCTCTGTTGAGGTATTACCCAGCCCAAATCTGTCTGTACAGTACAACACACACACTTGGGGCAGTAAGTAGAAGAGATGAGAAAGTTCTAATGAAACAACAGGAGAGGTTGCAGATAGAAAGAAAGGGCCATCGTTCCCCTGTTTGTTCTACTTCTTCCATCTCTTACAGTTTCTCCAAAACTTCCCTCTCATTCCATTTTAGAGTTCTACTATCCTGAAACCTTTATAAATTTAGCACAGCAGGGTTACAATTAGAGTTGAGTGTGGAATTAGTTTCTCCCATTTCCTTCATTTCTTTCATTTCTTTCGATATTTTGGGAGCACATAATGAGAATCTTCCTCCCTGTACCCTCCTCCCAGCAAACAAAAAGTAAACCTTCATTCCCTGAAAACTATTCTCCTCTTCCAGGAGGTCATCAATCTTCCTTGCCTGGAAGTGGGATGCCTCCTTAAAAGATTTAAAAGGTAGATACATTGCAGTGATGATGGAGATGGACTGCCAAAATATTCTTATTTGTAATTTGTATGCTCCCAATGGACCAAAAAGACAATTTGTAAAGGAATTAAAAGAAAAAAATTTAAGCTCAAATTTCAATCATTTAATACTGGTAGGGGACTTTAACGGGGTGTTAGATGCAAATCTAGACTCTAGTAAAATCACAAAGAATAAAAAAAATATGCAAGCTCAAGAGTGCTTCCAGTGAATTTTTTAATTTTAAAAAAGAATTTGATCTTCATGATGCATGGCGGAGTAATAACCCAAATTTTCATGATTATACATATTACAGTGTGAGACACAATTCTTGGGCTAGAATTGATATGTTCTGGATTTCAAGTTCATTAATTACTAAAAGTCAATAAATTAAAATTCACTCCTGCGACAAATCAGGCAATTGCCCTCTTACTATGAATTTGAATAAAAAAAAGAATTTTTTCTAAATGGAGATTGGACAATAATTTGCTAAAATTAGAAGATATCAAGAAAAATAAAAAAATTGGTTAAATAATTCGTTGAGATAAATAATACTGCAGAAATCACAGTGCAAACTTTATGGGACACCTTTAAGGCTGTCACAAGAGGATACTTAATACAACAAAAAGCGGAAAAGAATAAAAGAAGGTATAAAGAAATGAACCAAATTAAAAAAGAAATAGAGATGTTAGAAACCAGTCTTAAATTAAATCCCCGAAATATTGAAGCTACCCTACAACTGAAAAAATGGAACAGGAAGAAAAATCAGCTGGAGTTAGAAGAGACGGCAAAACAATTAAAATATATAAAGCAATATAATTTTGAAAATGCAAACAAGCCAGGACAATGGCTATCAAGGAAAATAAGGAAAAGGAAACAACAACAATATATTACAAAAATAGTAAAAGACAGAAAGCCACATGTAAAAGATGAAACAATTCTAGAGGTCTTCAGAGAATTCTATATTAAGTTGTATAAGAAAGAAGAAATTGAAATGGACAAAATATCCCTTTATTTAGGGGAATTTCAATTACAAAAAATATCGGACCAACAAAGAGAACTATTGAATAAAGAAATAACAATAGAGGAAATTAAAAAAGCATTAAATATGATGAAAACAAATAAAGCACCGGGCCCCGATGGTTACTCAATAGCCTTTTATAAAATATTTCAAGATGAAACTTTACAATATTTACAGAAAGTAATGAATGAGGTATTGTGTGAAAAAAAATCCTGAATCATGGATACAAGCAGAAATAATTACGATCCCAAAAGGTAAAGGTGACAATACAGATATTAGAAATTTCAGACCAATATCCCTATTGAATCTGGATTATAAGATTTTTACAACAATCTTATCAAACAGATTTAAAGAATTTTTGAAAAATTGGATCGGACTTGAGCAAAAAGGCTTTCTACCAGGCAGAAGTTCGAATGAGAATATTAGATGTATGGTGGATATCATAGAATATTATGAGCATCATCATGAAAAAGAAGTAGCCTTACTCGTGGTTGATGCGGAGAGGGCTTTTGATAATTTGAATTGGCCATTTTTCAAACTATTATTAAGGGAGGTAGATATTGGATTTAAATTTTTTAATGCTATAGATTCAATTTATAGCAATCAAAGTGCAAAGTTAATAATTAACGGTCATTATTCTAAGGAATTTCCCATTGAAAAAGGAGTAAGACAAGGCTGCCCTCTCTTACCCCTCATCTTTATCTTTGCTATGGAAATTCTAATCAAGAGTATTAGAAATGATAAAAACTTAAGAGGGACCAGAATAAAAGGACAAGAATTCAAAATTCGTGCATTCACCGATGACATCATTTGCATTATAGAGGAACCGAGACAACAAATAAATAACTGGATTACAAAAATAGTGCAATTTGGCAAATTGGCAGGTTTTTAACTGAATAAAGAAAAAACAGAGATGCTTACTAAAAATATTACCAAAAAGAACCAAATAAGTTTACAGGAAATATCTGGACTAAAAGTGACCCAAAAATTAAAATATTTAGGGATCTGGCTAACAGCAAGAAATTCGCAATTATTAGAGAACAATTATATAAAAAAATGGAAGGAAATTCAAGAGGATTTAAAGCAATGGCAACATTTAAATATATCTTTACTGGGGCGAATATCTTTTAAAAAATATCAATCCTACCTAAATTGTTATTTTTATTCCAGAATCTACCAATTATCAGAAATCAAAAAATGTTCAGGAATTGGAATAAAGAACTTTCTAAATTTATAGGAAATCCAAAAAAACAAGAATAAAATATATAATACTAACAGATGTAAAAGAAAGGGGTGGATTTGGCCTTCCAAATTTGAGACTTTACTATGATGCTTGTGCCCTGAAATGGGTAAAGGAGTGGTCATCTCTCACAGATGAAAATATATTAATGCTGGAAAGTTTCGACCTTCGCAGAGGCTGGCATGCCTACCTCTGGTATGGAAAAAGATTAGTAGAAAAAAAATTTGGGAATCATTTTGTAAGAGCGGCTCTAATTAAAACATGGGAGAAATATAAACCTTCTTTTATACTAAGACACCATTATGGATTTCACCCTTGGAAGCAGACGTAAGACATATCTTAAACTGGAAAAAATGGCCAAGATATAAAGATATTTTGAAGAAATCTAATGGCTCTTATTATTTAAAATCCCAAGAAGAGATAAAAGACACTTTTTAAAAATTTTCATGGTTACAATATGTACAAATAAAAGAAAAATTTAAAAGAGACACAAAAATTGGCTTTAGTGATTTAGAAGGCCTATGGGACAAATTATTAATATCTAACAAAAAAGAGATTTCAAAAATCTATAATATATTATTGGGATGGTCAACAGAAGAGGAGACAGTGAAACAATGCATGACCAGCTGGGCTAGAAATATTGGTCGAACTATTAATTTTTCAGAATGGGAATTAGTTTGGAAGAAAAAAAATCAACTATACCTATGCTTGGGACCTAAAAGAAAACTGGTTAAAAATCTTCCACAGATGGTATATGACTCCAAAAAAATTGGGAGCTATGTATAAAAATTACTCAAATAATTGCTGGAAATGCAAGTCTCAGAAGGGATCTTTTTACCATCTCTGGTGGTCGTGTCCGAGAATACAGAAATTCTGGAAAAATATCCATGAAGAAACTCAAAAAATATTAAATATAAAATTCCTTATGAAACCAGAATCCTATTTATTAGGTATCCTAGACCCTTCATTAAATTGGGATTTAAATGATGATAAATTATTTACATATACAACAACAGCTGTCAGAATAGTGCTGGCTAAAAATGGAAACTTGAACAGATTCCTAATTTAGAACTTTGGTTAGAGAAGGTGAAAGAAATCAGAGACATGGATCAACTAACTTTTTATATGAAAGAATCAAGAGGTAAACCCGTTAAGAAGACTAATTGGGAAAAAGTGGACATGTATTTTAAAATAAAAGAAGAAACTAAAATAAAAGAAGGACCGGGACATCAACAGTAATTTCTTAAATCAATTTATTTAGAGGAAGAATTGTTTGTATAAACTTACCCCTATCCCCTTCCCCCTCCTCTCCTAATCCCTATTCCTTCCCCCTCCTCTTTCCGATCCCAAAGTTACCCTCACTGTTTCCCCTATGTAATCTTCCCCTGTTTTTAAGTTTGTACTTTTGCATCACTAAAAAATAAAATTATTATTTTTTATTTTATTTTTTAAAAAAAAGAAAGAGTGCATGGCTGGCTGGCATGGTGTAGCCTGAGAGAGAAAGCCTGCCTCCCAGAGCTTGCCTCCTTGCTTTGGAAAGAGTGTGTGTGTGTGTGGCGTACAGGCCCAGAAAGTGTGCACCTGCCAGTGCCTGCAGCTGAGTGTCTCCTCTAGAGTAAGAAATTATTACTCTAGAGGAGGGAAGTGCTCAGCTGCAGGCACTGGCAGATATGTGCTTTCTGGGCCCACACGCCACACACACACACACACACTCCTTGGAAAGAGAGTGCATTTGTGTGGCGCGAAAGCCTAGAAAGCACATGGGCCTGCCATTGCCTGCAGCTGAGTGCCTCCTCTAGAATAAGAAACAGAATTACCTTCTTGCCTTGGAAAGAGAGTGCATGTGTGGTATGCAGGCCCAGAAAGCATGTGCACCTGCCAGTGCCTGCAATCGAGCACCTCCTCTAGAGTAGAAAGAAATAGCAGGTCAGAAGAAGCCTTCTTAAAGTGTGGGGGAAGGGGAGCCTGGGAAGCCCCCCCCCCATAATGGTCTGATAGAAAATGGATCTGCCCTCCTGATTTCGCAAGGCACCAAAAAAAAAACAGTTCAAAAGCTCGGACGTGAAACAGGTCAACGTTTACTCCAAATGCACAACCCTAGTTACAATGTCTGGTCTGCCAGATGTTGTTGAAATGTACCCATACTTGACTTATAATGATGCCATCTAGAGATTATGGGCATTTATGACCAACAATATCTGTAGGGCTGCAAAACTGCAAAACTAACCCATTATTTGCAGGTTCTAAATATATTTGAGACCTTTTGTTTTTAACATACCTTTGAGATATACAACCAATTTGTATCCTTCAAGGCAAGTTTAGAACAGCAGAACCCCTGAAGCTTAGAGGTCTCTGCTGTACATGTGTTCTGCATAGTGTGTGCAATCCATATCCAATGATTCTGAATCCATGAATTCAACAATTTATGGCTGAAAAATATTCCAATAAACCCAACATCCAAAAAAATGAATCTTCATTTTGACATTTTATGAGAGGGGCACCATTTTACCACACCATTGTATATAATGGGACATGAGGATCTATGGATCTGGAATCAGACCCCAGTGGATACGAAGGGTCCACTGTATAGTGCTTCATGAACTTCTCCAGTACCTTTCCAAGATATTTTACTACCTGAAATGGCAGATCAAAAAGGGTCCATATATGGTGATGTCAAAATATCACCGTATATGTAAAGTTATTATTGCTCATGAAACAGAAAATCCAGCTTGCAACATCCTGCTTTCTAGAAGTATAAATGCAATGATAACAAATTAGATTATAAAGGTTTTTTGCTTTCTCATGACATCTGATAACTGTTGCCCCACTCTGCCTACAAAGCCAGCTCTGAACTTCTTGTTATATAATAAGATATTGACTCAGTAGCTAGAGAAACTATGAGAGCTTCAAGAACACATATAGACCTACACTCATATACCTACCCAAAAAAGAATTAATAAAAAAATATTTCATAATGAAAAGTAGTATTTTATAAAGATCATAAAAGCCCATACATTAATGTCCTTATGTGACATCTACGAGGGTATTCTGCTGGGAAGATATAATTTGGATTGATGGATATTACATTTGAAAATAAATTATGATCCTCCATTAAGCTCTAAATGTTATAACCCTAGGACGTAATTCAGAAAGTGGTGAAAGAACAGTATAGAAGGAGAAGTGGAATGTTTTGCAGAGCAATGATGCCTCACCCTCCATTTCAAATTAATAAACTTGACACATCACAGCCATTATGGAAAATACACATTTCTAACTAAAAGCCGGAGGATCTATGCAGTAAGTAGTTTATACCTGTGGTTGAATAAAATCAGCAGAATAGAAATAAGAAAGTATGTGTGATCTGTCATTTCAAGGCAATCAGATGACCTAAGAGACCTAGAAAATGACATTCCCTTTGCTGTTATGTGTCGTTTTGAATTTAAACCACACCATTTTCCATTTACAACTGAACCTTTAGACTGTTTGTGAAAATGCTTGAAGGTGTTTTCACTTGAATTGCTACAACATAAAGTTGTAAAAGAGAATCATGAAGCATTATTGAAAGAGTTGGGAATGTATCAGAATGCTCAATCTGCAGCAAATCGCCGAATAAGACAATAATACTATATCTGAGCTCTAGCATACAAGGGTGCTCACTCAATAACAAAACCAGTGCTCTGTTCAGATGCTCTGCTTGAACCCAAAATAGTAACGTGTATAGAGGGCATGCCACTAGCAAAGTATAAATCAGTCTATACTCAGTTCTCTTCAATTTTACATTTATTTAATTTAAAGTTTGCTCCATCATTCTACTTTTTTAAAAAAGAAACCTGCATGGAAGTTCATATTTATGTTATATACACATTCCATATTACTCATTTGGTGCACATTTCAGATAATTCCCCCCCCCCCCAAAACACAAAAATTTAAATGTAACAATTTTGTATACATTTTGTACACATTTCATCCAAGAACTGTGTTATATAAAAAAAGAAAAAGATAACTGTGATATAATATTTAGAGTAATCTGAAAACTGGAAATTGAATGGCTTCTTTGAAAATGTAGGCCAGAAAATATTCTCTCTAGCTAATTTGAGTTGTCACCAGAACCACTGGAAGTGTTTTTTAGACATCAGCATAATATTCCCTTTTCAGTATCTCAAGACTGTCAATGGTGAGAACTGGCCAGTGTATATCACCAATAATCCCTACATGGATTGCTATTTGCTTTTCAAAGATATCAAGCAGTTAAGGACAGATGAAAAGCAAAATATCAACAATTCAAGATATGCAGGTGACACTATGCTACTACCAGAAAATAGCAATGACTTGGAATGACTATTTAGGTCAAAGAAGAAAGTGTGAAGGCAGGTTTACAGTTGAACATTAAGAAAGCAAAAAAATATGACTATACATGATTTACATAACTGCAAAGCTAATTATAAAGACATTGATATAGTTCAAGATTTTCTATATCTTCATTCATATATTCACCAGAATTGAGAGTGCAGTCAAGAAATCAAAAGAAGCCTAAAACTTGGAAAGGCAGCTATAATAATAATAATAATAATAATAATAATAATAATAATAATAATAATAATAATAATAAAACTTTATTTATACCCCGCCACCATCTCCCCAACGGGGACTCGGGGCGGCTTACATGGGGCCATGCCCAAAACAATACAATGTAAACAGCATATAAAAGAACAGCACATCACAATACAATAAGCAATACAATAAATAATATCCATTACAAAATAAAACAAGGAGACAATAAAAACAAGGGCAGACCACATGAACATTAAGTTAAAACTCGGGGTGAGAGAGACATAAAAATAAAAACCATAGCGAACAGGGTCATAAGGGAGTGGGGTATTCTGGAGGATAGATATTAGAGGGAGCAACGGAAAAGAAATATAAAATGGTTACTCTCCAAAAGCACAGCGAAAGAGCCATGTTTTCAAGTCTTTCTTGAAGGCTGCTAGTGTGGGGGCTTGCCTAATCTCAGTGGGCAGAGAATTCCACAATCGGGGGGCCACAGCAGAAAAGGCCCTCTCCCTTGTTCCCACAAGGCGGGTCTGGGATATCGGGAGTGGGGGCAGGAAAGCTTCCTCTGATGAACGGAGGGAACGTGTAGGCTTGTGATAGGAGATACGGTCACGAAGGTAGGAGGGTCCCAAACCGTTTAGGGCTTTATATGTGATGGTATAAACCTTGAATTGGGACCGGAAAATAAATGGCAGCCAGTGGAGCTCCTTGAACAGGGGAGTAGATCTCTCCCTGTAACTCGCCCCTGGCAGCCGAGCGCTGGACCAATTATAGTTTCCGGGCCGTCTTCAAGGGAAGCCCCACATAGAGCGCATGACAGTAGTCCAGTCTAGAGGTAACTAAGGCATGCACCACCGTGGTCAAGTCAGACTTCACGAGGTATGGTCGCAGTTGGCGCACAAGCTTGAGTTGTGCGAAGGCCCTCCCGGCCACCGCCGATACCTGTGCCTCAAGCGTCAGCGCTGAGTCCAGGAGGACCCCCAAACTGCGGACCTGTGATTTCAGGGGGAGTGCAACCCCGTCCAGCACAGGTTGCCACCCAGTACTCCGATCCGACGAGCGACTGACCAGGAGGGCCTCTGTCTTGTCAGGATTGATCCTCAGTTTGTTCCTCCTCATCCAGTCCGCCACAGCGGCCAGGCACTGATTCAGCATCCGAGGGGCTTCCTTGGATTCAGATGGAAACGAGTAGTGGATTTGCGTGTCATCTGCGTAGAGATGGCAACGCCCTCCAAAACTCCGGATGACCTCTCCCAGTGGTTTCATGTAGATGTTGAATAGCATGGGGGATAGGATAGGGGACCCCACAGGTCAATGGCCAGGGGTCCGAGCAGGTGTCCCCCAGCTTCACCATCTGGGAACGACCCTCCAGGAAGGACTGGAGCCACAGCAGAACCGTGCCACCGAGCCCCATCCCAGAGAGCCTCCCCAGAAGGATACCATGGTCGATGGTATCGAAAGCCGCTGAGATGTCCAAGAGAACCAGCAGGGTCACACTCCCCCTGTCCAGCTCCCTGCGGAGGTCATCCTATGAACTATGAACGAATAAGACATGATCCTGGCCTGTAAAAATATGTCACTGAATACTAAAGTTAGGATTGTCCTTGTCATCATCTTTACAATTTCTGTGTTTGGTTGTGAAAGCTGCATAGTGCAAAAAACTAAATGATATGTACTGGAACTGAATAATGAGTGCCCTTTGAAGTATCTAGAATGGATCTGCTACTATTCATTCTAGACCCAAAGCATGGTACACCAAAACGATGGGGCTGAGAGTGTGATCGGGCATTCAGACAATGTGGCCAGTCCAGCAGAGTTGATGACAGAGGTTTATCGCTTCAATGCTGGTGCTCTTTGCTCCTTCCAGCATGCTGACATTTGTCTGCCTGTCTTCCCAAGAGATTTGCAGGATTTTTCGGAAGAAACGCTGATGGAATCATTTCAGAAGTTAAGTGTGATGTCTGTAGACAGTCCATATTTTTCAGGCATATAACAGGGTTGGGAGAACAATAGCTTTATAAACAAATATCTTGGTTTCTCTACAACTGTCCAAATCCTCAAACACTTTCTGCTTAATTCAAAAAAAATGCTGCACTTGCAAAGCCCAAATGGTCTTGTATTTCAGTGCTGATGTTTTTATTTATTTATTTTATTTACAGTATTTATATTCCGCCCTTCTCACCCCGAAGGGGACTCAGGGCGGATCACATTATACACATATAGGGCAAACATTCAGTGCCCATAAACACATCAAACAGAGACCAAGATAGACAGACGCAGAGGCAAGTTAACCTTCTTCTGAGGGGATGTTCGATTCTGGCCACAAAGGGGAGCAGCTGCTTCATCATCCACTCTGGCGGCACTTCCTCATTCCAGGTCGTAAATTAGTTAACCTTGCCTCCCCACTTTTTTATATAAGTGGTACCTTATTTCCTACTTGATAGAAGCAACTATCTTTCGGGTTGCTAGGTCAGCAACAAGCAGGGGCTATTTTTTTTAAAAATTGACGGGTGCTCACCCCACCATGGGCTGGCCTCGAACTCATGACCTCATGGTCAGAGTGATTTATTGCAGCTGCTCAACAGCCTTGCGCCACAGCCCGGCCCCCGGATGTTGACTTTTGTATAGAGGTGGCTGCCAAGGTAGCGGAAATGGTCAATGTTTTCTAGTGTCACACCATTAAGCTTTATTTCTGGCATTGCAGAGGTATTGGCTGGTGCCTGCTGAAAGAGCTCTTTGGTTTTCTTGATGTTCAGTGAAAGGCCAAGGTTTTCGCATGCTTCTATAAAGGTGTTTAGAGGGGCTTGTAGGTCTTCTTCTTAATGAGCACAGCATTATCATCAGCATATTGGAGTTTTATAACAACTATAAAGTTGTTGTCACCTTGGTTTTGGCTTTCATGAGGTTAAATAGCTTCCCATCTGTAGGACAGATGATGTTCACACTGGTGGGAAGCTTCTTATCAACAAAATGCAGTATCATAGAGATGAAGACCTGATTCCACCTTAAATGGGTCACTTTGGGAGCCATTGCTGTCTAAGAACATTGCCATCATGTCATCATGGAGAAGCTGCAGGATGTTCACAAATCTGTCAGGGCATCAATCCTCAATTATTTTTTTTTCAGTGAATACCACATGATTTTCTATGGATGGAATTTGAAGGCAAATAACACAGCAAGCGAAATTCACACCGTCTCATCCCTGACAGAAATGTCCCATTGAACTAAATCTGCAAAATATGTTATCTGGCACTGGTCTTTACATACCACACTTATTAATCAGCAGTGTAGAGTCAGAGAGTATGCAATGGTTCATTTGTGCAGAAAAATAATTACTCAAAGGAACTACAGACATTTTTGATTAAGAATTCTTGATCTTTGATTCAGTGAGTGCGGGAAGTGGAAAAAAGAAAGAGATGAGATTCAGGTCAGTGATAATAAAGTACATGATGTTTTAATATCTTAAGTTGTTAATTTCTCATTCATGTCCATATTTTTTGTTTGTAATTGTCTTGATTTGACATGCTGTATGCCACTTGGAGTCCCATCTTGGGAGAAAAGTGGGATAGAAAAAGAAGAAGAAGAAGAAGAAGAAGAAGAAGAATCTAACTTGAATTGTGCCTAATTATGTAAGCTACTCTGAGTCCCCTTCACAGTGAGAAGAGCAGGATAGAAATAGAGTAAATAAATAAATAAATAAACTCAGCAGGTTTTAAGATGAGATGCCATTGTTCAGGACTAGCTTTCTAAACTTCACATTTTCCAGAAGTGGAAAGGTATCATCATCCCAAGGCAACAATTGTATTTATAAAGTCCCAGTTGGGAAAAGGCAGCTTTAAAAGGGGTATTTCTGATTATGCCAGGAACACAGTATGCTCCTAGGATCAATAATGACAACCTCCTTGCCATTCTCTGCAAATCCCCTGGTGAAACTTGGAGATTAACTTTTTAAAATGTGAATTAATTTATGATAGCTGAACTAATTAAATGAATTCAGTTATTGGAGTTGGTGATAATAAATTCATTTTCCATTTCCTAAGGTTTATCAGTATTAGATCCATGTTCAGACATAATGTTCCAAGCTGTGATTTGTGCTGCTGGTCACAGAAGGTATTTTTACCATATCCAGTAGTCCATGAACAGACAAATGAAGCATGTATTCTGGGTACAGAAATAGAGAAACACAATGAAAAGCAAAATGTGGAAGCTAAAGATTTACATTGGCCTATTGCTCCTCATGAGTGTGCAGCAGGGGTCCCCAAACTAAGGCCTGCAGGCCAGAGGAAGCCCTCCAAAGTCATTTACCCAACCCCTGCCCTAAACTTTAGACTTAGGGTCACCCTAAGTCTGAAATGACTTGAAAGCACATATCAACAATCCTAACTAACTTGACTATCTCTTCAGCCCAAAGTTGGCCCACACTTCCCATTGAATTACTGGTAAGTATCTATTGGTTAAAATTGTTCTTCATTTTAAGTATTATATTTTCTTTCATATTTTTGCACTACACGTAAAATATGTGCAGTGTTCATAGGAATTCATTCATTTTTTTTCTAACTATAGTCTGGCATCCCAACAGTTTCAAGAATCATTAATCAACCCTCGGCTTAATAGGTTCAAAGAGCCCTGGTAGCATCAAGCCTTGGAAAAAACTATGGAAGCCAAAATTCTGGACACTGCTATTTGAGATGATCAATTAATCTGAAACAATTTTTTGTATTGAGAAGATACTTGATATTCAGTACAAAGATAAGCAGAGTCAATATGACACTAAGGACTTCATTACATGCAATAAAATAAGTGTTTCTACACATTTAAAAAAGGGCTACCTCTGGAGCCCATTACATGATGCAAGCTCATATCATGGGTTCCAGGTATTTCGCTGTTTCTAAAGTGTGTTTTTCCCTATGCTTCCTAAGTCAATTAGCAATTTACTTCCTTTTAATTCTCCATATAGAGACATATAAAAATGTGAAATTTAACATGTGATGTTGTTCTGGAGGGAGGAGCTGAGATGGGCAGAATCCTTTATTCCATCATAATCTTTAGAGCCAAGGAGGAAGGAACAGTAATTTATATCTTTTTAAACAATGTAAATTCAGTAGAGTTACCTTTTGAATTGAAAGGTATATGCATTTATAAGTCATGATATAAAATAATCTAGAATAGAAGAATCCCGTTTAATGATCTCGTGTTAAAAAGTACATCTGCAAGAACAAACACATGATTTTTTTCAAGTAAAGAAAAATCGGGAGGAGACATTGGGAATGTCTCCTGTGTGATGGGAAGGCAAATTGATAATTTTAAAAGAAAGTTGAACAAAAAAAACATGAGATGGGGGATAGAAAAATCATTTGTTTAATTTCCTAGTAGGCTGTTGTGAAGCTTAAGGGAAAACCTATGATTCCCAATGCTTTACATATTGCATCGCATGAAGTCCAACTGTTTTTTAAAGAACCATATGCTTGTAGGCTTTAAACATAATCCTTAAAGCAATATTTTTACTATGTATGAGTGCCTGTCCAAATACACCAACTTTTTGACCATTGTTCATGTGATTTACCATCAAGTCAGCTTTACTTTATGGCAATTCAATGAATAAGAAGCCTTCAAGTGCCTTAATCATTAACAGCAGTTCACGGGTTCTGAAAATGTAAGGCTACAATCCCCTTTATTGGAACAATCCACCTGTAAATGTGGTCTTACTCTCTTTTTTGACTGATTTCTACTTCACCAAGAATTAACACCTTTCTCAGTGAGTCATTTTGACTAAACTTCTATTATTGTTACATTAGTATGTTTTCCCTATTCACACTATATCCAGTTCACACTAGATATAGCTCTTTTTATAACATTTTTCTACTTGTATCTTCCTTTTTTCCAGAAAAACCAGCATTGTACTAAAAGAAAAACACATTTCCTCTCTGTAGTTATGTCAGAATTTCAATCTCTTTTTCTGATGCCCTCAAATGCTAATATCCCAGTGTTTTCTACAAACAGAAGTCAGGCCTGAGTGTAATTTACATTTCCAAGAAATTAATTTAACTATTCTTAGACAATGTTCTTTTTCCAAAAGTCAGCACATGTTATTGTAGCTTGTTACCTAATTTCTCATCTGAAAATCTTATTTGACATTATACAGTATGTGACCCAAATAAGCTAATGCTTTGCAAAGCACATTTTCCAGCATTGACAGATATATCAGTTACTGGCGTAGATGCTCAAAAACAGAGGACAGGCATTGGGAAAAGGCAGGAACAAGTCAAGAGCAAGTTGAAAGAGAAAATTGTTAGAAAAGTATACCTTATATTTGAAATGTCACATGAAAGCCAAATTCATACAGTATCAGACATTTCTGGGAGTTCCTGCATGCATCCCCATTGGCTTTGCTGAAAAGTTGAAAAATCCTGGAGGTACTGCAGTGTCTGTCAACAATTTAATATCATTAGTAAATGGGAACTGCATGTTTTCCTGGAGTCGATACAGAGTGCTAATACAGATAGCTGGGACATCATTGTTAACTGGGTCATCTCTGCTCTAGGCCATAGCTAGCTATAAAACCATTCAAATAATTTTTGAGTCATTTTGATCTTGTCTGAACTAATCTAATAATCCTGTCATTTTTTTCTTCCCAGGTGTCAGAATAATTGAGTTTGACCAAGAGGTAACTGGGTCACTTGGGCATGCAATACACCTGTAGGCTTTTTTCTCTTTTGCCTAAGGGGCTTGTTCTATTTTACTGTTCTGTCTTGTCCTATTTAGTATGGGTCCCTGAAGTTGGTTTTGAATAGATAAGAAGACATTGTGAAATCATGTTTTTGATTTGTTTGTTTCTAAGAACGAGAAGGCCAGAATAGAATTTGATCTAAATGGTAAAGAAAAAAATACTCTCAGTTGTGATTTTACATCATTTGCAACTCATGTAGATATCGAGGAAAGCAGAAACATTTCCTAATACCTTGTAGCACCTCAGTTTTCTCTCTTGGTCATCTTATCCATTTTTAAAAAAAGCAAATGGCAATTCTATGACCATGCCATTCAGCCTTCCACAAAATCATCGTTCCAACACCAATTCTCAAACTTTAGTACTAATACTCACAATGTTAAATTGAAAAGATGTTATCTGTTTATTTATATGGATAAGCCACTCCATAAGTGTGCATTGTGCACAAAAGGTTCTGTTTTTGTGGGATATAATGGGCGCAAAAGACAAAGATTGAGGGGAAAATGAAAAAAGGTGTAATTATACTTCAAAACGTTTAATCACAGCCAGAGGCGGTTCAACCACCAGGCCAACTAGGCAGTTGCCTGTGGCACCATCTTGTTGGGGGCACCATCGAGGCAAGCAGGCTGTCTCTTGCAGCCTGCCTCCGCAAGGTACTGAACTGCTTTTTCTATTGATTTGTTGCAAAACATGATGTTTTAGTGCTTAATTTGTAAAATCTTAATGTAATTTGATGTTTAACAGGCTTTTCCTTAATCCCTCCTTATTATCACACATTTTCGCTTATTCAACGCTTTTATTTTTCAGTGATTGGTTTGGGGGGGGGCTCTAAAATTCTGTTCTCCTACCCTTGAAAAATACCTAGGGCCGGCTCTGATCACAGCTAGTTAAAGAAATATTAAACCACAAGCCAAACGAACAGATTTTGAGAGGAAGGCAAAGCAAATCCTCACTACTCACTATTATTAAAGAAGGGCATAATTTTTACTTCAGCAAATTCACCATCACTTGTATGCTGAAAATATATTTCAAATTAGTTAGTCTTGCTTCTCATCACCAATAATCTTTTCAGGTACTAGGCATAATTGAGGAAAATATATTAGAAATTGACTGCACATTTTAATCTAATTCAACACTCTAAATACACACACATACAATGCATTATATCAATCTTCAATAAACTTACTCTTCAGTAGGGTAGACACAATAATTACATCTGCCTAAGACAATTTTCACACCTTGTCTCTTTGGTCCTTTGGTCCAGCAGGGGATACAGAGGCTAACACTGTATAAGTGAAGAAATCTGCAGTAAGTGAGGAACCTAGACAGTAGGACAGGAGAAGCAATCATATCAACTAAAAGAGGTTTTGTCACCCCCCCCCCCCTATCTATTGAAGTCTTCTTTAGAACTGTTGAATCTAGGTTGCCATTTGATTTATTGGCAGCTGTTGGAAATGAATGTTATACAACACATATTCTCATGAATATGGCTAAACGAAATGAGATAGCATTCATGATACAAATTTTGTGGCAGTGAAGGAAACAAAATAGCAACTGCTAAGATCCTGTATCATCTTCTACCCATAACACATCCCTTACAATGTTGTCTCTTCATCCAGGCAGTAACATAACTGAAGGATTTCCAAGGCACTGCAGATCAGAACACTGGAGAATGATGACTGCTCTAAATTTCTAATCATGGGGCACATTGAGATGAGTAACTTACAATCTTATAAATAGTCAGCTTACAACTTTACAAATACTGAATAAGTTGCCATCTGTAATGGAAAACCTAATTATAATGGGGATTTTTGTTTATGTTATTAATGTTGGTTTAATGGCAAAGGTAGGCAGGAGATGGCTACTTCTGATTGGTTGTTCATCACCATGGTAACATAGCCACTGCATAGAAATGTAACAATATGAGAGTGCCTAGTTAGAAAGGGGCGGAGCTAGCTAGAAGAAAAAGGGGAACATTTTAAAAAGTGGCTCAGTTTCTAGCCGGTGAGCTAGATGGAAAATGTATGTATTCATGTTAGTAGCTTCCAATGTATATTGAGGTAAAAAGTGACTGATTGAAGTCTGAGTCCTCAGTTGAGTAAAGTTGAGAGAAACAGAGAACCTTTTGAGACTAAGATTCGGTCAGGTTGACTATAGTGAAGAGTAACTTTGAGTTTTAGGTGCCCAATCAAAAAGGCTGTGGAGAGATATATATAGTTAAAAGAAAAGATTCTGTATTACCAAGTGGAACTAAAGAAGAGAACCTTTGTAACAAGATACGCATATGTACCAAAAAATCATAAATAAACATTTCTTTGTTTCAATAAAGATAGTGTCTTCAAGTCGTGAACTGCACTACTACAGAGTTTGTGAGGTTTCTACCATCGCTCTCCCCTCAGCGCCTCTTTTGCCTCATACGCATGCGCACACACGCATACGTGTTTACTGTTGGCAATGGCTGGGATCTTGAAACAGAGATTTCCCCCTACCTGACTGTGAAGTGCTTCTTACACACATCCCATATTTCTTGACCTCCTTTGCATACTATTGGGGGGGGGGGGGAACTCCCATTATTCTATCACACTAAGTAAGGAACATACGTATATGCAAAGGGAAATATATTTATGTCTTCAGCTTATTAAACAGAAAAGCTGAAGGTAAAAGACAAGGACAAGGTAAAGATAAGGATAAGGTAAGGATAAAGTAAAGATAAGGACAAAGATGGAGACAGGGACAAGGAGCATGCATGCACCCCACCCACCAAGTGCTGGGCTTCAATCTGTAGAGAAACTTTGCCAGAACCCATCATCTCCCCTCCTCTCCTTCGGAAAATACTTTCATAATAATAATAATAATAATAATAATAATAATAATAATAATAATAATAATAATAATAATAACAACAACAACAATAATAATAATTCCAGAAAACTAAAAGAAAATCCTTATTCTCAGAATACTACTACCAGTTACCTACATACCTATTAGGCTTGATCGATCCATGAAAAATTTGATTCTAAACTCGTTTCAAAACTAGAGGGGGCAGTTTTTCGTTTTTGTTGCTAATAACGAATTTGGCCCCCAAAATTTTTCGAAATTAACGAAAATTCGTTATTTTCTAAATTAATTCGTTAATGGCGGACGCGCATGCGCGGTGGCCCAAAAACAGCCCGAAGGGGGGGGACTTAGGGGGCTCTCCCGCCCTCATTTTTTGAGTGATCTTCTTCAAACTTGGTACAGTGGTAGAACACATTTAACACTGATAGCTCACCAAAATGTGGAACGTTTCCCTTATCCTCTGATTTTTGGCAAATTTTCATAGCTTTTATAATAAACCATTTTTTAATAATTGCAGAAATCTGTTCCTGGTTTGAAAGTCTTATTTCCTGTTAAATTGGGTTGTCTTTACTGTGAAAGTCATTGTTCTACTTCAGAAACTTTGTTTTTGTGGCTGAAACTTTGTTAAATTGGTGTGTGTGTGATATATACTGTGTATAGTCCCTGCTTATGTGTGTGTGTGTGTGTGTGTGTGTGTGTGTGTGTGTGTGTGTGTGTATAGGTAAAGGTATCCCTTGACATTAAGTTCAGTCATGTCTGACTCTGGGGGTTGGTGCTCATCTCCATTTCTAAGCCCAAGAGCCAGTGTTGTCCATAGACACCTCCAAGGTCATGTGGCCGGCATGACTACATGGAGTGCCATTACCTTCCCAGAAACACCCAGAAAATGGGAATTCCAGACAGGAAACAATCAGGGCCAGCTAATACCTCCCAACAAAGGATTCCCCCAGGTAGGAAGCAGCCAGGCTTTGAAGCTGCAAGGCTATTCAATGCTAATCAAGGTGACCAATTGCAACATTCACACTTGCCTCCCACAGACAAGAGTTCTTTCTCCCACCCTGGACCTTCCACAGATATATAAACCCCACTTGCCTAGCTTCGCACAGACGTCAAAACCTCTATGTCTGCCACAGATGTGGGTGAAACGTCAGGAGAGAATGCTTCTGGCACATGGCCATAGAGCCCGGAATACATACCACAACAGTGTGATCCCGGCCATGAAAGCTTTCGACAACACAACCACAGTATCCATTCAAGTTCATGTAGCGTGGTATGGACTGGAGACCTGTATTGGGGGGAGGGAGGGTACGAATCTGGGCCCCTGGGAGCAGCCGAGGACGGGCCTGGCCCACACCCCCTCGCATCCCGGGCCTCTTCCTCCTCACCGCCGGGCCCCTCTCGGTCTCTCCAGGCCTGAGCTGAGGCGAGGCGGCGGCGGCGGCCATTTCCCCCCTCCGTCTTCCTCCTCCTCCTCGGCCTCCTTCCCCCTCGCCCCCTCCCATTGGCTGAGCCTCCCATTGGCTGAGGGGCAAAAGGAAAGGAGTTTGGGTGATTTGCAAAAGCTTTTTTTTCTTAACGAAAAAAACGAAGAAATAAGAAAAAACGGCCTCTCGCGATTCGAAACCGCGATATCCAGACGTGTGGACAACCAAGGTTCTATATTGCTTCAAAACAAACGAAAATAACGAATTAATAACGGGTAACGGGAAAATCGAATTATTTGAGCAAGCCTAATACCTATAATTCAATTCCTTTGCAAACAAGTTCTCTCTGTTTATATTTCTCTTTGTGCTCTTTGCCTTCTGAATTTCAAGTAATAATAATAAGAAGAAATAGTATTGGCTGTTGCTTGCCACTAGTACTAAGAACAACTACAAAAACTTAGTTTTGGGCTTCAATCTGTGGAGAAACCTTGCCAGAACGCATCATTGTTTTTTGAGAACAAAAAATGCAAAAGCTTTGGAAGAAATTGCTTGCTGTTATTTTTTAATTAGTAAAGAATAAAGTGTAATAGCAGGGCACTGGGCAGTGTGATGTTGAATTCCGTCTTTGACATCTGGCATGTTCTCCAAGTGTGGTCATTTTCATCCCAATAGCCCTAAAAATGTTGGGAAGGGAGCCCAGGAAGCCCTCCCATTGCTACAAATGTGCCAGATCTAGCCGTATTTTCCGGCTGCAGACAGAAAACGGTTATTCAGCTATCTGCCTGTTTTCAAGAGGCACGTGTAAACGTGAAGGAAGGAAGGAAACTTTTAGGCAGGGGGGATTTTTATTTTGATATCCCACCGCCACCATTCTATTATATGTAAAGGAACATGATGCGACTGATAAAGAGGGAGAGGGGGGAATTCTCATAAACTCTGGGGCTTACAGTTCATGCCTGAATACTCAATCACTGTCTCTGTGCCACCTTTAATTTTATATGTTTGTTGCAGGATTCAACTTTTATATGTTTGTATATATCTCTTTGATGAGTAACTTAATCCTGGAATCAATATGTAGCTTCCAATTTCTCCTCACAGGGTACATCAATATAATCTCCGGCCAACTTTCAGATATGTAACTTCAGTTGTGTAACTTGACACGAGGATTTAATATATAAGTTGAAAGTAAAGTAATATTTATTTATGAAATCTTTTGTACATAAAGCGTATTTGTTACAAAGTACTTCACTTCAGTTCCACTTGGTATTATTGCTAATGTCTTTCACTTTTTTGGATACATAAAACTGTTATTATATAACTTTCAGGACAGTTTAACTTATTTCAATTTGGTTATGTAACTTTCTTCTCTTTCTAATGTATATTTCTCCTCAGCACTCCGGCTGAGTAACTTATATCTTATAGTCTCTCTTTTCCATTGATAGTCTGAATGAAAACTTAGTCCCATAGGACACTCTCTCAGCTTCACATAGCTGTAGATGTAGACTCAAATTAGTCTTTTATTCCTTCAGTACTACAACTGAAGCCTCGATCTTAAACAAAGAACCTCTTCACTCTAGCTCCCTGGCTAGAGACTGGCTAATTTCAAACTGTTCCCTCTATTTAATGCGAGCTAGCTCCACCCCTTTTTCTTTCTAGCCCCTGGATAAATTTCTACTGCAAAGGCTGCGTAACCATGGTGATGCATCGACCAATCAGATGTAGCCAACTACTGCCTTCCCTTGCCATAATATCAACATTACCAAACTTAGACAAAATCCCCATTATAATTAGCTTTTCCGTTACAGCACATGAAAACAGATTTACAGGTCTCCCAGAATTCGGCCAGCAGAAACAGATTAAGGTTCAGACAAAATGCACAAGCCTAGAATTCATAATTCATTTTATTGGCTTAAAGGAAGACCATAAATCCTACCACTGAATCATTGTTTTTATTCCTTTATATACTTTTGATCCCTTTAAAAGAGTTAATTTATAAGATTTCTAGTACCACTTATTGTTTCACAAAGCAACACAATTGCTATCATGTTTGGCATCTTCCACAGTTCACTCTCTCTTTCATTCCCTTTCCTATATATGGCTTTTTAAATGCTATACAACAATTTTCTACTTGAACAGTTCTGGCAGCCCAACTGTGATGCAAATAATCACCCTTGTTACTCTTGCTTCAGAGATCTGGATAGACAGAAAGATTTGCTACTTTTTTGTGTGTGACATGTCCAAAGAATAAAAAAAAATGTTTGGGTTTTTTGTTCATTGAGGAATGCAGTAAAATATAAAAGAGAGCCTTGTAAAGATGTTAGCTGTAGTTCAGTAGGAGTTTTGTATTGTCTCACACCTGTCTAATAGGCTTGAGCGATCCACGAAAAATTTGATTCTAAACTCGTTTCAAAAGTAGAGGGGGTGGCGATTCGTTTCTGAAGTCATTCCCGAATTTTGCCCCAAAATTTTTTCAAAATTAACGAAAATTCGTTATTTTCAAAATTAATTCGTTAATGGCGGACGCGCATGCGCAGTGGCCCAAAAACCGCCCAGGGGGGGAGTTAGGGGGCTCTCCTGCACTCATTTTTTCAGCTATAATGATCAAATTTGGTACAGTGGGAGAACACAATCCACCCTGCTTGTTCGCTAAATTGCAGAGCGTTTGCCCTTTCCTAAGATTTATTGCGCAATTTTATAGTTCATATAAAAAAACTTTATTTACCAATTGCAAAAAATCTGTTCCTGCTTTTGAATTGTTATTTCCTGTTCAATAGGGGTTCCTTCACTGTGAAAGTAGTTCTTCTACTTGTGTAACATTGTTTCAGTGCCTGTAAATCTGTCAAAATGTTAGGGCATTGGGGGCCATTGGCCAAGAGACACATTTTGCTGCCTGCCACAATGCGCAATGACTTTCCCCAGGCATCCATATTGGAGGCCATTATACCACAGTGGTCAAGCCCCTCCCCCTCCCAAGAAATGTAAGATTTGTGCGACGTTGGTTTGATTTATTGCCTGATGGCAAAATGGGGGCTTGGATCCCACTCCCCTGGGGAGCCGGCCACCGTGGGCCGTCTCCCACCCCCGCCCCTTTCCCCAAAGCAGCAGGGCGTGGGCTTAAACTGCGGAAATAGACATGGGGGCATGGATCCCACACCCCTGACCCTTTCCCTAAAGCAGTAGGGCAGGGGCTTAGCTGCAGAGATACACATGAGGGTTTGGATCCATTAAAAGCACTGGCAGGGGGAGTGGGAAAAATTGGAGCAAAAACAAAGAAAAAATCAACGTGGTGATCCGAACTGCAATGTCCAAGATGGAGAAAAAAGCAGAAAGAAAAATCCCCGTGGGGATCCGAACCCCAATGTCTATCTCAGCAGCAAAGACCCCACCCTGCGCCGTCCACAGTTGGCCGGCATGCATCCCCTAGAGAGAGAGATAGAAAAAAACAGAGGACCCCACCCCAAAGGAAGGATCTAGGAAAAATTGCCCAAATATGAACGGAAGGAAGGACAGCCGAGAGAGATGAGAAATGCGGTGCATCGTGGGAAACTCGACCACGTAGGCCGAGAGGCAGCAAAAAGAACAGAAAAGAAAGGAAAATGCCACAGGCAGCAAAGCCCACACATTAAGCCGGGCCGGCCACAGTTGGCCGGCATGCATCCCCTAGAGAGAGAGAGAGAGAAAAACAGAGGACCCCGCCCCAAAGGAAGCATCTTGGAAGAATTGCCTAAATATGAACAGAAGGACAGCCGAGAGAGATGAGAGATGCAGTGCGTCGTGGGAAACTCGACCACGTAGGCCGAGAGGCAGCAAAAAGAAAAGAAAGAAAAAAGCCACAGGCAGCCAAGCCCACACATTAAGCTGGGCCGGCCACAGTTGGCCGGCATGCATCCCCTAGAGAGAGAGAGAGAAAAAAAAAACAGAGGACCCCGTCCCAAAGGAAGTATCTTGGAAGAATTGCCTAAATATGAACGGAAGGACAGCCGCGAGAGAAGAGAGCTGCGGTGCATCGTGGCAAACTCGACCACGTAGGACGAGAGGCAGCAAAAAGAAAAGAAAAGAAAGAAAAAAGCCACAGGCAGCCAAGCCCACACATTAAGCCGGGCCGGCCACAGTTGGCCGGCATGCCTCCCCTAGAGAGAGAGAAAGAAAAAAATAGAGGACCCCGCCCCAAAGGAAGCATCTTGGAATAATTGCCCAAATATGAACGGAAGGACAGCCGAGAGAGAAGAGAGATGCGGTGCATCGAGGGAAACTCTACCACGTAGGCTGAGAGGCAGCAGAAACAAAAGAAAAGAAAAGAAAGAAAAAAGCCACAGGCAGCCAAGCCCACACATTAAGCCGGGCCGGCCACAGTTGGCCGGCATGCCTCCCCTAGAGAGAGAGAAAGAAAAAAACAGAGGACCCCGCCCCAAAGGAAGCATCTTGGAATAATTGCCCAAATATGAACGGAAGGACAGCCGAGAGAGAAGAGAGATGCGGTGCATCGAGGGAAACTCGACCACGTAGGCCGAGAGGCAGCAGAAACAAAAGAAAAGAAAAGAAAGAAAAAAGCCAGCGGCAGCAAGGCCCACACATTAAGCCGGGCCGGCCACAGTTGGCCGGCATGCATCCCCCAGAGAGAGAGAGAAAAAAAAAACAGAGGACCCCGTCCCAAAGGAAGGATCTGGGAATAATTGCCCAAATATGGACGGAAGGACAGCCGCGAGAGAAGAGAGATGCGGTGCATCGAGGGAAACTCGACCACGTAGGCCGAGAGGCAGCAGAAACAAAAGAAAAGAAAAGAAAGAAAAAAGCCGGCGGCAGCAAGGCCCACACATTAAGCCGGGCCGGCCACAGTTGGCCGGCATGCATCCCCCAGAGAGAGAGAGAGAGAAAAAAACAGAGGACCCCGCCCCAAAGGAAGAATCTGGGAATAATTGCCCAAATATGGACGGAAGGACAGCCGCGAGAGAAGAGAGATGCGGTGCATCGAGGGAAACTCGAACACGTAGGCCGAGAGGCAGCAGAAACAAAAGAAAAGAAAAGAAAGAAAAAAGCCGGCGGCAGCAAGGCCCACACATTAAGCCGGGCCGGCCACAGTTGGCCGGCATGCCTCCCCCAGAGAGAGAGAGAAAAAAAAAACAGAGGACCCCGTCCCAAAGGAAGGATCTGGGAATAATTGCCCAAATATGGACGGAAGGACAGCCGCGAGAGAAGAGAGATGCGGTGCATCGAGGGAAACTCGACCACGTAGGCCGAGAGGCAGCAGAAACAAAAGAAAAGAAAAGAAAGAAAAAAGCCGGCGGCAGCAAGGCCCACACATTAAGCCGGGCCGGCCACAGTTGGCCGGCATGCATCCCCCAGAGAGAGAGAGAGAGAAAAAAACAGAGGACCCCGCCCCAAAGGAAGAATCTGGGAATAATTGCCCAAATATGGACGGAAGGACAGCCGCGAGAGAAGAGAGATGCGGTGCATCGAGGGAAACTCGAACACGTAGGCCGAGAGGCAGCAGAAACAAAAGAAAAGAAAAGAAAGAAAAAAGCCGGCGGCAGCAAGGCCCACACATTAAGCCGGGCCGGCCACAGTTGGCCGGCATGCCTCCCCTAGAGAGAGAGAGAGAGAAAAAAACAGAGGACCCCGCCCCAAAGGAAGGATCTGGGAAGAATTGCCCAAATATGAACGGAAGGACAGCCGAGAGAGAAGAGAGATGCGGTGCATCGAGGGAAACTCGACCACGTAGGCCGAGAGGCAGCAGAAACAAAAGAAAAGAAAATAAAGAAAAAAGCCGGCGGCAGGAAGGCCCACACATTAAGCCGGGCCGGCCACAGTTGGCCGGCATGCATCCCCCAGAGAGAGAGAGAGAGAAAAAAAAAAGAGGACCCCGCCCCAAAGGAATGATCTGGGAATAATTGCCCAAATATGGACGGAAGGACAGCCGCGAGAGAAGAGAGATGCGGTGCATCGAGGGAAACTCGACCACGTAGGCCGAGAGGCAGCAGAAACAAAAGAAATGAAAAGAAAGAAAAAAGCCGGCGGCAGCAAGGCCCACACATTAAGCCGGGCCGGCCACAGTTGGCCGGAATGCCTCCCCTAGAGAGAGAGAGAAAAAAAACAGAGGACCCCGCCCCAAAGGAAGGATCTGGGAATAATTGCCCAAATATGAACGGAAGGACAGCCGAGAGAGAAGAGAGATGCGGTGCATTGAGGGAAACTCGACCACGTAGGCCGAGAGGCAGCAGAAACAAAAGAAAAGAAAAGAAAGAAAAAAACCGGCGGCAGCAAGGCCCACACATTAAGCCGGGCCGGCCACAGTTGGCCGGCATGCATCCCCCAGAGAGAGAGAGAGAAAAAAAAACAGAGGACCCCGCCCCAAAGGAAGGATCTCGGAATAATTGCCCAAATATGGACGGAAGGACAGCCGCGAGAGAAGAGAGATGCGGTGTATCGAGGGAAACTCGACCACGTAGGCCAAGAGGCAGCAGAAACAAAAGAAAAGAAAAGAAAGAAAAAAGCCGGCGGCAGCAAGGCCCATACATTAAGCCGGGCCGGCCACAGTTGGCCGGCATGCCTCCCCTAGAGAGAGAGAGAAAAAAAAACAGAGGACCCCGCCCCAAAGGAAGGATCTGGGAATAATTGCCCAAATATGAACGGAAGGACAGCCGAGAGAGAAGAGAGATGCGGTGCATCGAGGGAAACTCGACCACGTAGGCTGAGAGGCAGCAGAAACAAACGAAAAGAAAAGAAAGAAAAATGCCAGCGGCAGCAAGGCCCACACATTAAGCCGGGCCGGCCACAGTTGGCCGGCATGCCTCCCCTAGAGAGAGAGAGAGAAAAAAACAGAGGACCCCGCCCCAAAGGAAGGATCTGGGAATAATTGCCCAAATATGAACGGAAGGACAGCCGAGAGAGAAGAGAGATGCGGTGCATCGAGGGAAACTCGACCACGTAGGCCGAGAGGCAGCAGAAACAAAAGAAAAGAAAAGAAAGAAAAAAGCCGGCGGCAGCAAGGCCCACATTTGGCCGGCATGCATCCCCCAGAGAGAGAGAGAGAGAGAAAAACAGAGGACCCCGCCCCAAAGGAAGGATCTGGGAATAATTGCCCAAATATGGACGGAAGGACAGCCGCGAGAGAAGAGAGATGCGGTGTATCGAGGGAAACTCGACCACGTAGGCCGAGAGGCAGCAGAAACAAAAGAAAAGAAAAGAAAGAAAAAAGCCGGCGGCAGCAAGGCCCACACATTAAGCCGGGCCGGCCACAGTTGGCCGGCATGCCTCCCCTAGAGAGAGAGAAAAAAAAAAAAACAGAGGACCCCGCCCCAAAGGAAGGATCTGGGAATAATTGCCCAAATATGAACGGAAGGACAGCCGAGAGAAAAGAGAGATGCGGTGCATCGAGGGAAACTCGACCACGTAGGCCGAGAGGCAGCAAAAAGAAAAGAAAACAAAACAAAAGAAAGAAAAAAGCCGCCGGCAACAAAGCCCACACGTTGAGCCGGGCCAGCCACAGTTGGCCGGCATGCATCCCTGAGAGATCGGCCCGTCCCTCCACAAAGTTTTCTGCTTTTGCGACCTTAGCCTCTACCCACGCCAACACCCCACCACCCAAGGGGAAGGGCGTGTTTTCTTAACGTCTGCTATTGAAATGTGGGCCCAAGCCCCTCGGACCAGGGGGGCCGGCCACCGTTGGCCGGCCCCACGCCCACACCCCACAACCCATGTGGAAGGGCATGTTTTCTTTACGTCTGCTTTTGAAATGTGGGCCCAAGCCCCTCAGACCAGGGGGGCCGGCCACCGTTGGCCGGCCCCACGCCCACACCCCACAACCCATGTGGAAGGGCATGTTTTCTTTACGTCTGCTTTTGAAATGTGGGCCCAAGCCCCTCAGACTAGGGGGGCCGGCCACCGTTGGCCGGCCCCACGCCCACACCCCACAACCCATGGGGAAGGGCATGTTATCTTTACGTCTGCTTTTGAAATGTGGGCCCAAGCCCCTCAGACCAGGGGGGCCGGCCACCGTTGGCCGGCCCCCCGGCCACACCACACAACCCATGCCACAAAGGCACACTCCCTGACAGCAAACCGTCAAGCCTCTGGATAATTCAAGCCATTTTTGTAGTCAATGATTCCAATATATCGTGATATTTTGGAGCTAAATTCATAAATTCAGCAATTACAACATAACATTACTGCATATTGAACTACTTTTTCTGTCAAATTGGTTGTATAACATGAAGTTTTGGTGCTTAATTTGTAAAATCATGACCTAAATTGATGTTTAATACGCTTTTCCTCGACCAGTCCTTACAATCCAAAATATTCGCTTATTCAAGCTTTTGTTGGCCCGTTCAGCTTGGATCAGTGAGACTCTTCTGTATTCCAGAAAATGTTGCATCAATAAGACATAAAATAAAACTGAAGTCACAGTCAGCATACAGCATTACCAGCTTAAAAAACAGTGGCGTAAAAACACGGCTCTGGTCCGAGGGCTGAATACTTCACAGAGATGAGGTAGTTTGACAGTTAAAAATCAATAAAGTGCGAAATACTCTTGGCCTGGCAACCAATTCTTCAATAGGCAACAATCCACCACATAGTCCTCGAAGGCTTTTTGGAAGAGGAAGGTTTTAAGGCTCTGATGTTAGGTTCATGTTTCCATGGAGTTGAACTAGAGGGAAGACTTGTGTGTGTCTGGTGTTATTAAAGTTCTCTAGCAGATGAGCTGGAAAGAGGGAAATGACTTCTGTTGGTATACAGTTTCAGTAAAGTTGAGGAAGTAAAATTATGAAAGATATTGTGTTTAATGGAGTAGTAATGAATCCAAAGAAGAAACATAGCACAAATGTTGAGTCAAAAGGAACCATGAAGACATAACTAATTGTTTTTAATAGCAATACAGAGTTTCTGAGTGGATTGTTTCTCTACTTATGAGTCTGCGGAAGATTAGCATTACATACTGTCGACCACACCCGCTCAAGGCGATGGGACAGTGAAAGAAGACAATTTTGAGAAGTGGCGAAGGCCGAGGTGTCCCACTTTCTTTGGTGATTCCACCCTCTTCTATCGTTATACCAACAAGCCAGCAAAAAGCAGTTCCCACGCCACGGAACCTGCGCCCACACATCAAAAGCAGCCGCAAAGGCACACGCCCTGACGGGCAAATGGCACCGTCCGCGTGCACGGCCAGAGGGCGAGGGGACCCAAAGGCGGCCGTTCCGCGGCCACAGCGTCAACCACAGCCTTTCAAGGTGATGGGACACTAGACAACCATTTTGAGAAATGCTGGCAAAGGCGGAGGTGTCCCACTGTCTTTGGTGATTCCACCCTCTTCTATCGTTATACCAACAAGCCAGCAAAAAGCAGTTCCCACGCCATGTAACCTGCGCCCACACATCAAAAGCAGCCGCAAAGGCACACGCCCTGACGGGCAAACGGCACCGTCCGCGTGCGCGGACAGAGGGCACGGGGACCATTATTCAGCCGTCCCGCGGCCACTGCGTCGACCACACCCGCTCAAGCCGATGGGACAGTGAAAGATGAAAATTTAGAGAAGTGGTGGCCAAGGACGAGGTGTACTAATTCATGCGGCAAGACACATCCTCAAAGGTTCAGATGGACCGTTATCTCTGTAAAGTGAGACTGTGCCGTATTCCTTCACCAAATATGTCTTACCGAAGGATCCACATCAATTATAACAATGTTCTTTCTGTACAGGAACTGCGAGGATCTGGAGAAGACCTAACAGTCATGGCTCATTCCCGAAATATATTTGGACAAAAAAAGGATAGAGATTTGAATGTAATCCGTTCTGAACCCAAAGCGGAAGCATTTCCTACCTTGGCTTTTATGGACTAAGTTCCCCCAGAATATCCTTCTACCTATCCAGGATCATTATTACAGGAGAAAAAACCTATTGGAACCTCAGGGAACGGCCCCTAGAGATTGATTTACCCAAAAACGACAGTGGGCAACGGTGTGTGATGATAAAGACGAGAAAGGAAGGGAAGAGAGGAAGGAAAGCATGGGAGGATAGAGGAGAGAGTTGTTGGACAGAGGCCAAAGGGGCAACCCCCCCCCAACAGAAATAGCCAAAGTTAATCAGAAGCAGAGCTGCTTAAAGGAGGAGAACTGTTGTTCTAGGAGGCGTCGGTGTCAAAATCCAAATCGGGGAAATTCAACACGGGAAGGTTGGCCTTCAGGAAGACCAGTTTCTCAACAGTTTGAGGGTCCAGCAAGCTGCGGTGGGGCGTGACTACATCTCCCGCTAGGCTGAAGACCCTTTCGCTCTGCACGCTGGTGGGAGGACAGTTGAGGAACTGGCGCGCTACGTGCGACAGATCCGGCCACGTGTGATCACGTGAAGCCCAATAGGCCAATGGATCACAAGAAATTATCTCAGGAGGCTCCTCAAAGTACCTGTTGACCGAGCATTCGGCCAAGTCTACCTTTTGAGCAGAAGCCAGCAAAGAGGATTCTTCCGAGCAGGCAAGTATGGCCACCGTCTCTGCAAAGAAAGCGTTTCCTGGTCGCGGCTGAAATCCGTATCCCTACGGCAACCCCCTTCCGGCTCCCCAGGACTATCAGTCTCGCCACTAGCGCTAGTGCTGGGGGTGGCAGGCATTTCCGGTAGAGGGGCCGCTGTGCCCGTTTCCTCCACCCTGGCAGCAAAGACAAGGTTCACTAGTTGGGCCTTCCATACGGTAAAGTCTTTTGGGCAGATGTTGTACTTTAGCCGTGGATCACACAAGGCCGCCAGCATATGGACCTTGCTGGAAAGAAGTGGCTCTAGGCGTTTCCGTACAGCAAAGGACAACCTCCTCACAACCTCCTGGGCCGGCGGTGTCAGCGGTCCAGCCAGGGAGTCCAGTGTTCGACTGGCCCCAAGCCTTTCTAGGTGCCTCCTTAGCCTCAAGACCATGGGCATTGCCTGGCTAAGAAGGGCTTTTGATTCCGAAAGGGTCTCTGTGGCATGTTTGAATGGCTTTAGTACGTCTACCAGCTGGGAGATGGTGTCCCACTCTTGCTTATTTGGAACAAGCTTGCTAACAGGCGCAACCAATGTAAGGGAGATGCCGTGTACCGCCTTCTGCTGCTCGACCATGCGTTCGAGCATCTTATAGGTCGAATTCCACCGGGTAGAGACGTCCTGGAGCAGCTTGTGCTGCGGGAGGCCTTCAAGGCTCTGTCTGTCTCTCAGCTGCCGGGCTGCCTTGATGCTCCTGTGGAAGTAGCCCGCGATCTTTCTACAGCGCTCGATCAGCAGGGAGATGTTTGCGGTGCTGGCCGGCTGCTCTTCCGGGCTCTTTAAACCTTCCTTGACGGTATTGTGAAGCAAGTGGGCCATGCAGGTGACATTCAAAAACCCTGCACTTTCAACCGCTTTGATCATAATTTTACCAGTGTCAGTCACCATGAAGCCCCTCCTCATTTCTTCCGGCCTGCACCGCATCCACTCCCCCATCTTGTTTTCCAGATAGCTGCAGATGGTCTCTGCCTTGTGATCACGATCAACTACCTCCAAAGTGAGGAGTGCCCAACGATGGGATGTATCCATACTGCCTTCCTTCTCCCACCAATGTGCCGTGAGAGAGAGGTAGGAATGGCCTCCTCCCAAGCTTGACCAAATGTCAGAGGTAAAATGGATCTGTCCTCCCATGGCGCTACGCAACATCTGGATAATGCGTTCCTCGCAGCCCTCGTACAATCCGGGAATAACTTTTCTGGAAAAGGTGTGACGGGAGGGGATTTTGTAGCGGGGGCACAGGCGTTTCATAAGGCGTACAAAGCCTTCTTGTTCAACCAGGCGGAAGGGATGGTGATCAAGGGCAATCATCTCTCCCACACTTTGGGTTATCTGCTGGGGTGTGGGTAATGTATCCCCCGTTCTCTTTCTGGCTAAAGGAATGGCCCAATCCTCCAAGGTGGACTGTGTCTGCCTTCCACCATCTTCACCAGGAGAACTTTGTGTGCTAATGCTGCCACTGGAAGGGCTTGCAGCTCCCCCTCCTACCGATATGGAGGTTGCAAGATGTCTCAGGTCTCTGCCTCTGCTGATATTTGCCCCACAGTGTCTACAAACTGCCAAAGTGGCACGCTGAGTGTGGACATGGAAATGGTCCCAAATATATGACCTTGGCCTCCCCACAGCCACTGTTCCGACGCCCACGGAGATAGGAGTCGTGGGCACCCTTTCAGCAGCATGAGATAGTCTATGATTTGATGGTACTACCTCCTCTACCTCCTCCTCACTGTCAGTAGCGGGTGGAGGGGTGGGGTTATCTAGATCCTCACTATCCACCACCAGTAGTTCCAGGACAGCAACACCTGTATGTTCCATTGATCGTCCAGTTGTCTCGGCTCCAACCGACAAATGGCTCCGGGTGGAGGGCTGTGAACTTTCAGCAGTCGAACAGCCAGCTTTTTCATCAAGTCCACCCACTCCCATCGTTCCGCGTTCCAGACGGATGGGACCCACCCTAACTTTTTTGGCCCCCCACATTGTCCGGGCTGTTGCTTGACCACTAGCAGGACTTGCTCCACCAGACCCGCGTTCAGCTGAACGCTTCATGATAACGGGAGTGTTTTCAGGTAACAGAAGGGAGGAAGGTATTGTGTTACTGGGGGGAAAGATGTGTTGTTTCTTGATTGGCAATGTGTTCAGGGTCTATTAACTGCCGCAAACCCTTCTATTACTGTTGTTCTTATTGTTATACGTTACAAAGGGGATACCTGTATTTTCCAGACCTTGATAGGGTTAATATAGGAGAAAAAGATTTTATGCAAGCCCTACTTCGGCAAACCCTTTTGCCAAACTTGGCTTTTGATTCACAGCGGCCCTGGCACAGAAAAGAAAGCCCTGCTTGAGCAGCCTAGAAGGTAAGGAGGCAAAATCAGGCTCCCTTATTTCCCAAAAAGGAGGTGTTGTTTTACAAAGGACTATGGGACGTGCAACCCTTTTGCCAAACTTGGCTTTTG